>NC_142714.1:10714814-11021944 GCF_055471065.1 Atractosteus spatula
GACCTCAATCTCCAGGTACTGTCTGTGGCTGAACTGCTTGTTTCAGTCTCCGATTCCTTTAAGCGTTTCTGAATTTGGTTTTTTTTCATCTGCTCTGGGGACATATAATCTAAGTTCCTACGTTGTGAGGAAGACCTGGACCGTAAGGAACGATGCATGTCGGAGCTGCTCATTTCAGTCTCTGATTCTTGTGAGCATTTCTTGCTTTGCTTGTCTCTTTTAAGCTCCTGGGCTGAATGGAAGTCCTTTGTAACCCTATTTTGAGACACAGACCTGGATCTCGGCACACAGTTTGAGCTATAGCATGTGCTCTTCGAGTTAGACTTTTCCTTTTTGCTGGACAACGTTCGTAAGGGAGGTTCGACTGGGTCTGCAACACTGGTGAGGCTGCAAGCAGCTGATCCCTGTTCAGGGTTCTTATTTGTACTGTGAGGGGCATGTTCCCTCAAGTCTCTTTTCCTGGATCTGCCCCTTCTGTGGTGCAGTTTCACTTTCCTTTGAAGGACCACATTCTCCCTTTCATCAGCACTGGACTCTGTCTGCTTTGCTACTGTGAAAGACACATTAGTTTCACTACCTGATAGCGCACTGTCTATTCCTTCTGGCATTTTGCTGGTACTGGGAGAAGAGCTTTCTGAACCACCCCTCTTTACAAACTTTACATTGTTTTTTGAGCATCTCTCTTTTATCTGTTCAATGGTTCTGATTGGTGTCAGAATCACAGTTTGTGGCTGCATAGATTTGACGCAGTCCAATTTTCCTCTCCTAGTGTTGTGCTTTTGGCTGGGGGATGCAACAGTCTTTCTCTCGTTGTCACCATGCACTATATAAAAAAAGAATCACAAACTTCAGTATAACAGCTGCACTGCATACAGTTGTGGAAACCCTTAAAAAAGATGAAGAATCATTTAGTACAAAAAGTGAACTAACGAAAGATCAACCAGTTTCTGCAGTTCAGTTCCTCTCTATGCACAAATGCTTACAGACACTTAGAAAATGCAAATGTTATTAATGTGAAGTCTAATGTATTTTAAAGAAACATGCACATATCGGAAAATATTTTTTTCCTGTCGTAAAATCCACTCCTATAAAATTGGAAAAACTGACCTCTGCACCTTTTCATTTCAGAGTGAAAACTGTGCTTTCTGATTACTATTTAAACTCCTTGCTGCCAGAAACCTTACCTTCGCTCTCCTCTGAGTTCGTCTGACGTTTCTCTGTGCTCTTACTGGTCGATAATTTCTTTTGGGTTCCCTTTGCAATCTGCAGAAGCAAGGTCAAAGTTATACTCTACATGTTTAGTTCCAAAACTCATCAATCACTCAAACAATAACAGCATCAGAAATCAAGTCCAGTGAAGACATGCATCACAATCAAGAAACAGCAAAGAATATCAAATACCTCACTGATACTCAGCAAATGACAAATATGTGCGGTGTCTTAATACTATCAAAGAAAAAAAATGCTTATTGAATCATCCTATAAACAGCTTTTTTATTTTATACATACATGAATTCAAATCAATATTTTTCAGCATAGCTCTCACTACTAAACTATGAAAACGGATTCAAGGTTTGATTCTGCACCCTGTTCTGCTAAACAGCATTGCTCTACTAATTTATTGCTTTAGATTGGAAACCCAAGATTCAGATATGAGGACTACTGTATAGCAAGTGCTCACATTCGCAAAACCTAAAAAGCAAACCTTGAAACCCCTTTCATGCATTTGCAAGTCCATCGCCCCCGAACAGAAGAACGAAACCAGGATGGAAAAAAGGAGCACGTACCTTCTGACGGAGATGGCGTTCCAAGTAATCGACACCTCCTTCGTTAAAGACCAGATTCATTTGTGAATCCACAAACACCCTCTCGCCCCTCCAGAAGTCCATTGGGGGTTTGACCAGTCTGCCACTGCGAGTTGTGCGCAAGTCACTCTGCAGCCGGCTGCTGATGGAAGCATCTTTAGTGGGGGTGGGGTGGGGGGGGAAGCACAAAATGAAATTATTTGAGTTAGAAGTTCTGAACCTAGAAGCTAATTAATACACTTTAAAAAACGACTTCAAGGGGGGATTTTGTGGACATTGGTGTGGTCCCTGGTATTACATGGCTGCAAGAGAAGGTGGTCAGCTGGACAAGCATTGAAATGCAAGATCTGACAACTGGGGACTGCGTCAGACGAGACAAATAACTTACTGGTGTCCTCGGTCCGTGGTGTGGTGGACTTAGCCTTAACCAGCTGCTCCTGTTTTTTAGGTGGAGCCTTTTTCCGAGACGTCAAGGATTTCTCCTCCTTCTTTCTTTCTCCTTCCTTTGGATCCTGTATGTTTTGTGTCTCAGCCTCTGCACTGCTTTTCAAACAGAGGCCTTATGAATTTCAGTTCAAAGGTGCTGATCTCGGCATCAAAATGCCTGAAGAGTGTCGCACTTTGCACTAAATCTGTATATTATGGTATGGCTAGGGAGAATCTCCTTTTCATCTATTTACACAAACCAAATCTCAGATCTCTAGCTTACCTTTTCAATCTAAGAATAAAGTTCTCAATGTAATCTTTCCACTTTTCTGGAAAACCAAATAAAAACTTTTTCAGGAATGATCTCGGCATAGCTGAAACACACAAAAGCACAGGCAAACCAAGAGATGAATCAAAGGAAAATAGCTCAGGTTCAAATGGCAGCTGTATTTTGAAAAATTAAACTATTTCATAGTGGAACAAGGGATGACGCCATCACCTGATTTTGGTTGAATTCAAGATCTTAAATTATTTAAACATTCCCTTACCTTTAGAAAGTCGGGTATCCATGCACATTTTTCCTATTAACACATAAATGCTGCCACTGATGGTCCTCAGAATGTTGTATTTGATCCGTTCTGCAACCAAGTTGCTGTGCCAAATTATCCCATTCATGTCCCTAAACAATACCGAAGGAGCTTAAGGTTAGTCTTGGTCAATACCCTATGGAAAGGGCAATAAGAGTATGAGACCACAAAGCACAAGTCAGATTTAATTTAATACAACACCTCATGAGAGGATTTGGATTTAGCCCTTGAGAGCTGCAGACAGCTCAGGTTTGCTTCCACCCTTGCTCCAGGCTATGTCACTGAATTTCATTACTTACAACCGTAAAAGATTAAAAAGCTGTAAAGTCTTAATCCAGAGGATGACAGCATCTCCTGAAACTTCTGCTGAACTGCAGCCCCCAAGAGGGGCAGAGGTGGGCAACCTGCTACACAGCAAGCCACACAAAATCTTTACAATCTAAAGCAATCCGATTCTCCACACTCAACCACACATACTTAATACTTACACCCTCTGGCCTTCCACACACACTCCATCGCTTAGGATTCTGATGCCCCACTTGCGCAGCCTTATATGCGTTTCCTGAAAAAAGCAAACAAGAAGAAGCTGTTGAAAGTCTTGATTGTGATGCCGCTTTTAAGTGCTAATGATTACACAGCCAAAACGGGAAACGCCAGAATCACAAATCTATTCCTTAGTCAACATATATATATACACATGTAATAGGTTTATTCCTTCTTAAAGCTTCACGGCTGAAACATTGTGTTTTCTTTCTTCTCTTTTCAGCATGGAATAAACCTATTACTTGTTCTTTTGCACCCTACGCATGCTGACGCAGCTACCCACCTGAAATATATATATACATGCCGCAGATGTACCAAAACCTCCCTGCACGTGTCCAATTAATACACAAAAAGCAAACGCTCTTTGAAAACTCCCCCCCCACCCCCCCCCCATCATAAGACTTGGAAATTTTCTGCTGTGGTTGCAGTCCCGGTTTCGGTGCAGAGAATATGCGTTCACATCAGACGCTTTGAAAACAGTTACAACATCAGCACACATAAAACCAGAATAAGCAGAGGTCATTCCCAATATGTTTTCGGCTTTGCAAGTGGCACCACCCTCCCTTCCCCGAAATAAAATATTGATAAAAACTCAAAGAACGTTCAGACTAGCAACTAGATTTGTCGAGTGATTCTGAGAAGACAAAATACGTTACTAACAGGAAAGTGTGGGCTATCCTGTGGCTCGACGATCTCCTGTTCGCTCCGAGGCTGAAACGTGGCTTTCTGTTTCCTGGGAAGGAAGATCCTTGGGGACTGGAGGAGGATCTGGTTCACCTCGAAGTTCTGGCCATTGTCATCACAGTCATTGGTAGATTCCGTACATGAAGACGAACTGGGACTTGGCTCAGTGTCTGTTGACACAGTGGTGCTATCTGCGATGGTTCTTCCTTCTGTGCTGGCATCATCAGTCCCCTGCCCAATGGAGTCCGATATCTGGGACATCTCATCATCTCCATCTTCCCCACTCATCTGCACCGGGTTTATACTAGATTCCTGAAGTCCTGCAAGACAAATTACAAACCCTTCGTACCCTCAGTTAAAGGTAATATCAGAACGTTTGTACTTCTGCTTTATGTAGAACTACACAAGCCACCATCCTTTTATTGCACCTTGGAATCATCTATTTTTCTACCATATACCTAGAAACTCCAGATACAATTACCAGACCTGCTCAGGGAAAAAAACAACAGAAATAGATTTAATAAAAAAGAACATTTGGCAGTCCAGGAGCTCATGACAATTTTTATCTGCTTATACTTTCCAAAACCTTTCAGGGGCAAAGTTGAGGTTCCATACAATTGGATGACTAATGTATTCACTCCTGGGAAATTCATTCATCCACAAATAACACAATGGCAGTTCACAAAAAAACCCAACATTTTGAACCGAACACTTTTATGCTTTACCGTTTGTAATGAATGTGCGCATTACCCGAGAAAGGATGTGGAATTTAGGGTTGTAAGGTGTAGTTAACACAATTGAAAAAAAAAAATTGGAGACTGTATACCAAAAACCTACCACAACCCCTCTACCCCAGCGTAAGATTTAGGACAACATACACTCGCCTCTGGCTCATGCACTTATTAGAGCCCTTCATTACCTCACACCGTGAGATCCACTGGGTCTTAAAACAGTGATTTAAGGAGCGGTGCATCTCTCACTGAAGGCACTGCACGGTACACACACCCAGTGGAAAAGCAAGGGAATCACGGATGACTAAAGCAAACCAAACACCCAGTTTTATACCAGCGCCAGGGAAGATCCCAGCTGCAGCTGGCTTGTGATGTAACGGGTTCGAACCAGCAAGAACTGGGCTGTAGGGTTTAACCTCTGCTCCAGGCTAGCTCAATTACTGGCAGGCGTTTAGAAACCAAAGACCCACTTTGCACTGTCAATCTGTTTGGAAAATCCCCAATAATCAAAAACCAACTACTCTGCAGGCGGTCCTGTATAAGTCACTCTGCACTTATGTCTTTGATGAATCGAGGAACTTGAGGTAGAACATCCCCACACTTAAAAGGCACCAAAAGCCTACAATGTAGGTGGTTTGTGAATTATTTTGTTCTGTATTGTGAAGAGCAAAATCTAACATTAAAAATTATTTTTCCTATAGACAATAGCTTCAATGGACTTTGATTATAATCCTTTATGCCCTAATATTAAAACTGAGTACAGGTTAGTCATGAAATAGTAATTAAAAAGCAAGAGCTAACATGATTAGAAACTAAAAATTAAAAACCTCAAATGAAGATAATTCCTATAATATAAGGATTCAATTATATAAATGAACTACAGCCGGGAGGAAATTGTTTTAGGAACAATTGGAAACTGACCTCCATGCGTGAAGTCCGCTGTGGCCTTGATTTGATTTTCCTCTTGTTGTTTCTGCTTTCGCAATTCAATTTTCTGCTTCATCTGGGCAAAAATCTTAGCCGGAGACTCCTTTGGGAAATCATCTTTTTTTGTACAAGAGAAAGCTGGCTTCTTAATAGGAACTGTTGGTACTGTAAAGTTAAAAGTGAAGATAAAATCACTTTAAAAAATTCAAGGTCTATCAAACAGCATTACACTTGCAATTCATCGATTGATCTTTTCGTCCAAGTTAAACATCAGAGAGCCTGACTCTCCAATTTCAAATAAATTGTTTCCATATTTATTTATTTGGCCAGCAGCCATATCACCCTGCATCTCACAGCCGGCAGCCCACTGACGCTCAGCAGGTGTGAGCCTGGTCAGTACCTGGATAGGAGACCTCCTGGGAAAAACTAAAGTTGCTGCTGGAAGATGTGTTAGTGGGGCCAGCAGGGGGCGCTCACCCTACGGCCTATGTGGGCCCTACCGTCCAAGTATAGTGACGGGGACATTATACTGTAAAAAGGGGCAGTCCTTCAGGTGAGACATAAAACTGTGGTCCTGACTCTCTGTGGTCATTAAAAATCCCAGGTTGTTTCTCAAAGAGTAGGGGTGTAACCCCGGCATCCTGGCAAAATATCCATGTCTCCTTTACAAAGCCTTTATCTTTACTTTATTCATGGCCTCCTAATAATCCCCATCTATGAACTGGCCTCATCACTCTGCTCTCCTCCCCAATGAGAGCTGGTGTGTGGGGAGCGTACTGGTGCACTATGGCTGCTGTCACATCATCCAGGTGGGGCTGCACACTGGTAGCGGTGAAGGGGATCCAGATTACCAATAAAGTGCTTTACGTCCTGAAAAGTACTGTGTAAGTGTAAGGAATTCTTATTATATTTATTGCAAAACATTCTCCATTTCACTGAAACTGTCTCACACTCCAGAAAGCCTGTGCCTGACTGCCCAAGACAGACTGCAACTTTAATTACAGGGTGTATTCAGGCCCACAACCCTTAGTTATATACGTTCAAGCAATCATAACATGCAACACCACAGGAAGAGTCTTCAAGATGTCTGTGAGGAAATAAAAAAAACTTCCCAGCGAGCACATCAGTCACAAACAGAAGTCCTAATAAAGAAACAATTTAAGAAAAATATTTTAAATGGTAAAAGTAAAAACTTACCAATAAAGACCACGTTCTTCTCATTGTCCCTCTTTGTGGGTGCTTGACTGACTTCCTGCTCGCCACAGTGAGCATCTGCAGCACGGAGCGGCACCGGATTGGACGCAGTAGCTGTTCTAAGGGGACTCCTGGTGACTCGGTCCGGCACCAGTCCGAAGGCCTGGACTGGCGTCCGCTCGGCCTCACGCTGGCCACCCTTGCGGGGTGTTTGGCAGGGGTGACGTCTTTGGGAAGGGGTCAGGATAATCGCCTGGTCCTCCGTCTCTGGCGGTGTCCGAGAGGGCTCGGGCTGCTCCCATTCCCTCGCGATGGGGAAACTACTTTTTCTATCCCTGTCGGCCTCCCGTGACTGGCTGGCACTTTTCCCCGTTGACAGCGTTCTCTGGTCCAAGTGGTTTTTTATTCCTATATAAAACTTTTTTACAGGCGTTTTATTTTCCTTCAGACTCTCCACAAAGGATGGGCCGCCCTTATCTACACGCATGTTGTTGATACTGCGGGGTTCGCAGGCCTGCGTGTTGTAGCCGTGGGCTCCACACATCACAGTGGAGCTCCTGACTTGTGTCGGCGTCTGATTGCTTGTTGGTCCCACAAAAACGGGCAGAACGTTCGGAAGCAAAACATTCTCTTCATCCGAGTGGTCGCTCTCCACCAGTTTCAGTAACTCCTTCACCGGAGTGAGAGCATTGAGTGGGATTTTACTGAGTGGGATGGATTTGAAAGTCGACCTTTTCCTCGTTTTATCCGGTGTTCTCGATGGCGTTTTAAACATTTTATAAAAGATGTTAAGACGTTTTATTTCCTACGGCTTTTCCTACAAGAATCCAGTTTTTTCCAGGAATCGAGTCCCGCGTTCTAGCTGCAGAAACAAAACGTAAATGAAAATAAAGTATTTTTGCAGGAACGAAAAGTTGTTAAATGACTCGTCAGTTAACCATTTACGTTAAAACGTAAAGTAGATAAACAGACACTCCGACACTTCCAACCGCATCTGTTTACCAGTGTTCAAAATTCTTGTTTGGGGGAACAATAAAGACATATGTGAAATTCGCAGTAGGATGTTTTAAAAAAAATAAAAACAAAGGTTAAAACCGACGACATCATTTTACACCGGAATTGGCAAACAGCAATAACCGCCCATTATTCTCTTTTATAAAACATCTACCACATTCATTTATTCATTTGTAGGCAGCAAAAAACATCGCTCTAAAATAATTACTGGATTTAAAAAGAACATTACGCTATACAAAAAAACAAAGCCATGTGTAATCTCCAAATAAAATTGATAGTCTATACTTACCACATCAAATTTTGAATAATACACATGGACAGTGGATTGGCTACCGATTTACTAGTACATCACTTCCGGTTAGTGAGAGGTTGTCGTGTGTTGATGACGCCGCGGGAGCGACGAAATGCAGAAGCCTTCTTCGCATTGTAAGTGTATGTGAGCATCGACTTTTGCGGTTACGCTAAATGGATGGATTATACATCCATACGCATTATATTAGATAGTTAATGTTGACAAATTTCATACACTCAGTAATCGAAAATAAAGTTTACAACAATGTATTATCATTCGGTGTTGCCAGCCTTTTCATGTCCTGGCTAAATTGTCGCTGTAAAAGTATTTTTTCAATTAGATGTTGTAGGAGTTCTTGTAAAAAAACGTTTTTGGCAGTTTGAAGACAAGTGGGAATTTTAGAGAGGATACTATTGCTGTGTCACATGGTAGGTTTCTCTTAGGAATCTGGTAGTTGTAGTCATCAGTCCTCACGTTTCATTCATTTGGATTCATTCAAAAGCAACTCAACATTGTAGCATCTCCCTCCATGTCAAATCTCGGGTCTTTTTTATTTTACCGTCTTAAAAACGTATTCTAATCGTGTTATTGTAACTTCTGTCTGTTATTGCATTTAATTTCATTTGGGTTTTTTATTTGACTATATTTTTGTCTTTGTAATATGTAATATTGCATTTTTTTGCAATAATAACCAAATGCAAAACGCTAAGCCCCCTCCAAAAAACGAGTAAACTGACGCGGTTTTCCAGGAGGAGGCCTGGTTTGTAGATGCAGCCCAGCGATGCCTGTGTCAGCTCTCCAGCTCCCGCAGGAAGTCTGGGTTCATGTCTTCAGTTTCCTGACGGACAAAGAGAAAGGGGATATTCGGGCGACCTGCCGGTACTTCAGGCGGCTGATAGACCTTCCATCCCTGTGGAAGAGCAGCCCGGCTGTGGTGAAGAGAATCAGCGCCGGCAGCTCGGGGTTCTGGACGACGCTGCGCAGAAGGAGAACGGGTTCTGTGCTGGTGAAGGCGGGCGTGACCCAGTGGGAACAGCTGGCCACCTCATTACCTTGGCTCACGGCCGTGGCTATAGAGCAGTGCCGGAATGACAGCGTGCTCCAGACACTTCAGAGATTCAGGAAGCTCAAGAGGCTTGTTATGAGGGGTTTCCACTGCTCTTCCACACTGCCCAGTCTCCTCGCCCCCCTGCAACAACTCACTCACCTCACCTTGTGTGAACCACACTGCTCCCAAACAGCGGAGCTGATAGCTGGCGTCTCTCAGCTAACTAACCTCAGATCACTAGTTTTCCATGAAGGTTCGAAACCCATTCCTGAGCAGACATTCCAGGACATGTTGCGGCGCCTGCCTCACCTGAAGGAGCTGTCTCTCAAAGCAGAAACTTCACCTTACCCCCTGCCAGCTGACTATTTTGCTCTGCCCAAGGTGGCCCCTGAAAAGACAGGTCAGGCCATACTGCTTTCCTAGAACTGCAGCATTGTAAAGTTAGATCGGTAGAAGTATTTACTTTTTCACGTCATGTGTCTTAAATATATAGTTAATTATTTCTTGTTTCTGCACAGATAATTCATGTGAAATTTCCATGTAGCCAATGAGCTTCATCAGCAGGGGTAGCCTGTTGATCAAGTGACTCATAAAAATCACCAGCAGTTCTTTTTTTTTTTTTAAGCTTCAGTTTACCTCCTCTCAGGTTGTTTGTTGGCTGGTGACTACAATAGCATGTGTTATACAATAGCATTTTTGACATCTTCAGTTGAACAGAAGTCTTATTTTACCTGTCTGTAAAAGAGATTCTTTTCTGCTTTCGATTGCAACAGAACCACATGCTACTAGCCTCGGGTTGACAAGGCTGGAGCTCCTGAACTACAGGGATTCTGTTCTGTCCCAGACGTCCATAGAGCAGCTGTCCAGTCTCCAGAGTCTGGCCATTTACTTCCACCCTGAAGCAGTGGCCTCAGGGAGTTGTCACTTGGAAACGTTAGTGCGTGAACTCCCATGTCTGACGGAACTCACAGTTGCACGTAAATGTTTCACTCTCACTTGTCCATCATAATAGCTGTAGAACACACAGTGGTTGGGCTCAATGGTAAATCTGTTTTCAATGTTAGGCCATTTAAGTACCAGGTTTGAGAATAGTGACCCCAGTCTGGGTGAAACAGAATGCAACAGGGCTTTATATCTCCAGAATCTAAAGAACTAGGAAAAAGATATTATCAGTCAAGCCATCTTGTCTCCTATATATGAATCCCTGTGCTCCTGTATTGGTGGTAGAAAACCAGAAATCTGACAAAACATTAAAACCCGTTTTGAACTGTAGAACTGTTTTGTTCTCCTGCGGCTCCCATTGGCGTTGGGACCTAAATAAATTTTGCCTCTGTCAGACTTAAGAAAAATTAATTCACTTCTGTATGTCGTTCATTTAAAGTGAACAATGGCGAAACTAAAATGCCATCGTGTGAAGAGCACCGTTCTTGCCTGCATTAATGTGGAATTTTGAGGGATTCTGCAGCTTTCCAATGTGAGAAAGGGGAATAACCATTTATCTGTGGTTTATTTATACAGTTCAACAGCAGTGTAAATTATATTTATTTGCCGTATATTGTCATTATATGTTAATTAATGCTTTCCAAGTTGCTTACAGAATTTGTATTCCTAGGTGGATATCCCTTCAGCGTGTATGTACGGTCAATACCACCCAGTCTGAAAAGCCTGTCCTTGTTCAGAGTAGCTGTCAGCGCAAAGGACATGAAGACTCTGGGCAGCCGGACAGCAGGCCTGAGGCACCTTCAGATGGACATGTGTACCAGTGACAGGCAGTGGAGTGTGCTGGACTTCCCACAGCTACGGACTCTCCAGCTTCGGTAACGCTTTCTTCGAAGCCTAAGAATGCTACCTTTCACATTGTATGCTTTTGTTCCCAGTTACATGAATGTATTGTACCTAGAAAGGGGGTTGTTTTTTGTGCAGTACTGGTGAAACCTGTTAAGGAGCATTGTGTTGTAGTAATGATGTAGGTAATGCTAGTAAGAGCGGAATGATGGGTAAAAATGAACGTCCAACATTCCACCGATTTAGCCAAAAAATAAAATGCCACAAATTGGACGTGTAAACATAAGCCCTCTATAACTCACAAGACTGAAGATTTACTTGCACAGATGATGACAATCCTGTGTTGGGTGTGGTTCCAGACACTGTAATGTGGCTGTGGAGGAGCTCGTTGGCCTGGCTAAGCTGCGCCACCTGGAGAAGGTGGCGGTGCTGGATGCCCACCTCTGTGATGGAGGCACTCTGCAGAGGACGTTCCAGAAGCTCAAGAGCCTCACCGACAACCGGCTGCAGATTCTGCATTCTGTCCTCCCGCCGGACCCCATGGCGTGCTCATGCGCTCGACCCTGACACCACGCTGACAGGGTCTGCCTTTCGATAAAAAGCGCTGCGCAGCGAGCACTGACAATTTTCAACATCCGCATCAAAATCCTTCTCAAGGCTTGATTTGTTTTTACTGTTATTACTAAAAAAAAATAAGTATAACCTGCTGTGCATCGGTTGACTGTGAAAGGGTCAGTTCCTTCTTCAAATAAAGAGCAAAAGCTGACAGCCTACATTTCCATACTGTACTTTACCTTAATTAAAAAGTTGTCTTTACTATTCAAATTCTAATGGGCTTTTTCTAAAGTGATATTTGGAAAATGTTATGCTTTTTAGAAAGATAACGAGGGCAGAACGCAGATTATTAAATCATGTGTACTACATAATAATAATACATATATTGTGCATGTATAGTGCTTTTTGTCCCAAGGCCTCCTAAAGGGTTTCACATAGAGGAAGACCCACTTTATCCCCCACTCAAGTGCAGCACTCATCTGGTTTGTGCAAGGTAGCCATTCTGTGCCAGTAGCCCCACTACACAGCAGTTCGGGTAGAGAAGTAGGGAGGTGGGAATTAGTTCCCAGATTGTGTTAAGATGATAATTCAAGGGAGGTCAGATTGTGCAAGTCCAGAGTAAAAATGACCAAGGACACTGGGGTCAACAGTTCTCCTCTAAAGGTCACTGCCTTGATATCTTAATGATCAAACAGTGAAGGCCTTGATTTTACTCATCTGTTGGATGACACTTCCTACAGTATAGTGGCCCCAGTCACCATACTGGGGTGTTGGTGTAAAAATCATGGTATAGAAAGGGAAGTGTTATCTACTGGTCCACCAACACTTCTTCCAGCAGCAACCTGATGTTTCTTAGAGCTCTCCTATCCCAGTTCTGGCCAGAACCAGCCCTTTCTTAGCTTCTCTGGTCAGATTACAATATGGCAGCGCTGCTATGCTAAGAATCCAAAGGATTCTGATATTATTTTCTATATCTACTTTTGTCTCAGCCATTATTTTGTGTCCCTTGCTAACTGGTGGTGTGTCTGGCCTTTGTATCGTGGGACATAATCAGAAGTTCTTTGCAGCCACACGGGGGCAATAGACACACGGGGAAGCAAGCTCCTCTCTCAAAATTACTTGAATAAATGTCAAAAGGGTACACAGCTACATATGCTTCAAATATTTGATCTTCTACCATGAGATTTCTGCCAAATGAGTTTCGCTGCATTTTGCTCCCCTAGGTGGGTTTTGAGCATATTTGTTACTTTCTGATTTTAATATTAAAAGAGGCAATTTGTTTTAAATCTTATATTCTTCCCTCCTGCTCAAAATAACCTGCATTCTGTTTACCATTGCAGTTTTCATATGAATCATTAAACTTCTGCATATTTCTTTTGCTACAGTCTTTTGGGCCACTATGGGTATGAAGAGTATTTTTTAATCAAAGCATTTTTTTATAGCAATATCTGTGGATACATTTTATCTTGGTCTTGGGTGTAGTTTTACCAGCATTCAAATACAGAATTATTCCAAAACTAGCCATTTAAATTAAACTCATAGTTCAGCTCGAATTATGAGAAGAAAGGTGAAAAATGCGAGGTGGCTATTGGGACTGTCTAACCCATTTGGTAGCAGTCAACACAAGGATCGCATCCACTTCCTGTATTTCTTGAAAAATGCCAGGATTTCGAGTTTGGTGACAGGAGCGCGTGGGTATTTCCAGACACAGGTAAGGTAGAGAGAGGTAAACATTTTCTAGCAGGTTCCGTTCTCAGAATTCTTTACATGCACATTGACACACTTTCCTTTGATGAGTTCTTAGCACTTGCTCAGCCTGGGGTTGAAACATTTTGCCAAGCTCTTCTAAAGAACGATGAATGAACCAACGTTTAAGAGGGGAAGGAAACACTGACAGAAAGTGCTTAATGTGAGGGTGTTTCAGGCTCTTGGAATCCATTATGTGCCAAGTATATCATAGAAAATATGGAAATAATAACCAGAAGGAAGACATCATTAGACCAAGACGGGCATAGCTCAGAAAACTATTTAGGTTAGGTGTGGTATTAAGCTGCGTCTGGTGAGAACTCAGTGGAAAGCCATGGTTTGTAGAAGAACAGTAACCAGCGGCAGGAGACCTCCACACAACTGCACCACTTTTAATACAACGAAAGCACACCGGGAAATGAAACTGCAACACTTATCTGCACCTGCTTGATGTACTGTTCAATAAAACTAGATTCTGACACTTACAACAGTGTACTGTACAAAATGAAACAGGGCTGTCAGTCTTCTAGAACAAGCTTGTTATACCAGCAAGAGACACCTTTCCTTTGTATATTCTGTATGCATATAGACAAACTGAGCATCATTGTTCACATAGTTGTTTTTAAGTTTGTGCCTTAGTGGAGATGGACAATCTGACTGGACAATCACTGGCTCAACCCTCAGAGGACGTGTAGTTCATGGAGGGGACTATCTGAGGTCCTCTCTGTGCTGGGTTTGCATTTTGTTTCTTCCAGTATTAACTTTTATGTCTCACATTTGTCCTGGCTATTAAGTGTTGACCTCGTGTTTGGAAAAATAGCAATAATAGGTTACACAGATGCAGAGTAAATTGTTAGAGTTCTGCCAGCTCTAACTGGCAGAATGTCAATGCCTGTGTTGTATTTTAGGTAACAGCTGTCTGTCTCTGTGAACCTACCCATACTACAGGGTTATTATGCATCAACTCCTTGTAAAATCCATCCATGCAGGAGTGGGAGGGTGTGGACTGAGTTAAAGGTTTGCAGGAAGAGTGCACTGAGTGTTTCATATTTTTATGGTCCAATTTGCAGTGATTTTTCTAGTTGGAATGAAACATTTAGAGAGAAAATTGTTAGGCGTTTTCTGCACTTGAAGTCTGTTTAGTTAACAGCAGCGAATGTTTTGCAGCATGTACTATAATTTCAAGCTTTTGAGAGCATGCTGGCAGAAATATGTAAGCTGGAGACTACTTAGACAAGGCAATTTGTTAGGAATGAAGATGTCTATTTAGAGCTGAATGCTACTTTTTTTCACAGGAAAAAAAAAACACCGTTGGCACAACAGTTGCAGGATGGTTAAACACAAGAACCCCCAAAACATTGAATTCAATTAAATGACTTGCAAACTTTTTAAAATCGTGACACATCACATGAAAAACGTAAAATATTTTGCCTTTCAGCTGGGGACCTGGAAATGTCATGACATCTTGCTGTATGCCTGGTTTGTTACAGTAATTTAGCAGTTGTTTAAACACTCAGTTGCTTACATGCTGAGTGTGTTAGCTTTTATCCCACAGGGCAGCCTTGTTTCACAAAGCACAAAAATCAAAATCAGAATTTGGTGACGGGCATCTGGGTATGTCACAGCTGCGAAGAAAAGCATTTTCCCAGTGAGGTGGAGGGTGCAGTGATTAACTACATCTACCTATACAAGAATGTCACAGAGAACTGGGAGGTGTGTGATCTGCACGGATTTCACTTGCTGTTGAGGGAGTTCTGTTTGGAATCCAGTTTGACTGTCTGTTCAGCATTAGCACAAAGGGTGTGTACTCGATCATGAGTGTGTGTAGTATGATGCCATCGAAAACAGTCAGATATAAATCATCTGCCATCAGAAACAGACACAAATCAAGAGATGTAAGAGGTAACTAAGTGTAATGACAATAATAATAATCATAATAATTCCTTACACTTACATAGCACTTTTCTGGACACTCCACTCAAAGTGCTTTACAGGTAATGGGGACTCCCCTCCACCACCACCAGTGTGCAGCCCCCACTTGCGTATTTGAAGGTGTCATAGTGCGCCAGCACGCTTACCACACATCAGGTATCAGTGAGCAGGAGAACAGAGTAATGAAGTCAATTCATAGATAGGGATTATTAGGAGGCCATGATTGGCAAAGGCCAATGGGAAATTTGGCCAGGATGTTGGGGTAACACCCCTACTCTTTTCCAGGAACATCCTGGGATTTTTAATGACCACAGAGAATAAGGACCTGAGTTTTATATCTCATCCTACGGAGGGTGCCTTTTTACAATATATTGTCCCCGTCACTAAACTGAATCATTAGGACCCGCACAGACCGCAGGTTAAGCACCCCCTACTGGCCCCACTAACACCTCTTCCAGCACCAACCTTAGCTTTCCCAGGAAGTCTCCCAACCAGGTACTGACCAGGCCCATTCCTGCTGAGCTTCAGTGGATTCTCAGTTGTGAGTTTCAGGATGATATGGCTGCTGGCATAAAGTGGAAGTGCATTTAAAACCAGAAAGGGGAGCAACTTCTTTATACAAAGGGTTGTGGGTGTCTGGAACAAGTCACCCAGGCATGTTGTCCAAGTTGGCGTCTTCTGAGAAACTGCTACATGTGGGTTCATCCTCAGATCAATCAGCTACTAATTACTGAACTGTCAAGGTGAGCCAAGAGACCTCCTTGTGTTTTCCATATGTTCATCTTTCGTATGTTCTTACATTAAAAATAATAGACTAATAACAATTACTTACTATTTATACTAACATTACTGATTCTAATTATAATAGCAATCTGACATCCAATGTAAAAATAAGGATATCAGCAAAAAATAGTTTGAAATGGTTGTGGTGTAACCAACAATGCAAGTTTAATATGGAAGCAACGTTTTTGGCTTGATACGATACAAGTGGCAATGTACTGCAAGATAGCAGTTGAAAAGAAAATATTTTCAGATTGAAAAATAAATCAGATGAAGCTGAAAGAGATTAAAGGTTTATCCTACAGACCATGAGGGAGGTTCAAGACCCCCCCATGCTCGGTGTACTTAGCTAACCTACCAGGCAATCAGATTAGCGGAGAGCAAAGGCACCTTTGAATTGGTAATGTAAATGTCATTGCTTTGTTTGATCATGGGCCGGCTTAGTTTAGATGTGTGTCTAGAGTAATTAATCTGAAGGCAGGCTTGCTGGGTCCCTAGGGGCTGCTTTAATAAAATTGGCTCAGTTGGAGGAGTCAACTACTCAGTCCCAACGCAGTGACTCTGAAGAGACGATGGACTGTCTTGGCAATGAAGACGCCAATCGACGCTCAGCGCTGTTTCGGGTTACATGCAGCACCTCCTCTGGCTTTTGTTCTCCGATGGCTTATCAAATGCCGGTTTTCCTCTCTTTCTCACACCTGAAGATGGCTCCACAGCCGAATCATTGTGTTTCTTTTCTTCTCTTTTCAGCAGGGAATAAAGCTTGTTCCTTTGAATTCATTAAAACAGTTGTTCGTGGAGAACAGGTTGCCTGAGAAGAAGTACATTTTGTCTATGCCATCGCACTTAATGTCTAATCATAACAGCCAGGTCTTGGTAAGCAATATGGGGAAGAGGACACTTTAACACTTTCCAGCAACGTTTTGCAATATCAGTTAATGTTAATGGAAGCCACGTTAATGGAAAAGACATGTCTGCGTTCTCTTCCTTGTGGGGTGATGAAAGCCCCCAGCTGAGCTATCAAATTCTCGGTGCATCTCGGTTCAGGCTCAGATTAGTTGAAGTGCTTGAGCTCAGATGGGGAGGAATTTACAACAGGATCCAGCATAATCCTTAATCCCCACATCAGCACAGCTTTCTGGAGGCCTGTTTAGTGTGGAGTCACTCCTGGGCGCAGGCTCTGCATAACTTAAAGGGTTTTACTTGTCAGGCTGTCAGCTGGGGCAGGCTGACACTTGTGAAGAAGGGTAAGCAACCTTTGACAGTACAGTAACTCTGATCCTCTGGAGAGAGGGCCCAACCTGCTCACTGGACTAAGCAGCTACACTGGCTGGTAATTCCATATTTGGGGATGAGAAAGGTGCTTCTGGGGATGAAAGACACAGCCGGGAAACTGCAGGACAATCAGGACTCTATTCCTCAGCTACAGCGTTTCACAAACCTTTACACTTTCTATACTGGGAAACGCTTTGAAGCGAGTGGGGCATCCAGCTGGGAATAGATTGGATCTTTGAGAAGCCTGTTTTCATACTTCATGATGTTTCTATGGGATCAGCACCTGTATTTTTACTCTTCCTTTTGTTGCTTTTTCAGTTTATTTATAGTGTTTATTTCTAGCCTTGAAGCCCTGTAAAAAATTCACACTTATTGCTGAAACCTAAAATCTCCACTGACGCAGGTGATACCATTCATTAAAGTGCTAAACATTAAAGGTGACGCCTTGATAAGAGAATGGTTTTATTATGAAAACAGTTTCTGTATTCTAAAGCATTCTAAAGAAAAAAATCACTACACCTTGTTTGTACCATTAGAAACTGAATGGGAGCTCAATTATGAAGATCAAGATGCCTCGAACCCTGTACTATTTTCACAGAAATAAATGAAGTTCACTAACATCTGGGACTAAAACAGTCTGCACCTCTGACATGATGTGTACCTGGAGTGAGCAAAGACCATACTCTCCCAGTTCATCCAGTGTATCACCTCATAGTCACAAGTGTTGCCAAACATGAAAGTGGAAGTCTTTCTCAAACTGTTGTGTACAACAGAGATTGGTCTTTGACTGCAGCACAAGAGTGACTGCTTACAAGAAGGATATTAACAACTGCTGTTTATTTTGAATATAGGAAAACACTGATCTAAAGCACAAAGATAAGGCTACACTGGAGTGGCTTAGGAATAAGAAAGTGAATGTCTTTGAGTGGCCCAGTCAAAGTCCTGACTTGCATCCTATTGGGAATCCATGAAAAGTCTTGACATCTGCTGTCTACCTGAGAGATCTTGGGGAAGGCTGCCAAGAAAAATAGCCAATAATTATACCAAGCCAGCATGTAAAGTTGGAAGAGACCCAAAAACATTTGCAGCTATAATTGCTCCCAAAGGAGCTAACACCAAATATTTAGTTAATGGGTCTAAGTAATTATACAATCAAAATATTTCCTTTTTTTCTCTTTAGCTTTTGCTGGCATTTATTGTAACCCAACCTAAAAGTTGTTCAGTTTCAGGTTTTTAATAACATGTTCGGTTTAAAAAAAGTTGTGTGCAATCGTTTTACAGGTAAAATAGAAATCCATTCATATGATTGTACAACATTGATTAATTAAATATGTGTAGATCATGTATGCCACTGATTTACTAGTAGCTAAGTCTTCAAATGGAAATTCAGATTAACATAGTTAACATGCACCCTATGCTTGTTATCCTGCTACATGACTTTATATTGACACCTGACATTTGCTTAAAAAACCAGCAATAGATTATTATGTACAGTATATATTATATACTGTATAGCATATAAATACACAAACTAATGTTGTACCTAGTGCTCTCCTATAAAGGCAAAAAAAATGTCACCTTTGAGTAATAAAATGTATTTGTAAGCTGTCAGGAATGAGCACAGATTCTTTCAATAACTTCCTGAAAAAAAGACATTGAAATCAAACATCTTTAGAATGCATTATTAGAGATGTTACACATTTATGCCCCCAGTTCCTAATAAAGGAAGACAGCTAATCTGGGTTTAGCAATATAATTCTGTTTGTCCCAAAGGTTCTTTTTACTTGAATAACTTTAAATAAAGATAGTTAGACATTTACTCTTGTCTACATCTGTGGGCATACTCCATGTCAGCAGAGGGAACTCAAGGTCATTGTGAGAGTCTCAGGTTTAGCTGATGAAGTTTCTCTCCAGGCTACACTCTGAAAGTCTTATTGGTGTCACTGAAACCAGCACAGATTAGTTTAAGCACGTATTCACCTACCTCTTTCATTGTCTCTATTATCTCTGTAATCTCAGTCTCTGTTTCTATCTCTGTCATCTACAGCTTATCTATGTATTGATATCTACATCTATATCTGAGCTAGCTCTATATCTTTCTAGTTCCATATCAGATAAAGTGAGTCTGGTGATGTCTTTAGGAGGATGTTTTTTTGCAAAAATACCATATTAAATGTATTACAAATAAGTAAAAAAATCTTCTTACCATCTAAACATGTCAGAGAAAAATGTTTCAGGTGAAGGTCATAATCATTAAAAGAATGGGCTTTTGCATATATTTTACTGAATCAGCCTATCTCTATCAAGCAAAATCTTAGTCACATAAGCAAACAAAACAAATTCTCAGATGACCCAAAGGCCCCAACTGCTGTAGCAGAGCCAACAATATATATTACAACAACAGGATAAACACAAACACACAAGTAATACAAAAACATTTCACATTAGGTCACATTCACCCACAAATAAGTGCGCAAAAAAACACATTGTAAGAATGTGGTCATGTATTTGTAATTATCTATTAATGGTATGTTAATGTTAGGATAGTTATTATGCTCATACAGGATAACTAAGCATAATTTTGGTTGTGTTCCTAACATTCAAATTTCTTCTAAAGACCTTTCAAACCGTTGCTTCCAGGAAATGCAAGTGAATGATGGCCGAAGTGTATTGATGGCCTGGGAACAATTGTTATAATGAGGTCATTAACTCTCAGCTTGAACAAGTAGGAAAACCTTCATCAGTAAAGCACAGTGAGTGTATCTTCTAATGTGCACATCGCACTTCCTCCTCTCCCTCTCCGGGCTTTCCAGGAACATGGAGGAAGATTAGGTTTTGCACCCACATATACTGTAGGCTCAAATGAAACAACTGTTCTTTCTCATAAGCCATCCCTACCTTCCTGTACTTGATCGTTTTAATGCATTTTAAATCAGTCGTCAAAGCGATGTTTAATCAAACGAACACGAGTGAAAACAGAATAATCTCTAAAAAAAAAGAATAAAAAAGAATACTCTGCTCTCCTCCCCACTGATAGCTGGTGTGTGGTGAGCGTTCTGGCGCACTATGGCTGCCGTCGCATCATCCAGGTGGGGCTGCACATTGGTGGTGGTAGTGGGATTCCCCATTACTTGTAAAAGCGCTTTGAGTGGAGTGTCCAGAAAAGTGCTATATAAGTGTAAGCAATTATTATTATTATTATTATTATTATTAATCTCACCATGGGCAGCAGCGTGGAGTTGTGGTAAAGGCTCTGGATGTGAGACAAGGTGACGAGACCTGGCTTTTGTACCCCTGAGCATGGTACCTCATTCAAACCACTTCAGTAGGGTGGCCACAAGACTGAAATATAAGTCGTTTTGGACAAGAACAGCGGCTAAATAAATTAGTAATAATAAATTAATAATAATATTAAAAATCCTACCGAAGCAGAACATTAAATCAGCCAGTTTCATGCAGAATGAAGGATGTGCAAAAGATTTGGCTTTTTCGTTCTCAAGAAGCATTATCCTAATTAAATTGTCATTACTATAAGCCATAAAGAAATGCACCTTCCTGGGTAATAAATGAAAGGTAGCGTCCTTGCACTCTTCCAGGTTTTAAATTGCCTGGGTAGGAAAATGGTCATTTCCTGGCTCTGAGTGACACTGAGCCAGTGAGAAGCTACTGTACTCTGACTATGAAGGTTTGTGTCAGTTTTGGGACAAAATAAAGTCCGCTAAACACAGAACCTTGCTTGCTACATCTTTCTCTGATTTCTTTTATTTCTCCAAAAGGTAGTACCTGTCTATTAGATTTTATTGATCTCATCTGACAGATAGAAGATGATTACATGACTGTGTGTGAGAGAGCTTGTTATAGCACACTCCATCTTTCAATCTCCTACAGTAATAGTCATGTTTATTTATTCTTTTCTCTTTCTGGTTGCTGGAAACAAAATGCTCCTGCTACAAAACAGTAAAAAAAAAATGTGATCTGTAATTTGAAGATAACACTTTGGTTTTTTTCTTTAAGATATGCAGATCACCTTGAAACGAGTCCTAGTAATTGAATTATATTTCATATAATACAGCGTGTGATTGAGAAAGCCTGTGCAGGTTTAGATTTATAGCTCACAGTACAGGGTATGAAGCAATTCAAATGTATGATGTATAGCACTGTGATATGAATGGGAAATTCCTTGCTTCTTGCAAGGAAGAAGTAAATGTTTTTACCTACATTTCTTCCTTCACAAATCCCTCCCCTACTGCTCCTCTTTTCTCTCTTCAATTTTACTACTTTTAAAGTGCTTACCACTCAACATGTGTTCTCTGGTCTTTCAGAAAATGACTGTACTGTCAATGAAGATGACTCCTTATAAAGGATAACTGCGCTATACCATAGCAAAAGCTCTGTAAAGTCTATTAAAACAGAATGAAAGGCGGTAGAATAAAGAATACAGAGATAAAAATGGCAAAGCATAATAAGGGAATGGCATAAGTGGAAAGAATTCCCTAGGAAACATTCAATTGCCACAGTGATTAAAAGCTAATCGTCTTTGAAATCTATGGCAATTGGCAATCATGGGGCTGTTTCTGATTTTGCTGTTGTACTAGATTGGTAGTTGGTAGATACCGTAAGTGTATGCATTGCTTTCTTTCACTCTGGGTCACGGAGAGGAGACAAGCCCTTAAAGCAAGCCAGGGCTGTGGATGAGGGAGGCAACAAATGCTACAGCTTTACAGCAGATGTTTACACGCTGGACTGTAGGTGCTCCTGGTTATGACCTCCCGATCTCTTAGTCGACCTTTCCGCCCATCGGTGCCTCGCTCACACAGAGAGGTGCAGAAACGAGCTGTGGGACCTAGCTGGTGATTGCATTTTAGTTGTCCTGAACGAATGGAATGTCAGTGAAACACCTTCATTTTGGGTGAGGGAATTTTAGCAGCACTCTTGCTTTCTACACCCTGTCTCTTCAGCTGAGCTGCGTCACATATACTGTAACTCCTCCTGCCACTGCAACTCCTCTTGTGGCATTCTCACAAACTACACCTCGAAAACCCAACTGAGGGGCATTCTCAGGTCTGCTCAGACTGTCTTGACATTTTCCTCTTTCTCCCAGTCACTCCTACGTATGCAGCTAAGCAAAAGCCAGCGGGCAGTACAAGGGGCATTATGTGTATGAATCTGGGTGAATCTCTCAGCCTGCAACAGTTGGTCTATTCCCGTTGTTACAATGCTAGCCAGCTCGCCTCCGTTACACAACATTGTGATAGACAACTTTTTCAGCCACTGGTTAGTCTGATAAAAAAAAAAACCTCTTTGGCTGACAGGAAATGAATTCCTGGGATTATAGGTATGAAATATGATAATATATCTAAGGAAGGGGAAGAAGCAGAATAAAAACACATTTATTATCGTTCCACTCCTCTCATCCCTGGAAGGGCTTACAATCCCCCTTTGCAGCATATCATGAGCCGATTATGCCCATCAGAGCATAGCAGTAAATGAAATGCCATTTGCTCATAAAAGGCGAATATTTTAATCTTGTGGAATGACATTGGCAATTACTGATTTATTTCCCCAGCTCTGCGAGTAGACACCCGGCAGAAACAATGTCATAGACTTGCTCCTAGCAGAAACCGTAAGTCCTCAGCCATTAGCATCAAATGCTTGGCAGGTTTTAATATCGCATCTAAAACACATGAGCCCGTCTTCTGTCAAATGAAGGTTGTTTGTTAGATCATTGTAGGCTTTGCTCAGAGGTACCCTCAAATGCAAATAAACCTAGATCTTGTTAAAGAAGAAAGAAATAGAGACGTGCAATATATTTAAAGCCCTAGGGTAGTTTACAATGATGTGCTCCCCTACCAAGCTTCAGTCTCCATCTTGTGGAGATGGAATTCACATAAAGAGGTTTTGATGATGGTTTTATAGCATGGATATGTTAAGTGTGAAATAGTATACAAAGGATGATATATTAAGACATATAAAAAGTCTAACAACACATTAGGGATGATGTCTGAGATTAAAACCAACATACTAAATCCGACTTCTTTTGGGAACATATACTGTATTTTGTAACAAAGCCAACTAGGTTGTGTACGCAATAACAGACATAAGACTTGCAATTGTGACTAAACAGTGTTGGTGAAATTGTACTGAAGCATCTTCTACAATCTTCTACCTCTTCTACATCTCTGCAATGTCCCTCAGGGGATCAATAAAGTATCTATCTATAACAAGCATAGACCTTAAGCTGAAACGTTGTTCTCTGGTGAAGAATGCTCTAAAAATAATTAGTGCTCAATCACAATCCAGCAGTTAACACAACAGCTCGCCAATTTGCACCTGGGACATACTGTAAAGTCTATCTTAAAAAAATTACTGAAAAATCATTCATGTCGAAAAGCTTAGCAATGCACCTAGACGTTTAGATGCTAAACACACAAACTGTGAAATTCTGTCCCGCAACAAACAGTAAAACACAAAGGCTATAATCTGATTAAAGCATTTTCTATTTCTACCTAGGCTACAACAATCTTATTCCCTACTTCAGAATAAAAGATTTCCTCAGCTAGAAGCTCTGAAACCCATTATACATTTCACAGCAAATATTCACTGTTCAGTGTCAATGTTAAAAATCATTCAGCCCAGTTGAATGTGAGTTTTTTTTTATTAAAAACAATAATATTACAGTATGTTGTTTTGCATGGCGTGTTGGAGAACAAGTCTTCATTTACCATTGGCTGTGGATTCCATTGGTCCAGGTAATTGATACATTGGAGTTGTTTCTGTATACAGTAGGTGCTACAGTAAGCGGCTCTAAGAAAATCAGCAAAGATGCAGTCCCTGAAGTCAGCATTGTAGGCTACTGCACAGCTTCTTGTCCCGGGCTTACTTCAGAGTTACAAAATTAAGGAAGCAGCCTTCAATTTTCCAAAAGAGTGTTTTAACAGGTCTTTTGGCAGCCCCAGTGCACGTTCTGCCAGAATTGTGTATTGCCCACATGGTATCAATGGCTTCGATTCATCCTCCTTCATTCTTAAAGGCTTTCATCTGGTCTCTGTACACCTTCCAGTTTCTTCAATAATCCTCAGTGATTGGAGGAGGTTCAGAGATTCCCCTTGGCACCCGAAGTTCACTGTTCTTTGAGTCTTATGTGTCACTTCTCAGAGCAGGAAGCTTGCAAGCTTTTGAAAAATAAGTTTTATTCTGTTGGGGATTGCATTTGCATTCCATACTGTATGTAACACTAACGCTTTAGTGTTTAGTTCTTTAGTTCTTTGTAAATATCAGGTCCAGGTTGTCTGTTAAAAGGTTCCAAAGAATAAGGTTCAAAAGAAATATCTCAGTGCCAAAACACTGAACAGATTGAAAAATGTGTTTTGTGAATTGTGTTGTTTCAGTCATATTAGTTACATTCGCTTGGAATTAGTTAGAGCTGTAGATATGCTTGTAAAAAGAAGAAGCTATTTCTGCAGATTCTATCCATAGCAATTTGGTACAGCTTAGATTTGCTCTCCTGACAGAAGACAACCAGAGGGGCTAGAGTTATCATTTCATAACACACTCATGCAGTTTTGTCAAGAAAGTACAATGTAAAATATCGCCTTCAGCCGTTTTTACTTAGCAGTAGTATGGGGGGTGACAGTTCTTTTTTAGTGCGAAAATCTATGATAGGCCAGAGAAGTTAGTGAAAGAAGTAATATTTGCTAGCACATTTAACACATTCACAAGGTTTTAAAAAGAGCACGTGTTAATAAAGCAACATAATATTTGGGGAATGTACAATATACCATTCAAATGGATTTTTTCCCCCAATAGTTCCTCTACAGGGCTGTGGATATGTACAGTATAGTCCAGCTTCAAACACAATTCTAAGCTGCTTCATGAAGGCAAAAGGGATAGTACTGAATAAAGACAAATGTCTTTGATATTTCTTGATACTTTGGTAAAAGTTTACATACAGTAGCTCTTCCAAAAAAGTGGGTAAAAAGCAAAATTAAGTGATAGGAATTGTATAAATAGGACTAAAAGTAATAAAGTTTCAAGCTACAGTACTTTATTAAACACTAATTGAGGCACATCATTCACACTTAAAAGCTTCACAGAAGCCTTTGAGTCTCCAGGACTTTGTCTTTATACTGCCTCAGCCTATAACATCAATCCTGGCACTAACGAGAATCCTTTCCCTTTTCCAAGGCTTAATAAAAACCCAGATACCAGACTTTCAGGAACTTCATTTAGACATTGTTAACAAAACGTTAGCAACATATTCTGATATACTGTATATACAGTAGTGACAAAATGTAGAATTCAAATCAAAATAAAATGTGCCAAGCTTATACCAAGACCTCTTCTGGAATATGGACACACTGTTGGTTATCATTTAGAAAAATGATTCTGCAATTCCAGAGTCCCTTGAAAGGAGAGTGGCCAGGATAATTCCTGGATATAAAGGAATGCCACATGAAGAATATGTTCTGTACCGACACAGTCAGTGGAGAAGATTTATTTAGGACAATTAGGATGTGCATTCTGGATCGATAACAGGAGACACCTGTAACAGCAAAGGACTGTGGGTGTCTGGAACCCAGCCATTCTGTTCAAGCATATTCCCAGGTATCCCTCAAGAAATGGCATGAACACATTCTGAGATCAATGAGCTTCTAGCAAGGAGGGCCGAATGGTCTCCTCTCAATCACTACCTTTTTATTTTCCAGTCACTTTTTAAGGGAATAAATTGCCAATGTTCATACTAAAGATAGGTTTCGATTTTTAGATTGAGTTCTGTTTTTGCAGTGCAAAAATGACACTGGAGTGCTCTTTCAATCAGCACTAAGAAAACCACAGAGCTGCAGCATCCTGAAATGCAGGGATGTCTGAACCGTGTGTATAAGGGAAGCTGAGGGCCATTAACAATGCACGCAGCAGTTGTAGTAGTCAATGCTTCAGTGATTCAGCACGAGAGATGAAAAATCTTTCAGTCCATTGGACTTCAGTCAGAGGTCACATTTAAACTGGTGGCACAGGTGAAGCCATAACCCTTCAAGGAAAAGCAGAGAGCCAAGAATGACTGTTTCAAGGGTTTTAACTTCCAGAGCTTTTAGGCCAGCAAGATTTGTGATCTGAGAATTACTGGCGCAAAAAAAATTATTTTACTGCTAAGGAAAGGATTTAAGTGCTACGGGATACTTGTAAGCATACAATCATTTTCTTTTTGCAGTATTTCCTATATTTTTTTTTTACTCAGGTTGTTCGCATCAACTGAAATAAAAGGCAGGGTCATGTGTGAAGGGCCACACAGAAAAATCATTGCTATTTGAGTGGAAAACTCTCATGTTATGAGTCAGAACAGGAATTCAGCTTAAATGCAAATACACACATGCTTCAATGGAAGGTAAAATTGTATATCTTATTAGCCTTTTATGAGTTGTGTGATTAATTTGTATTTTTCTTTTATGTTTGAAACTATATGTATTTATGAATATCTATAACAGCAAGCACCTTAAAAAGGAAATTGGTTACCCAGTTGCCACACACATGCTAATTATAACTAAACCAACTCTTTTAAAAGTTAGTGCAATGTGTTCCACTGTGGTAAATATCAATTCTTAATGCTAAAATCTGGATTTAATGAAATGGATAATCACTTCAATCCGGCAGCTATAATCAATCGAACCATAAGGCAATTCCTTATCATACTGTAGGAGCTCCATTGCTACAGTGAGAACCGCATGAATCAAAGGCTTGTACCCTTTACATCTGTATTGGTTACTACAAACGCGTGACATCTTCTGTATCTGTATCTGTTAAAAGTGCAGTTCAAACCCGAGAGTAGAAAGTCCAATTTAATGGCGTAAAGTACAGTATGCACAAACAGGCTGGAAACAAGTACACAAATAACCAAAAAAATGAAATCCATCATCTTGACTGCAAATGCGTGGAAATTTAATTCTGACTCCCACTGCATTCTTGATCTCTCTTATATGGGTTTCTTCCTGCCCGGCTCGCTAGGATTTAACGGATTAGTTTCCCCAGCCCTACCTTGGCTGATGCGTTCCGTATTTTGTCATTTGAATTTTTCTCATTTGTCAGCTGTGCACATATGTTCATTATAAGCTATTTAGTCTGTGAAATTGGATGCTCAGGCAGATGGCTTTGAGAAGGCTGCTGATTGCATAGCCTGTGCCTCTACATCTCTTTAACAGCTTGACATGAGACGCTGTCATAGGGCATTAAGGCAGTTGCGTTTATTACCTGTCATTACAAGCCTATGCTGTCGCAAAGTCTGGGCAGACAACATTGAAATCCAAGCCCTGCAACCCTCCCCTCCAGAAAAACACACACACCCTGTTATACCACCCTCCCCACAGGGCGAATGCTTAAAGTCTCTGAAGCTGCACGCTGGCTGTAACTCTCATAGAGAAATGTGTCACTGGATCAGTGCAGAGAGCCGCTGAGAAACTCAGAGTCAGGGATTTTCTATAAGTGATTAAGCCATCACTATTCTTTAGCCCATCTGCTGTGGCCTCAGATCATACCCAGTCACACGAAAACCTTTCCCCAAAGTAAGAAACACTGAGACTTCACAATGATTCTCTTACACCTGCCACTTGACTGATTTGCATGCACAGAAAAGGCAAGGGCAACACGTTAAAATGAGGATCCGACACAGCACCTGCTGCTATTAACACTTCATTAGACTTCAAACGTTGTGTGTGTGTGATCTACAGAACCTAACCTCAATTTACTTAATGAAGTCATACGTTCATATGCTCTTTAAAATGAATGAAGTTGTCTGTAACCTCCGCTGTTATTCCTATTAACGGAATTGCACAAATTGAAACACGACAACAAAGTGATGACAGAAAATCCTTGAATGTTTTTCAAAAGTTCTGTGAAAGTACTGTACTTACACCGATTAACGTTATAGATATCACAGAATGTCAGCTTCAGCAGGAAAGTGATGCCATTAAGAAAATAACAGTAAATGATAAAGCAAACATATTAAAAAATGTCAAAAGTTTATCTCCAGATGTACAACCGAATCCTCACACTATGTATGACACGGTAATGTCATACAATCCCACAACAGTTCAAAACATTTCACAGTCACTGTAGAGATAACCAAGAATAAGTAATAAACACTTCCACTTGATGTACCCTATGTACACCATGCAGCAGAAGTGGTAAAAATGCTTTAAAGGTTTCTATTAAACACCTTTATACTTGTCAGGACCCTAGATATGAGACTTACATATGTAACTGTGCGGAGTTATGTGTAAGATTATGGTCTAATCTTCTTTCTGAACTTCAAACTTGTGTTACAAACTCCATTCGATTAATTTCCAAAGTTCTGCCTGGTACAGGACAATTTTAAATGATGTATAAATGCAAACACATGCCTTTTACTTTAGAGGCTATAATCACTTGCTCTTCCTGAAAGGATTCAACTGTCACAGAATTTCTCCTTGACATGGCAGTCTGTTCAGTGGGCGAACAAACATCAGAGAAAGAAAGTTGCCTCTGGTTGCAAGTAAAGATTAGGATTCTGTTACTCTTGCTTGCTTTTCTTCATTGATCAGACATATTTTTTCTAAATGGCTTTAAAAATAGATTGGTTTCTTCTGAGTTAGAGGCTACAAGGTCACATTTGATGACATAATTTGTTCTTTTCAGGAAGAGCAAGATTCTTTGGCCTCTGAAATGACCAGTTTACATTTAAAGGATACGTTTTATCATCCAATGATCCTGGTAGGCAATTAAATGCAATTCGTATTATACTGATAGGTGAGTATGAACCCTTGCGACTTGATAGGTAATAGAGTCCTGCAGTCTGAACATCGCAGTTCATAAAAGGTTGTGTCTGCAAAAAAGCAGATACCCTGGGCCTACAGCAGTGGTTCCCAGTCCTGGGACTGGTGACCCACACCTGCTAGTTTTCACTCCATCCCTTCATAAGCTAATTAAAGACTTATTTGATATAAGAAGTGGTCTCAAATGAATATTTGCATTTTGTTTCTAGTCACAAGTTTGGGGTTGTATTTCATTTACAAAATGCAACGGTTAGAGCTCCAACATGTTTAAGAGCTGGGAACAAACAGTTCAAATTAATCTGATTCATTTTAAGCCCAACGGAGGGTTTGCTTGTGTATCTGAGGGCTCAGCTGGAACAAAAACCAACAGGTGTGTGGGTCACCAGGACCAGCACTGGGAACCACTGGCCTACAGGATAATCTGAAGGGGTTTTTCATCTTCCTCTTCTGAGAGTCTGCTCCCTGTACTACCCTGCAAGCCACAGCACTGCATGAACTCCTGGCTCCTTACAGTATGTCACTTCTTCTCACGCAGAGCCTCCGTCCCCCTTCCACTGATCTCCAGGTCACCTTCCTCCAGGACAACACTGTTGCAGAAGTTGCATCTCTTCCTAATGAGGATAGTTAGTCTGAGAGTTCACTAGGGACAACAACAGCCAAGAACTAGGTGCCTTGTGTATGTTTTGATTGGGCTGAGAGAGGTTTCTGGCTTAACCCACTTGGTTAATTAGCCACAGGATGAGAAGGCTTGAACCCAATTCCGAGAGGAGTGAACCAAGGGGTAGCTGCAAGGTGGAGATGGGGTGGAGGAGGGATGCTTGAAACAAACATGAAAGGAGGTGTTTGTGTTTGTTTTACAGAGCTAATTTCCGTAATGATGATTGATTTATACAGGCTGTTGTTATCCCTCCCAAATTTCAGATTAAAAACTTCCATGTAACACTGGCTAAACATTATCAGAAACCAAAAGAGATTAAATGTAGGTTAACCCATCTACACTAAAAGGACAAGAAAGTTCATGCATTTTACCTGCCAGCTGGCATTTATACATCTTGTGTAAATAACACCTACTGCATGATTCCAATGGCATTGGTCACAACTTTCTCTTGTTACAGCTAAAACAGTAGTTAAAAAATGTGGTTGTTATTTCCTTCAGTGGGCAAGCTGCCCACTTCATAGTAAATTAATTAGACGGGCACTTTGCCCATGGTTGAAAACTCAGGTAAACAAGCCATTATGTAAGTTAATGACTGGAGAATATATGTTTCTCCTTGCAACTAGGGCTTGGGGAGCCTGACAACAGCAAGGCTACAGTCATAATAATTTCTAGTCCCAAGAAACAAAATCAAGCAGTGCAAAACAAATTGTCCTTATTTGGCTTAATTTAAACCCACCAGCCTGAACAGGAGGTGCAAAAGATGGTTTAGTCATGTTTAATACTTATGAATATTTAACACTGGAACTTTGAAACGATGCATAATTTAATAAAACTGAAATTAAAAAAGCAAACTAGGACAAGTTACTTGCAAACCTCAGTCGGAAGGCAAATACACAGTAGCAGCCCTTTTCTCCCCTAAGTTTTCAGACTGAGGAAACTAAATTTTATGAAGTGCCTAATCATGCAACAGGACAAACTTTGAATTACTCAACCGCCCACACTTTAAAGAGCTCGGTAAGAGAAATTATAGCTGGAGCAAAACTTATTGTTAGAACATGGAGCACAATGTAAATCACAGAACAGAAAAGCCCAGAGGAGCTGAGGAAGCCTGTATAGCGTAGGTGTGGGAAAGAGTGCTAGACTGCAGTTTGCTCTGTGTTTAGAGTACAAGAGGAGCGCCTTTGCAGTTGACATTACTCTGTACAAATCCTGGATTTGCATATCAGAGGTGAATGAGTATCTCCTTCGGTGGTTGACCTGTTGGTTTTCCGCAGACTGAGATGATACACGCCACTGTCTTTTAGTAGCTGAACTATGTTCACAGACACCAAGAGCATTTGAAATCAGCTCCCCACCCTCTCCAAACTTCTCCCCCCTTTTTTTTTTCCCGTTTCAACCCTGAGAGACAGAAGCCTCAAAAAGCAAAAAAGTGTCAAATACATCTGCGGGGGTGGGTGTCTTTGAGAAACATGGCGGCATGTCGCAATTAAAAGATATGTGGATGGAAGGAACTGCAGCGTTGCCCTGCAATCTGCTCCTGTTCCTCGTGCTTTGGAAATCTTTGAACAGCGAGCTACAGTAGTAAGAAATCCCAGGGAATAATATATGGGGCCTGCAGAATAACACTCATCCTTCTGCCTGCAGGCACACATACTGTAGGTCACACTTGAATTACCAGCACTGAAAAGAAACCACTCAAAGATGCAAACACCAAACCTCTTTAAATACTTACTGGTTCGATATCTCCCCTTATTAGCAAGCGAATAAGTTAATGAACGATAAATTTAATTTTAGATTGTGGCTTTCAAAGCAATCATCTCAAGCATACAAGCAAAGACCTTATGTTTATAGAAATTCTTTTTTGGGGGGGTGGGGGCTCCCAAGTTGGTGTCTTTTCCACCAGAGTTCTAGTTTGAATTTGTCCCAGCATAATGGTCTAGCTTTCTAACAAAAGGGACTCATGCGTTTGTGCAAGCACTACAGTTTCATTCTAAACCCCTAGAAAAAGACGAAAACATTAACATGAGAGCACCTTGAAACTTCAGATGCTATGTCGAAGTAAAACATCTGCCAGATTCAAATTATTTAGGATTTTTAAATGGGATGTGCTCAGTTGGACATGCACAGTACAAATATCTGAGCCACTGTGTGCTGCACTTTCAGTTGCTGTTTGCATAGTGCAGTGAAGTCCTTCAGGCCCAAAGATGGCCTTGAAGGCTTTGCCCTAAAGTTACTGTACATACCAAGGACAATAAAGCTGAAAGCTGCAATTCAGAATTCTTAATTCCCCCATGAAATCCGTTATGTCTTAGTGTAACACCCTGAGGGTTAGCACTTACAGACCTCCCCTTCCAAAAAACCTTCACTAGTTAAGACATTTCTTATTGTAAAATTCTCCACTGTATAGCATTTAATTAGATGCAGTTTCTGCCAAGTTGGTACCTAGTTTCTGTATGTTGCCCTAGGCTTCATAGTTTGAGGAGATGAGGACAATCCTAAATTACTTCCCTCATGCAGCACACAGCTCTTTGAATGAGTGGATTCAAATACTGAGCTGCTCACTGAAACCAAAGCCCAAAGCTGATTTAAGTTTCATCTAATTTGAATTATTCTAATGCCTCCTCTAAAGGTATTTGAAAGTGAATTAAAGATCTTCCCGCATCAGCTTCTCATTTCTTTGGATCAATTTTAAAACAGAGGCCTGTCTTTTAGAGAAAGAATAATGCTCTTCAATCTCTGTTTCCTAAAATAAATTAGCAATTGCTTTTTTTAAAATCTACTGATCCACATTGAAAACACTGACTCGAAGGTTTTCCATTAACTAGTTCACTGGACATCTACATAATATTATTTACATTATAAATTGTATGTAGACAGGTGTGTTGATTATTTGAGAGTCTTGTTTCTTGGAATGACAAAATACTAAGTTCTTTGATTTCATGAAAACACCAGGTGCTCAGTGTTCAATGTTTGATTCAAGTTAAAACTGCCAAAATGAAATGATTGTGAATCAGAATAAACAGCTATTCAAAAAGTGATGATTTTAATTAGCACAAGAACAGTGAAAGATACTGTATGCCTCTGCCCTGTCCAAATAATGAAAACCTCCTGGTTGTTATTGGCATGATTGAAGGCTGCTCTTCTGTGAGAGAGGCAGCCTGGAGAGGGAAATGCTCTGCTTCACGAATCAGCACACTGGTACAGAGAAACCAGGAACATCTGGCTCTCCGAGGGACAGAACACGTCTTTTGAAGGCAGGTTTTGAAGGAGGGTCACCACACCAGACCAGGACTGTCACATCCATCTTCTCCATCAGCATAATCATTTTCAGACTGCTGTGGTTGGAGCTTGAGAAATTGCAGGTAGAGATAACCGGCTCATCAGCAGAATGACTGTAGCTCACCATCTGCATGAAAATGATCTGCATGCTTCAGACACATACTGTATCAGGGTCATATCTTGACAATTGAGTTATAACATTGCTGGAGAATGAAGGAGAACTTTATTCACTGAGGAAGGCCATTTTGTCCTGGACAGACCTGACAGAAGACATGTGTGGAGACAATGTAGTGAGGAAAACGCTGAGTGTTGCATTGCTTAAAAGCACAGGTGTGGAAGTCTGATGATATAGGGACGAATGCACTCTAACATCAGAACACCTTTGGTGCAGATAGGGTGCAGCCTAACTGCTCAACAATACATAACCTAGTCCTTGGGCCAACAGCTTTTCTCTTCCTGCAAACTAATCTGTTGATTTTCCAGCAGGACAATGCAAAGTCACTTGGTTCTAGGATTGCAATGGCATGGCTTCAGGCAAACACCATCAAGATCTTGCCATGGCCTTTTTTTTCAACAGTATGTCTGTGGGACTAACCTGCCTGTGTACGAGTAAATGTGTCAAGGCTGATGGACATCAAGCCTGATACTCATATTATAATCTTTACATTTTGACACTGTATCATGTTTCATAATGAGAACTTATCATAGATCTTTCTGTGTTTTTTTAACTCATATTCTCTGATTTTGAGATATTTGTTATTTATGATTAAAATGTGATTAAATACATCAGCCCTGAGTAGTGTGTTTCCTCAACATGGCTAAATAATGTATGCAAAATAAAACCCAGCTGAATTTCTATTATTTTGCCTCATATTGATATTTTGGATTAGAACACAGCAAAAATGTCCAGTTTCACTTCACTGTCCCTACTGTATTTAACCTTCTAAACCTACTTAAAAGTTTGCGCTGCAGTTATTGTAATTCAAGAATAAACAGAACGCATAGCATTTGATGTACATTTTGTGGTTTCTTTTCAGTTCCCCTTCTTTCCTAAGAAATGAATTTAAGGTTCAGCAAAGACTCTGGCAGTGCCTCTCTGGGTCAGCAGTCCAGGGTTAACTCCCCTGTGTCCTACCATGGCTCGGTAACCAGCTTGTACTGTACTTTGCACACGTACCATATTAGAAAGGAGTGTTCAGACTCCCACTGAGCAGAAGAGGTTTCTGAACACACCTCTGGTGTTGTTTCTTTCCTTGCCTGCCCTTTACCTGTCCCGTGTTCCATCTCTCATTCCCAGCTGGGCAGACCTACAGACAGTTCGATTGCTTCACCAGTGCCAGTGGTTGATAAGACTGCCTAATGGCTGCTGCAGAAATATGGCCGCTTTTACCAGAGATCAACAAGAACATAAAATGCACTTTTCCCCCATTGACCCCCGCTGCAGTGCTCTACAGTAATTCTCTCTCTGCAAAGAGGGTTTGACTTGATGCGGGATTTAATAAGTCCGCTGCCTTCTCCCTTGCTTGTTCTCAGAGAGAGACTTCTACACAATGTTTAGAGGTTATAAGGGTGCCCATTAATATGAACTGAAATTAAATTACTATTTTTTTAAGCAGAAGGAAACCATTTAGGATGCGATTAGTCGTGACTAAAGAATCTTATATAGAAATACATCTTTGGAAATGAATCTCTTCATTGTAGATCTAAATTAGTTTTAGGATTTAAAGTAAATAGTTTAATCTTTAAAAAATATTTAATTGGATTTTTTTCAGGGCGTTATCTTAAAGTGCAGTTCTTCTCTCTTGTGATGTGTAGTGCCAAGAAACTCAAAGAATCGTGCTCACTATTTAAAATTTTTGATTCCTGGGAAGGGTCTGTTTCTTTTTCAGCTAAGATTAAACAAATTTCTTAGTTTGATATGACAATTGGTCTCTGCGGATCAATCACTGAATTTTAAACCATTTTAGTATTAACAAGTTTAGCTACAGAAATACATAATAATTGTATTATATGAAACTATATAATTATATTGAGCATATCTAATAGCAGCTATTTGATCTAACACTCTCAACCAGCAAGTTTCTTAAAGACATCACAGTATCAAGTTCAACGCCATAGGAAACTTGTAGCTTGTTGCGGACCCCACAACTCTTTCAGTATTCCGGCTCTTATTTTGAAATGAACATCCCTTTAGCTTCCACATTATGTGGTTTGTGTTTCATTGTTGATTCTGAAGAAGTCTATAAGGTTGATTCTGTCAATGCCTTTGGGGATTTTAAGTACTTTACTTGAAACGGGTCCCCTTGCGGGTTTCTCTGATAAAGACTAAAAAGATTAAATTCTTTTAGCTCGTCATTGTAGGACATTGTTTAAGGGATTGTATCTGGTCATTCTTCTCAAAACTGATCACAGTGATAGATTTTTTTATACGTGGTGACCAAATGTGTACACGATATTGTAAATGTGGTCTTCCCGGTGCATTGCACGATTTTAATACTGTATAACGTCCAGTATACAGTATAAAATTCTAGAATTTGAAGTTTGATTACTCCCTAATGTTGCCTAGAATATCATAATGAACATAATAAATCAAGTATCAACATAAATACTTGAGTGTTTTTCATAGATGTTTTCTTCAGTACTTATATATTCATCATATATACTCTACAGTGATCTTATATTAATAGTTTATGTACAGTATTTGCTACCTTTAAGTAACACTCCAAACTTGTCTACATTAGATACATTCTGGCATGTGTTTGCTAGACTGGAATATGATCTTTTCACAATTCACTTGCTGTTTCTAATATTTTTCCAGTTCTCATCTTTTGGAATAATATGTGAATGTCACCAGTTTACAGTTTATTCACAATACCAGTATAATTTAGTTAAGATAGGAGGTGCAGTAATCCCAATACATTCCTGTAGTCCTCCGTTATTTACATCATCCCAATCTGAGTATTCATCACCTACCTATATAATCTGGTTTATATATTCATTCACCAATTCTCAATAAATACACTATATACTATACATAACATATGTATGTACACTACATACATTACCTTGGATGTCTACTACTTTTAATTTTAGAGTAAATTTATACCTTTGCAAAACAGTTGCTTCAGCCAGACAGTTTAATAGAACAGTGTACTGGAGCTGTGAAGTATTGTTCCAGGTGAAATTAAGTTATTACCGGAGACACTTCACAGAGGGCCTAAATCATTAAACTGGTGGCCAATGTAAAATCCTGGAATTACCTTTTAACTTCTAAGTGATGTTTACAGTATATAGGGAGTTTTGTTTTTATTTTTCAAGCACTTTCGTAATGAATGAAAAACAGTTGGTGCCAAAATCTGTGTTTACCTCTACTTTTTTCCCCATAATGAGACAGATACAAAAATGGCTTCCAGTTGACAGGGTAATTGTGTCTGCTTTAAATAAAACCATTATTGCAACTGACTGATTTTTCCAGATGCTCTGTTTTCACAGGTGCATTTTGTTCATTTATATTAATTGATTTTAAACATAGATATCTTTGGACATTTTGGTTTGTAAAATACATTGTTACACAAAGTAAATCCCAGCTTGTTAAAAATTAATTTTGCTGCTAATAGATGCTATTCATATAAGAATATAGCTATTCATATACCCAATCCTGTAACCCTAACTGTAGATGGTTCTGTACTTGAGCTTCAGTCTAAATTGAAACACCTTGGGGTGATATTCGATTCTGGCTTAACAGTCGACCCACATGTGCAGCATATTGTCAAAACATCTTTTTTTCACCTCAGAAGTAGTCTACGCCCTATGTTATCACTAACTGTGGCTGAAAAGCTGATCAACACATTTGTGTTCCCCCAAATTGACTACTGTAATGCTCTACTCGCTGGGGTATCTAAATCTACATTGAACAAATTGCAGTATGTCCACAATTCAGCAGCCAGAATCCTGACCAGGTCGAGTGAAAGTGATCACATTACTCCTATCCTGGAATACTTGCACTGGCTTTGTGTCAAATTCCATGTGGACTTTAAAATCCTCATGCTCACCTATAAGGCTCTGCATGGCTTGGCATCTCAGTACCTGTCTGAACTATAATCACCCTACTCCCCACCTTGCAACCTTTGCTCTTTTAATTCTGGTCTCCTAACTTTCTCCCAAGCCCCTGTACATTCTGTGGGTGACAGGGCCTTCTCCTGTTATGCCCCCAAACACTGGAACTCTCTGCCCAAGGATATCACTTTAGTCACCTTCTCTAAACTCCTTCAAATCCAGACTCCAAACCTTCTTCTTTAAAGAGCCTTTACTCAACTGGTTCCAATCTTTTCCCCTCTGCTCCTACTATACTTAGTACCACCATCCACGGTCTTCTCTGTGTATTGTATGTGTTTTATCTTGTGTATTTTTTATTTATTGTTGTCATTCTGTAAAGCACTTTGAGAAGCCACCTTTAAATGTGCTATATAAAATAACATTATTATTATTATTATAAGAAATGTTGGATGCATAATGACTTATGTTTAGATTTTTAATGTCAAGTTAGATTTGCTTGAAACTATGTTGTAATTGAAAAAATTACGGGGACAGCAGTCAAAATTGTAATCTTACAGTCAAGTAAAATATATTTGTGATAAAGAGATTCTTATAAATGATAAATATAGTTTGTTTTGGGGGGTAATTCCATGCATACATTTGACCATATTAGAAAAATACCACACTTTTAATTCAATTCAGTGATGGTAAACAACGTTTTAAAGACACACAGCTTAAGTACATTTCAGAGAGTAAAAGTTAGTAATTGGTTGCATATCACTCTGAGGCAATAACTGCATGAAGTCTGCATCCCACTGAGTTTACCAAACTCCTTGTGTAATTATTTGAGATGCTTTTTTTGCAGCCACTTTGAGTTCTTGCCTATTCTTGGGGTTTTCAGACTTCATTTTTTCCTTGGACTTCAAAGTTCTTAGTTCTCTAGAATAGTGCAGAATATACAGTATAATATTATTTACTTTAGAGCATTCTCTCAAACTGAGAATGATCTGACTTCTCTCAAAGGGAATGATAGCTACAGGGAGACTTCAAAGGAGCAGCGTTTACAAACTGTATTTTACACATTTCGTCACCTTTCCTAAGCCACGTTTGTAGCCTTTTAGAAGCCGGCAGCCTGCTTTAATTAATAATAGACAGTTAAAAGTTGCCAATACTTTTTGACTCTCGCTGTACTTTGGATCTATTACAGAGCTGTTATTAGTTGGTTAGTTGCTGTGACGGAGATTACCACAAGGTGCATGGGTATGAAACGAAAAATCGTAAAAACAAATCTGCTTTCTAGTCAGTGAGTAATTTTTCTCTAGGAGCTACAGCCTCTTGTTTTTGCCTGGGCGGCCAAGAAGACACAAAATTTAATCTTTTTCTTCAGCGCAGCGGATCAACTTAACCGAGCTGTATTTAAGATGATTTGCCACAGAGGAGATTACATTAGAAACATTCTTGGGTGCCTCTGCTAAAACCCAGAGCTGGAGGAATAGCACACAATTTAACCCCCCCTCCAGCCTGACGGAGAATTTATCTTCTTAACGGCAGCCCGAACGGTAATGCTCTGGAGCTGCGACCCACTCAGCAGAAACGGCATCGCTTCTGAAAATCTGGAGGGAATAATAAGTTGAAGAAAGATAAACAAAAAAGATGGATGTGAGGGACGTTTTCAATCATGGTCTGTGTTTACAGCAACGTTTTTTTTTTTAAGTAAGGCAACCCGTGGCGGGATGTCAGCTCTTCTGTAGAGGAAACGGCATGAAAAGTGCCCGTGGTTCCGAAGTATTTTGTCTACGGAACTGATGAGGAAGGGCCGCAATGTGGAATAGCTGATGCAGCTTCTGAACAGAAATGGACAGGATGGTCACAGCATAGAATTTTGCATATTACTCCTTTTGGCAGTGGATCCCAGCCCAGGCAGGGAGAGGTCATCCTTTCATGGTCCACAGGGCTAGTTAGTCTCTGACCATCTATCTGTCTTAACATGGTATCCAAATGACCAGGGCCTTCAGAAAAAAAAATTTTCAGGAGGTGGGATTTTAGCACTGCCTCAGACCTGAGACATTTCACTCCCACTGAGAACCATGAAACATCAGAGTCTTAGACTTGCAGCTTTTCAGAAGCGAACCCTCTGGAAATAATGCTTATTGGATGGAAGAATGTGGCCATTTTTATTGACTTTATCTTGATCCCCGCGTTGGGAAGCCGCCCCCTTTCTCCCTTCTCAATGTGCTAGGAAACAGGAAGACGTTACTCCCTTGCAGTCTTTTTTTTACATTTTGCATTAGAGCACTGAGCAAATGAAACAAGAGAAAGAAACATATCATTTGAAATGCTGGTGCTGGAGATAATGGAAGATGCTCCTCCCCACCTCCACAGAAAAGGAAAGGATAAATGTGTGTTATTCACAGACCAGGGAGTCTATGACAGACGAGTGGAAAATGTCTAGAGAACGCCCACGGTGTGCAATTTTTTACGCTGTTCATTAAGGGCATTTCATCAGGATTCATACTGTAGATGCAGGCTTTGCTTTTCATGTAAAGATAAGGCTCTTATAATATGCTACAGTAAGACATCAAGTTTTACAAAGCTTACGGCTTTCTTTGATTACACTGTTTGAAGCAAGACAATGTTCTGGAATAGCCGAGAAATGTTCAGGTTGCCTCTGCTTTTAAGTAATTGGATCAAAGTATTTGGCTAAACTATATTGATCTGGGTAATGAAGTAATAATTACATGAAGGAAAAAACCCAACAACTTTTAATCAATTATACACAATGCCTTCCCATCCCAGTTGGTAAAATGTCTGGCAGTGGTGGGTCCCAGCACACACTGCAATACTGAATACACATTGCAGTGGAATGTAGCGCTAAACAAAAAAGCCTGTCATGTATCTTTTTTTTTTAAAACGGGATAGCATCCATTAGAGATCCATTTAAAATTTATGATGATGATTTTAATTCTCCCTTAATGTGAGATTTATTTTTTACAACAGTTATTTCCATTCAGTATCCAGGGCACAAACAGAAAGTATAGGCAGAGACCATGCTGACTCCACGCAGAAGGCATTATATTTGAAGTACAGTGGTTTCAACCTGTTGTGAATTTGTGGATTTGTAGGCAAAATGTTTTATTTATGAACAAATCCCTTTAAAATTTAATAAAACCATTTATTAAGCATTTACAGCTATGTTATTTTCTTTGTGCAAAAAAAAAACAAATATTTAATTTAGGCTGCCATAGAAGTATCAACATGGATAGTTCAGCAGATGTAATAGCATACAGCTTGTCTTTATTGCTTTACAGGAATCCAACATCAAGCAGAATTCAAACTATAAAACTCTACTGTATACCAAAGGATATCAGGCACTATATATGATATGTAAGTTATACATACATATTTTATATATTGCTGAATGTGTGTATCACAAGCATAGCTGTAACCATAAGGGACTGGCAGTGCTCATAATATCTGCAACTGTGTAAGTATTTTAAAGACCTCAGATTTTGCATCCCTTCTCAATTGCTCTCCTACCTGTCACAAATATACCTGTTTTGTCTATATTCTTTTTTTAGCAGTTTTGATTTCTAAACCAATAAGAATATATTTGGAGAAACGATCAGCTGGTGAATATGTAAGGTAAATAAAGTCTGCTGAGCACTGTCAGGTCTCAAAATGGAAATGTGTTTTTTAAAATATTTTCTCTCTTAATAATAATAGTTGTATTACACCAAGCAAAGATTCTTTCCAGCGGGTGTCACTGTAACGGTAATAATAAGAAACGCGCACATAGGGAGCAAAACAGAGACACTAGGATAGAAAGCAAAAACAACAGAAGAACTGGGAAGCTAAACAAAGCTAAATTACAAGGAAAACAAACAGGGGAACAGATGTTTCGGTCTAATTAAACCTTCTCCAATTTAGAAATGCGAATGTTCTCCAGCATTTTAATACTCACTTCCATATTTTAGCAATCAAAAAGTAGTCATGCTTGAAGAGGAAGAGAAAAGCTTTGAAACAGGAAGAATGCTGTTGCAATTGAATATTAAGATATTAAATATTATGTTTTTTTAAAAAAGTAAATAAAACAACTTCATGATTTGAAAAGTCTCCAATCAATCTTTTTGCTCATTGCTTATGGTGGAATTTTACTGTGGACTCATGAAGATTTGCAAAAGAATGTATTTTTAATAGCCTATTAAATACGCCATTAATTGTGAATTGAGCTAATAGAGCATCTAGGGATTTCTTTACCTATGAATGTCTTAACCATCCCAGTACTTGTTCATGATGCAGGGTAGAGAGACCCCAGAGCCACTGAGTCCCACATCTTCACATGCTTTGTTAATATTAAAGAAACAAAAGATAAAAATTGTATTAGGTTTTCTAGTTTGAGAGGCCATGATTTTGTGAGTGGCTAATTAAGACAGACCCCCCGGGCTTGGATAACCAGCCCATTTTACATTCTGTTTGTCTGTTTTCAGACTCTTCCTGTTAAGACTATATGTGTAGGCCCCAACTACAAAACTACAAAAGACATGAAAGAGATTTCAGTCCACTGAGGACTGTCCATATTTTGAGGATAACGAAAACTTTTATTTTATGATATGGAACTGAAAAGTGTCACATTTGAATTTATAAAAAAAGACTTTCTCATCAAGCTCCTTTCGAAGCCTGCAGGGGCTGAGGAAGAAATAATTGTGTTACTAATAAGAAATTGCCTTGTGTTTTGTTAAAAGCTGATAACAGAAAAGAGAGTCACAGATACAAAGTACAAAAGAGATATCAACAACGTTGTGTCAACTTGCACTCACTTACTTGCATTTCCAACCCAAAGCATCATGGGTAACTGCCATTGCCAGTTTTTGAAGGCACGGGTTTGTTTAAACCAGTCATAGTCTTGGTAAAAAATTATTGAGAACAATCCCTTTAGTGGTTAAAATGCGAAAAGGGATGTAGACATCGCAAATGGTGAAATTTTACTAGGAAGATGAAAACCAAGATAATGATGTTTATTCTTGCATTACTCATTGCTTGTTTTAAGTACAATTTAATGTAATTTGAACAGTTACAGTACCAAGGCAAAGGTGAACTGGAAAGCAAAACTGCATCGTAGTAAATTTACAAGGGAAAAATATATACATGGAAGCAGAGTGCAGAAACCACGTGGAATATATATATACAGTATATATTAGCCTAATAGAAAAGGAAGCTGCCTAAGAGTTTATGAATTTCTTAAGCAGGCAATAATGAATTTTGACACAGCACCAGGGGAGTAACATAAAATATGAAAAGCTTTCATAAATCATAAGGCCAATGCAGAATTCAGCAGACACTAGGCCGGGAAACAAGCTTTTATCTTGAGAGCAGCACTTTGGAACAGAGGACACCTGAGTGAGACCCTACACAGGATTTGCCCAAATATGGATCCACTTTTTCCACATTAACAACTGGTGGAACAGATCATACGGTACTGTTATATTTTTTTAGAGGACACTAATCCTACATTTTCTCTAATCTCTTGGAGGGACAACAAGATGGAAACTAAAAAAAAAATCATACAAATTTATGTGTTGAGTGTTTGTTTTTAATTGGGTACTTAAGGAAAAAGATGTATTATGCACTTCATATTACAGCGCTGAGAGCTTTATTGCCTTCACAATAGTAAGTTCAATTAATCAGGCAGTTGGAAGAGGACCATTATTAATTTGTGTTTTGAGGAGCACAGTAGATTATGTGGAACAAAGAAATGCTCATTAGAAAAGCCTGCAAAATACAGAAATGTTGGGAAACTGGGCAAATTGTAACAGCTTTAAAAGTTCTGTGAATCTGCAATATTATAGGTGAAACATGCAGGCTGAAAAAAAAACATTTGGGGTTAATTCACAGAATATCGGTAGCGGTACAGGCAGTAGTTTTGTGTTTCTGTCTCAGGAAAAGTTATAATAACTGAGAAAATTGGGAAGGTTCGAACAGTGTAGTCTTTCCAATTGACTGACAAGTGACAACAGAGAAGCAGTTTGTGGATGTGCTATTATGTGTACCCTTTGGTGATATTTAAATGAGTTTTTTTACCACTTCATCATCATCTTTTCAGCCAATGCGTGGGGTGTACTGCGGGTCTCATACCACAAAGGTAATGCAGTGATAAAAAATGATGACCTTATATTTAAAAAAACACCTTATACTGGATTAGGAGACCTCCTGGGAAAAACTAAGGTTGCTGCTGGAAGAGGTGTTAGTGGGGCCAGCAGGGGGCGCTCACCCTGCGGTCTATGTGGGTCCTAATGCCCCAGTATAGCGACGGGGACACTATACTGTAAACAGGCGCTGTCCTTCGGATGAGACGTAAAACCGAGGTCTTGACTCTCTGTGGTCATTAAAAATCCCAGGGCATTTCTCGAAAAGAGTAGGGGTGTAACCCCGGCGTCCTGGCCAAATTTCCCAATGGCCCTTACCCATCATGGCCTCCTAGTAATCCCCATCTATGAATTGGCTTCATTACTCTGCTCTCCTCCCCACTGATAGCTGATGTGTGGTGAGCGTTCTGGTGCACTATGGCTGCCATCGCATCATCCAGGTGGATGCTGCACATTGGTGGTGGTGGAGGGGAGTCCCCATTACCTGTAAAGCGCTTTGAGTGGAATGTCCAGAAAAGCACTATATAAGTGTAAGCAATTATTATTATTAATTCACGACCATCCGTTTAGTGAGTAATGCAGAAGCCAATGTGACGTGAATCAGTGTGTGTATTAAAACCCTGCTGTAAAGCAGAAGCTAATAGTCACTAACAGGAGTTATTGTGATTTTGTTAGGAATTATAGACAGGTGATATGTTGTTGTACTACCCAATTTTCTGCGTGGCTCTTTCCCTAGCCCGAGGCGCACTGTGTGTGAAGTCCCCTAAAGGAGAGGATTAGCTGACAAACGAGCCTCTGGGGCACTTGCCTCCTCCTGACAGCTTTGTTTGTTCGGATCCCTCTTAAATCGTCAAAGCGTTCTCTTTGGTGATAGTCAACGCAAGCCGTTTGGTCACTGCAGCTCATCAGATCAGGCCTTGTCTCTCTAGAGCAATATGAAGAATTAGCGAGATCTTCCCAAGCGTGAAAGATTGCTTCGTTTAAGATGGAAAAGATGAGCTTCTTAAGGCCAACATTTCCTGCGTAACTGGAATTCTCAGATTGAAGCTCGAAGGCCAAATGCTACCCCGAGGGTCATAAAGCCTGCAACAGCAACAATGAGATCTGTCTGTCTCAGTGACTAGCAGGGACTAGGCTGCTAGTCACTTCAATTACTTTATTATAGAGATCAGGCTATATAAATTGTTACTTTTCGTGCAAAACATCAGGAGAAATACTTTGTGTGAAGAATGATCTGATGAAAGGCTGCACCAGAGGCTAGAAAAGTTAAAATATCAACTGCTGTGACGCATCCTACATAAATGCTTCATGTACAAGAGTAGATGTATACTGAGAGGAAATAAAAGCACAACGAGTGAGCGCTGGAACCGTTAGGAATCAATAATGTGCTTCTCAGTATGTATTGCTACAGACATACAGATTTCCTTTTGAAATCAAGCCCCAAATCAAAGATACGCTCTTGATGAACAGGCCCTTCTATGCCTAACCAAGAGTATAAACCAGAGGAACAGTTTCAATTCTGTGGGTTGGGTGGAGTGGCAAACAGAGCCCTGCTCTGCAGCTCTTTCCGGTAGTCTCAGAGGGGCTGATCATTCATGTGTGACATGTGCTCGTTCCAATAACAGGTTTCAGCTTTGCTGTGGTGGTAAACAAACAATTTTAAAATACGATGGAAAGTTTCAGCAATATCTGCAACTTGGGCTGTGTTTAGGCAGGGAAAAACATTACCATATAATAGAGTTCAGACAAATAACTTAACTTAATTATAAGAGGCCCCCAGCTATAGTAGGAGTGAAGATATTTGCTTTGGCCTGGAAGAGAATTCAGATGATTTCTTGACCCAGAAGAGGGGGCTTGTTGCGTTCTGCTGGCTTTATGCTAATCGCTCAGGACAAATAAACAGAAGATGTGCATTTGGGGTGGATCTTATGCTCCTTAATTTCACAAACAACTGTCCTTCTGCAGCTCCATGTGAATAACCAGTGAAGAAGCAGAGCAACATGTTTTTTAAGACTACACTAATCAAAAGCGGATAAATCAAACCTTCAGAAAATGATAAATGTTGTGAGAGGTTTGAAGTGCCTCAACATCTTTAATATGACAAACTAACTTGTTATTAAAACTAGAACTCAGATCTTCATTGTAAGACGCAGGATCTATAACTTCTAAGGAACTTTTATCATTATTTTCATTTTTGGCATTTTTGTCATTTGTCATTTATGCTAAGTCTTCCAAGATACTGGAAAGACAGGATTACAACTAAGCATCATGAAATATTTACAAATACATAATGAGTGTTCTTTCTCCCGGGTCTTTAGTATTCTTTTCATATAAGAAAGGATATCAGTTGGGTATAATCAATTCATGCCCATCAGTTTTGCAGGTAATGCAGAGGCCAATTTGGAGTGAAAAACAATCATGTATGTGTATACCGATTCTGTTGAAAAGCTGAATCAATAGGCTTCCCCACAGACTTCTTTGGGCGGCATGAGATTTAATGTAATTCAGGGGCTCATTAGAGGTTTTGAGATATTTTGTTTGCTATAAGTGTCTCTCTGTCCATGAAGGGATCATCTGGATGGGACTTTTGCTCTACTGTCTCCATTAAAAGTGACACAGCACACCAGAGATGTCACCCTTGGTACCCTTGGTTTAGGTAATTAACTAAAGGTAGCAGTGTAATCACATTCTCATCTGCATTAATTCATGGTTAATCAATAAAATATGTCACAGAAGTTATACTCATTGGGATACAAACCCCACGCAAAACAACACATTGCTAATTATTCTAAAGAAAATATTTTGGACACATTAGGAAGGAACAGGAGCTCATTAAAGGAATGATTTTAGTTTTCTGTTTCGCAATAAAACTCCAGATTAAAGTTTTTTCTTCATTTTTTTATATTAAGGCTTAGCATTAACATCTTTAGACCAGGCACGGACTGATGTTGTTTCATTCCCTCTTTTCATAGAGTTTATGTTTTTATTTGCAATGTCTTCATGTTTCAGCTTTTTCTTCAATGTTCAATGTTTTTTTTCCATTTAATGAAGCACATTTTTCAGCTTATTAAAGGCTCTGTTCTCTGGGATCTCAATAGGGGACACCACACACCAGAACCGAGGAGGCCGCAGTGATCGATTCAGCTGTGGAAAAGGGGATTTGCAAAATTGACAGACAGATAAAAGTTATTCCCATACATACACAAACACATACCTGTCCATATGCTGGCATGCAAGCATTTCACCTAGAATTTATCTGACCTATACCTAAGAGTTGACAGATACTCCTGACATACACGTAGATACTAATTGGTGAACAAAATATTCAATAGGGTAGGTATGGTTGGGAAGGGATTTGCTATACTAGTTGGTGCCAGAAGGAGAACAGTATTCCCAGCCCAGACAAAGGAAGATTTAGAAGAAAACACACCTGTGCCTATGCGTGTGGTTGTGTATTGTTTGTGAGCAGTGTAAGACTAATAGATGTTCGATTTATTCTGTAGCTGTGCTGAAGCCCTGGCTGCAAGGTATTAAGGAACTCCACAGGAGCGTCTAACAATTACAGAGCAGCTGCTGCACTGAAAACACGCCCCTCTAAGAATCCATGGCATTGCGGAGGAAGAGAGTAGAGATGCCAGCCTTATTTACTGGCTTGTTAGCAAGTTTCTTCTATTAATACATCAGATTGACGTTTGTCAGACTCCCTGCTGGAGAGTTATTGAAGTAGAATTGTGGGAACAGTTGTGTGACGTACAGTAGATGCCACTCTCTTCATAGATAACCCAGTGTAATCCACTGAGATCCAATAGTTAAATGTATCGAGGTGTTTTTTTCAGAAAAGGAGCAATGCAAAAAAACATGCAGTCAACTTACAAGAATATCATGGTGATGGAATCGTTTTTGTTTTGGCACCATCGTGAATGATGTAGGTTGTACAAGTGCTTCTTGTGCTCTGAGCTCAGAGCAAGTGCTCTGAACGGTGAACATCACATTTCCTGTATTTAAAAGCCTATCAAACCTTTCTGTCTGATGATGTAGGTTGTACAAGTGCTTCTTGTGCTCTGAGCTCAGAGCAAGTGCTCTGAACGGTGAACATCACATTTCCTGTATTTAAAAGCCTATCAAACCTTTCTGTTCCAAAGAGGCAGGGCAGCCCTGTGCCGCTTTCAGACTGATTCCATCTGAACCTGAACGCATGCATTTCTCTGTCAGACATCAAAAGGCAGGAGGAAGGTGGCAGTTTAAGTTACAGCTGCCCGTCAGAAGTCTGTTTTTCTTCACCATGCTTCAGTGGAGGCGGATCCCACTGTTTTTCCCCCTGATTTCACACCCAGAGCTGAGAGCAGAAACAGCAGGAGCGCACTCACCTGCTGTCTCGGATACAGAGACACGCAGCAGCACAGACTGAGACAAGCACTGCGGCTTCAGCCTCCATCAGCACAGACTACATGTATAGAGTATGAATCAGTGCCACATGCAGTCCCTTTACACAGCCCCCATGGTTAAAACAGAGTGAGGTGTGCTACTACATTTTCCTTGACAAAGCCAATTGATTGAATGTCTGCAGAATGAGCAAAAAACAGGAACCAGAGGACACAACTGGAAACTAAGTGGAACACATAAAAACAGTTGACACATTTTTACACAAAGAGTTGTGGGGGTAGGGTACGAGCTGCCCTGTTATACAGTAAAAGCCTTTGTTCAGCTTTCTTTAAAAAAAAACTGCTGTATTAGATTGGTTCAATTAACTATTAGCAAGCAAACATTATAGACGTACCTAATTTCTCACATTTGTCCTGTCTCTTTTTCAGGTTGTTTTTCTGGCTGTTTCATTTTTTCAGCACATGAACACCTCCTGTGAGGTCTTTTTCACACAGACACAAAGAAATTCACACATATGTTGTTTACTTACTTGTTCCACATTACCGATGTCAAAGATCAGCATTGCCATCGTTATCCTTGAACATGTAAATAAAAGTAAAGAGAAGGACATTCTTTAGCACACTCACACTAATTGGCGTTATTCTTAGTTATGTATTATTTGTTCTTGTATCTTTGTGCTCAGTATTATTTATTGTACTGTGCATCTACATTAAATTTCCAGTATTTGAACTGGTGAAATCCTTGCTGTCATAACCATCTTGTGCTCCAGACAGCTATAACAAAACAGAAGTCCTTGGGATTTATTTAAAGCTGTGAGATTTTACTGCATCATTTGAAATATATATTATAGCTAAATAAAGTAGTCAGAAATAAGAATCTACTGTGCTGTAGGTCAAACAACAGGTGAGTTGAGAAGTTACCTTAATCATAAGACGGTGAAGTGTCTTAAAAGAGATTTATCTTGATATGAAATATTCAGTAGTCCACACATAAATCAAAAATGTGCAAGGACAAAATGTCATCTGAATGGAGTACGTACAGAGGGATTATGCCTCTGCCCTGATCTCATAAATTGAACTATAGTGTAACTAGGCACAAGGCCCTAAACCCCTTCCTTGCTGGTATTCTGCTTTCCAAATGGAGCTATTGCTCCCTATGCTATTGGGGGATAATTGTTAGTAGCATGACTGATAGTTTGCATGTCACAGAGAGGAGTTTACCTCAAGTTCAAACAGCAGTGTGGTACGAAAAAAAGAGTTATGCACACATTTAGTTTGTTTAAGAGTTTTGCAGTGCATCTCAATAACTCTGCCCGTACAGTAGTTACAGGATGAGCAATATCTGGATTTAAAAAAAAATAATAATTTCTCCTTTAGTGCACAATACCAGCAGGGGAACATCGCAAATTACAGAAGTGCGAATTAATCAGCTTCCACGAGCTCTCGGATCCCTGGGCTTCGGAAATGCGTGATCAGAATCAAACGGAAAACAAATGAACCTTCCTGTGTTTCTGCAGCAGTTCATCAATCAGGAGCTGCCACTCAGGCAGCTGACTGTCAGCAGCAACCACAGCCCAGTGCGCCAAGCCTGTGTGGGCAATGTCAACAAAATTTATTTCTTCTCCCACTACATATTACTCACTTTCTGGGCATTTCATCTTTTCTGGCAATCAGAATAAATTGCGTTTCTATAATAACATTGTTGCCAGCCATTCTTTAGCGAAGTGCAGGGCTGTAATGACCATGTCTTACATTTGCATTAATTCTTGCAAGATTTATGGGCATTGGCTGACTGGATGCCTGGCAGACCTGGCTACTGGAGAAACAATAGCAGCAACAGAGATAAGTACAGGACAATGCATTAATATTAACGAGAATATTAACAAGAAACAGAAAACAGAATGGCGAGCTCCATTGAAAGTCTGTTGAGGGGTCTCGTTCCTCTTGTAAATGCTGATGGATCTCCTAAGAACGAGGTTTCTGACTCTACAATATTCAAAGACGAGACTTCATTCTGAACTTCAGTACTTCTTGAATCTATGAATTGGCTTTATTACTCTGCTCTCCTCCTCACTGATAGCTGATTGTGTGGGGAGCGTTCTGGCGCACTATGGCTGCCATCGCATCATCCAGGTGGATGCTGCACATTGGTGGTGGTGGAGGGGGGTCCCCATTACCTGTAAAGAGCTTTGAGTGGAGTGTCCAGAAAAGCGCTATATAAGTGTAAGCAATTATAATTATTACTGTTATTCTTATTCACACGCAGGTTTCTTAGTAAAACTCCATGATCTCTACACTTGCTTTCTCATTACAGAACAGAGAAGAGTTTTATTTATGCTTCTGAAGGTCGCATTTCTGGGGTTCTCACTCTGAAATTTTTCACAAACTCAGGAAATGAACATATGCTAACAGTACTGTTTCTAGGCTGTTGACTCTGTGAAATAGCTTTCTAAGTCAAGGCATGATTTGGAGTTCATTGAGATCCTTTAAGAATTACGTAGGTATGATATTACAGTCTATGAACAGTCAACAGGTGAAGTATTGTCTCTCTGTAGCGTTTCTATCTTTATGTGCCTTTAAAATAAGAAAACACGATACTGCAATGGGTGTCCAAACATGCCAAACCTATTTTCAATTCTTTTTATGAATTTACAAATATAATTTATTGATAATACTTGCCGGGATAGGCTCCAGCTCTCCCTCGACCTTGAATTGCTAAAAGCTGTTAGAAAATGGATGGATGTATATTCTCCCAAAAGATTTTCTCTCATACAAATATATACTCATTCTTGTAGGCATTGCAATCAGAGAATAACCTAGGATTTATTCAGACAGAATACAAAAATAGAAGTGTACTGAATAATGTTTTCTTTTCTAGATTCTTTTAGAACAAGAATTATTTTGCTGTTTCAGGCAAATTCCTTCTTCTGCAGTTTAAATAGCTGGGCGTCTATTTTAAAAGTGGGCTAACAATACCTCCAATTATATACATAAACACCAAACTGCTGGGAGCATGTCGACGACCTCTAATGTCAATGCTTTCCCTTTGCATTTAACAAACCATTTCATAAGGGAAGGGAATTGTATTTGTTATGCTTGTCTCTTAATTATCTTGTTCTGCACTCTTTCCAATTTGTCTGTTTGCTTGTGTTTTTGGCACGCTGCCTATCCAGTTGATGAAGTGAAGAGCAATGCATTTGTTGAACTGACACTCATCTTCTATTTGCTGGACTCTTGGATCAGATAGTGCACTTGAAGATAGAGAATCGTCTTATTTCAAGGTAAAAAAATGTTACTCTCATTCACTGGGTCTCATATTTTGTTTGGTGCCTATTGACAAACATGTCATTTTACATCATGATTCAGAAGATCCACTCTAAAGATTTTTTTAGGGCTGTCAACCTGAATGAGCTGATAACCCTTTCAAATTCAGAGTTAGAAGCTAATATTGACAGTCTAATGACACAGTGTGAATTATTGAATAAGTAAGATTATGGTTACCCAGTCAGAGAGGAAATAATGAAACACAATCCGATTTCTGTAAAGTAGAGGTCTGTACATATGTATAAGAAAATCTATTTATTGTTCATATATAATATGGATGTAACATTACAGTATGTTTAATGCTTGAAGAGACATTTATAGGTTTATTTCAATATCCTTGCAGTAACAAAAAAGAAACTTCTACTGAGCCAAAGGAAATAAAGGCACAGAGTGTGACCTCAGTGAGCTTTGAAATCAAATTATTCAACTTAATGTCATTCGAATATGAAAGCAAGGCATAAAATGACTGACACTGAGCTGCTTCTGTATTCAGTCATGGTTTTATTTGGCTGACTCACTGACTGCTCTTTGCTGACAATCACACGATTCATTAAAATAAAATACCAGGATGAAGGGTTACCAGATGGCTACGCATTCAAAGTAGTCTGAGACAATGTACATTTCACAGCTCAATTCCTGATTTATTAAAGGTGCATGGATCTAACTTAGCATTAGGAGTGGAAGGGGTCTATTAAACCTCAATTCATTTATTACACACTGTAAGAACAATATATTCATGCTCCATGGGACCACCAACACATAAGTGTAGACATGACATAAAAGTAGATGCTGAAGTAACACTGAAGAGTTTATATGTTAATTTTCCTTCTGGTCAGTGCAGTAGCTGCTGCAATGGCAATCTGAATGCTGTTGAACCAGAGCCTCAGAAAAGGAGCGCACCCTGCTCCAAATTAATCCTGCAATGAAGAAGGAGCTGCCTTCTAAAAAAACGTAGAAAAAAATGACATCAGAAAGCCTATCAACTGCGAAATACACTATACTTGTGGAAGACATTTTCTACAGATCTCAGGTGCCTCAGGAAAGAACAAGACACCCTTTTGCTGCACTAGGATAAAATACTCAAGGTCTATTTTGACTCAGAAGAAGTGGACAAAGCCTTGCATGACAGGAAGGAATACCCCCCCCCCCCACTTTAGCCCCTCATTAGTTATGCCCACAGGGGTAGTTTGAGGTGCCAGAGAGGTTCCTGGACCTGAAACAGGAGGCTTCCAAGAATTACCAATGCTACACTGGTGAAATCTGAATCATGCCCTTGAAATAATACTCACTGCTTTTCTGGAACCACTGGAGCACTCAGTGGGGGTGGTGGTGGGGTTTTCAGCCTTGCAGTGAAAACTTTGGCTTTAAGGGAATCATGCAAAACAGAATTCTAATGGCTTGTTTTCCAACACTCTGCTCTTCTGCTCCTGGGAGCTGTCCACCAAAGAAGTGGTGCTGAAATGACAGAGCCTCTACAGGCAGAAATGGAACAACTCTCCTTCTTGCAAAAAAATGTTAGAAAACATTTCTTGCCAAGTTGCTGAATTAAAATTTGTTTTGATATCGCTGGGCTTCACATAAAACCTAGTGGAACAGGACACCATTCATCATTCACTCCTGCCTACAGCCGGTCTGACTGTAAAGATACTTTGTCCTAAGGACAAAAGGCTAGCTGTATGTAGCTTGGCATGTAAGCCAACTCATGGCCTCAATTATTAAATTAGCTTCTTAAAAAGTATGAAAGGGACACACACTAGAAAGTGGTATGAAGAATATAGTATTTATGGCCAACATTGTTCTATACTGTATGAAGGTGCTTAATCTTTCAAATAGAACATTCCCTTTAGATTTTCCAAGATAATTTCTTGCTGAACTCAACACAAACAAGCTGTTTTCAAATGTTTTTTTTAAACCAAACATGATCAAATTTGATTTCCTGAATTGAAAATAGTTTATGCTGCACTGTACAGCAAAGCACACTTTAAAGCATATTATTTTGCCTTCTAAAAGGGCAGTAGGATTTCTTTTTGCCTTTGACAATTAATTCCTGGAAAACATAGTGCATGAAAATAAAGAAGAGGGAACTTTGTTCCCCCCTCAACCTATTTAATTTGATGGGAAAGTATTTAATGTATAGTATATTTCTTATAATTCCAAGTTGAAATAAATAGATAGAATTAAGGGGATCTAATTTATAAATAGTTCAGGTCCTCTTTTTTAATAAAAAAGCAAAATGAATTTTGAGTTTGTGCGGTTATACTAGAAAATCCAATTAGGATTTTCTCAACTACATTTTAAAAATTGCCTAACCCAGTAGTCAGGCAAAGCCCCAAGACAGAAAAGTCTCTGAACCTAAATAATATCTACTATTGCCTCAATGCACTATTTTTGAAAGCATTTGTGACCTTGTCTAAGCATTTCCACTTCATCCAAAACACTTCCTCTCCTTTGTCTTGCTGGCATCATTTCTGAAATGTCATCAGGTCATTTGATGGACAGGGCTTTGGATCTTACAAATGTTTTATCCTCAGAGCTGACAACTCCACCTACCAGGAGGATGAAAACTGTGCAAAGATCACACAAGCAGAGCTGTTTGCATAACAGAATCCTGACTGGTACTTCCCTGGGAAGGAATTGGACTCTGTTATGCAAATCTAAACAGTACCTTATCTTCCCAATTTGCCAGCCAGTCCCCTAGTGTAATAATGGATTTAAAAGCAGACATGCTGAATTGCAAAGACTATGAAAACCTGTCAAGCAATATGTCTATTTGGGAATTGTTACTGGATTTGTCAGTTAATATTTTCAAGATGCCATCCTTAAGTGGATCTGTTCTACTTGAAAAGATATTCTCAAGTTACAGTCTTGTTATTATTTTGGCTGGGAAAATGTTTTTATCTTCAGTAGGTCAGCTGACAGGCAAACGTGTCGCTGTTGCTTAGAAGCTAATAATACCACCAAGAAAAGGACATAAGAAATGTTACAAGATAAGGACAGAAGACAGGTTAGAAATGAGAGGGGGTCATTCATCCCATTTAACTTGTTTGATTGCTAGTTATTCCAAAGATTTCAACCATTTCATGAAAGAAACCAAGATATCAGAATCAACAAGATGGCTAGGTAGTCTGTTACAGATTTCTGCAATCCTTTCATAAAACATCAAAGAAGCATTAAGCAATGCTTATAATCATTCCAATACTATAGTGTGAGTCTAATTCTGCGGTGCGTCCTTAGTCCCTAACCTTACTTTGATCCTTTAAGATGCACATTCTAGAACTAACAAAGATAAGAATGCTATCTCAGCTTACACATACATTAATTCACAAAAGTATTCAGATCCTTGTGTATTTGTCACATTTTATTGTTTTAAAGTTTGCCGCAAACACACTTTGAAAAAGCAATTAATATCTTTTTATATACAGTATATGATGTTTTACACACGTTCACAGCAAAAATAAAAGAAGTAAACACATAATTAACCAGAAAGAAAAATGGAAAATCATGATTGCATTTGTTTTCAAACACTTTACTGTGGCAAACCTTAATTAATTTAGGTGCACAACATCGCCTTAATGAATTTTTATTTCAGAATAAAAACATCTGTCACTGTGACATTCCTTGGTCAGGTAATGAAGTGCAAGCAGAGATTTTACCATTAAGACTATGGGGCTTTCAAAGCAAGTTAGGGATTAAAGTTATTGAAAAGCACACACCAGTAGAGGGGTACAAAAACGTCCCTGGATGTCCCACCAAACTTAGCATCTGGGCAAGAAGGAAACTGGTTAGTGATGCCAGTTTCTAGTAACTTTGACAAGCAACACAATGCAGTGGAGAAGATGGGAGAAAATGGCAATGGGTCAAAAATACGCAGAACACTTCAGAAAAATTAACTGTGTGGTAGGCTGATTACAAGAAAGCCATTGCTACAGATAAGATATCTAGCAGCCTTCATGAAGTTTGCAACAAATCACCTGAGTGATCCTGCAAAAAAAGTGGCAACAGAAGCACATTGGAACTTTTTGGTCTAAATGCCAAGTGTTATGTGTGGTGGAGACCCAACACACTCAACAGTGTGTTGGGTCAACTCCCAGTCAACACCGTTACTGTAGCCAGGCAATACCTTGGCGATGAAAGAGGCAAACCTGTTTCAGTCTTTAAAACGAGGGTAAAAATTCAACTTTCAGCAGGACTTTCAGGAAGCCGAAGCATTCCTGGAATGGCTTAAGAATAACCAAGTAAATGTCCTTCAGTGGCCCAGTCAAAATGGGAACACTTGTTGTCCATAGTCCAACTGTTATCCATAGGCAGACCCCAAGCAACATATGAGACCTTGAGTAAATATGCCAAGACAAATGGGCATAAATTGGATCAAGCAGGCATATAAAGTTGGTGGAGGACATGCAGCTTTAATTGGTGCCAAAAGTGCTTCCACCAGATATGAACATATTTAAGTTTTCTCTGTTTATTTTCTGTTGACAATTACTGTACCTTATCTCAACCTTAGACATTTTTAGTCTGACCATTCCGGCTTTGAATTAAACATCACAAAAAGGTTTGGGCATAATTTTATAATTTCACAGAACAGAACGCCATAAGAAGGGTCTGGATGTTTCGCAAGGCACCGTGATGGTATGTTGTGCTTCTGAGGATGCCCTGAAATTGTCATCAGTACGGTCTGCAGCAATAAAAGGGACAGAAATAAGAAACAATATCACAGTGTTTAATCTGTAAAAATCTGTATCCCTTTCAACAACCTTCAGTAGAATGCACTGTGTGACAAAGCACTCAGAGGCTGGGCTCAGATGCCCCTCTGCGGTAATGGCTGTGTGCTGCAAAGAAGCCGATGGAGGTCAGTTTCCATCTCCTGCAGAACTTAAGAAGATTTTGCTTAAAACTGTAACTGTGACCCAGGGAGATGCTATCTACACCCATGCCTGTTCCTGACTGTTTCTTAATTATTTTTAACTGATAGGGCCATCCATCAAGCCAAAGAAATGGAGAGTAAAGGACATGTGAAAGGGAGAGATGAAACCCTGGGGACAATGTTAACAGTACTTGTTAGTTAACTTCACTGTACCTGTCTCGTCTCGAGAAATGAAACCTGATACAAAGGGAATGTAAGGACTGGGGAGTCTGCATTTGATGAAAACATCTCGGAAAGTTTGCATTGTTTTGTAGAAAAATGAACTCTTTACTTCATAAATAAAGGGTATTCATGAGTATTGGTGCATGATTGTTTTGACATGCAAAGTAATTTTACATTAAATATAATCGCTAGTTTGCATTTGTGCACTACGTAAAAATAGCACTTTCAGTATTAATTTTTTGCAATGCAAAAATGAGTCAAGGCGAGCCTATATAAACATCTATTCTCATGTAAACTATCTACTAAAAATAATATCGTTTCCCCAAGCCGTTTCGCAGTAAAAGCAGCATGTTGTTGAAATGTAATATAATGATATAATGATACAGCAGGACACAAAAAAGAGATGATGACCCGAGTTAAAAACTATGTATTTAATGTCTGCACTGGAAAACAGCTGTTAATTGTAATAGCTGCTTATCACTATTCCATTCAACAAAGTTTTATTTTAACTATCACTTTGGCAATAAAGAATTTAGATGTAACAAGGAGCTTTTAATTTATTTTGTTTGGGATTTGTTGCATTGTGGGTTTTTGAGAATTCATCATTTTGTTAGGACGTTCTCAGAAATTATTTTTGTCACAGTCTGACAGCAATTAAGATATATATTGATGGCTCTGAAAGACTGACATCTAACATTTTCCATATGCTGCATTCCATCTGGATTCTTCTGACCTGCGTGGTAATGGTTGTGATGAATACACAAAGAACTCATTGTCATTACAGATCTGTATGCATGAGTTCATTATTTCCTGAAGTGATGAAACACGTGAAATACTGTTCCTGTAACATGAATAAATAAACAAGACCACTCTTTAAGTCACAATCTCACAACATCAACAAAATCACATAATTTAAGTTATACAGGAAACACTGCAGCCATCTGTGGTAGCGTTTAGGTAGGGAATAGACAAGACACAAATAATGTACAAAGAAATGACAGTTTCTCATATTCCTTGCTCAGGTCAGTGTCAAAAATAAGTATTTCAACCCGTTTCATTGTGAGAAGCTACTACAGCGTGTTTGACACTTGTCAGACTGCTCGTTTTTCTAGCCAATTAGGACTGCGCAGTTCAAATGTCCTGAATCCTGTGAATTCTGCTGCTCACACAGAAATGACAAGGGGAAGATGATCGGTATTTTCTCTTCTGTCTCATTCTGCAACCAGGTCTTCTTGATGAACAGATGAACCAAAAGGCCGTACGAATGATTGGATGTACATCGGATGGATGCGTTTCAAAAAGAAATTAGAAATGGTTATATGTTTCTTTTCTGCTTTATGACTACATTGTGTTTAATTTTGTTAACCAGCTGTTTTCACATTTCCATTGAATCCACAGCTCACTGAAGAGCCTAAGAGAGGGTTGATGAACAGTTGTATTTTAGATTTTTGAATGACATTTAAGTTCCATGTCTTTTCTTTGCTACATGAAATGACAGAAGGCTAAATATACTTAAGTGATTTACAAGACTAATATGAGGATCCCGATACCGTTTCAGAACAGGAAAATTCAGCAGAATGAATGTCACAGAGGAAGCTCTGCATTATTAGACATGTCTGCATTCTGACTCTCTCACTCTGCTTTCTTTGCCTGTCTTTAACCCTCTGTATTTCGTCGGTTAGTTGTGAAGTGTACATAAAATGTATGTCTTTGACTTCTGTTTCATGCCTTTTCATGCACTTTAAAAAGGTAGTGGGAATAACATATTGGAGAGAGATATGCAGGTGATGCCCTTTAGTTTTCTGTGGACAAGGAAAAGGATTTGATATTTTATATGTTAAATTTATTTTTTCAACTGGATAGCTCTCCAGGCACACTGCCTATTAAAAAACGCAAATCCCTTTGTGATTTCCCTGTGTGTTAGGATATGATATTTATCTGTAGATTGGGGAATTGTGCAGTCATGACTCAACTCAGTTCAACACAATCGGGGTCTATCTGAGCTGTTGTTGACAGCTCAGGGGGTGATATAATGAGGGTTATCCACCTTGTCCCATTCCTTTCAATCAGTTTACTGCAGAAAGAGGAGTCACTATGAGGACAACTCAGAGTCCAACTTGCTGCTCCTGCTCAAGAACCACCTGACCTCTTGCTTGGACTCAGTGCTTATTTTGCACACAAGGCAATACTTTTTGCCGAATAACAAGTGACATGACTTTTTGGCATGTGACCAGTAATCGTCATAACATCAAGTAACACTTATAACAGTTGAAGGTGTTGTATCGTGAACACCACAGGTGGATAGCCCTCTGCCCCTCTGCAGAAGCTCACGTGAAACTTTTGTGATAAAGAAAAACTTTGCTGAAATGCAAACAGAGGTGTTGCCATAAAAGGTCAGCTTCTAGAGATGCCTACACAGCTAATTTTAATTGCTCTAACCTCTACATAAAAAAATCATTTATTAAGGAATCCAAGCTGAACTATAATTATTAGCAGGCCTTCTGCTAATTCAAGTTGCATGACTCCTAACGTGTTTTTTAATTAAAGCAATTGGAGTAATTTGACTGAAGGGAAAAGGGCAATGGTCTATTGAGCGACTTCTCAAGACAATTAAGATCAATGGACCTTAACTGTCCAGTATCTGGTGGCTGTAAATTGGGGGAAAGTTAAATTATTTCCTACACTTAACTAACTTGTCTCAGAAGATTTAGGAAGCTATTAGCCACCCTACATCTGGAGTTGGAATTGGTACACAGGTTTGTGTTCGATTGCTGTATTAGACAGATAGAGGTTTTCTCAGATGGCAGGATTGTCTCCCTCACTGCTCTTTGGAAAGTAGGATTCCATGGGCTCTACATCAGAGAGCATGAGAAAGGTGAGGCTCCATCGCTGACCCTCATCTCCCTGCTCTTAGAACAAAATGTTCATTCTCCAGGCATCACGGCAACCTGCACTTCACTAATGAGTGCAGTATGAGAAGTGTCGTCTCCTGTTTTTTAGGAAGTAACTCGTTAATTTTGAGTCTGAAAGTGCGTAGAGCTCACCCTCTGTCAGAGAGCGTGGAGCTGGGTGTAATTTAGATAATGTAGAGCTGACACTTTGTGCTAATGAAGCACTCCATCAGGCTGCTTTCTCTTCATTTGCGTACAAACTGCATCTACAAATAAGCCCTAGTGCGGTCTGCCAATCGAATTGAATAGATCTCTATCTACTTCGGCCCCTAAATAAGACCTCCACTCTTCCTTATTACTGTCTCTTACTTTTCAACAAATGCAGAAAAAATATATATACAGCACGCTAAGGCTATTAAACAAATGATTCTTCAGTTAAAATAAACAAGGACCAAAATATGAAACCTTGTTGTATCTGCATACAACATATCCTTGTGCCATTGCTTGAACTGTACATGAGATGTATGCTCACTCTTTTTAAATGAATGTTACCCTATTAAGATGGGGATTCTTTCGTTATTAAAAAGAAGCTTTTACAAAAAGACATTCATTTCTGATTTCAAAGCCCTAGCTTTTCACTTCTCTTGTTGGGAGCTGATGTGTTCTCTCCAGGAGTCAAGTGCTATGCTTTAGAAGCTACAGATGACCTCTGGGTGGTGAAGTAGGTACTGTATGTCCTTAGCCTAGTGTTTGCAGCACTCAGAAACATCCAGTGCTCAGTCATGAACGCCACCCTCATAAGTCTCATGCTGATGTGAAGTCACACTAGTTGGTTACGTGACATCTTGGACAAACAATTTGTGCACAGGTTTATGCATGTCAGAGTTCAGTATTTTATTGTTTGCCTTCATTAACACTTTGCCTTGCTAGTACCTCGAAGTGCAAACTGCAAGAGTAATAATCTGGTACACCATTTTGCTCCTTTTACTTCCAATCCCGTAACAAAATGCAAGAAAATGGTGCACTAATGCATATAAGAAAAGACAGTGTCTATTGTGATTGTGCTGAACTGCTTTTAAAATGTGATAAAGTATACCAAGCTGTATTGCAACACAACACCTTTAAAAGAAAATCCAATTATTAAATAAGAAATGGGCGATGAACTGATTTGACAGAATATCAAATCTAGTCAGTGGATTCATTCTTTGGTGCAGTGAATGCAGATGAACCTGAGGTGATAGAGACTGATTTGCCTCAGGCTCAGCTGCTGTTATCAGGTGATGTACACACGACCCAGATAAGCATCTTCTGGCATGGGAAATGGATGGATTTCTTTTCTGAAAAGGGGCATGCTTGGAAAGAGAGAAAAGGAGTGTGGAAATGATGGATCTATTAGAGCTCCCGAACATGACTACTTTAAAAAACAGCACATTAGAGACTAAATTAAACAAGAGATTGTTTGAAATAATTCATGAAATTAATTACATTAATAAAGGGTGCCTTTATTTTTTGTGTACATCATGTTGTATTAATCTGTCGCATGGAAATAGATAATGCTAAAGATTTTTACTGTTGTAGCTGGTTTATTTCACAATATAGTCTCATCGACTATCAAACTATTAATCCATTTAAATGGGATGGACTGAACTAATGGGCTATAAAAAGGCAATCAACAGAAAAAGAAAACCAAGAACAATGCAAAACACAGAGCCAAGTGAATCCAGATCCTATTAGGAGCACAGACATTGAGTCAGCACATACTGTATAACATTGTTAGAATACAAAATAAATAGACTTTAAAATGTGCTCTTTAAGTTTTACTGAACCAATATTATGATATAAAGTGTCTTTAGATTTGTATCCATTGCGACTTGAGTTAAACCACAAAGCATGTCAGTGTTAACCATATTATCGTCAAGGCTGTTTGTATAAATGTTACAGATACAGAGCAAGTGCATATTATTAACGATAAATATTCATAGATCTTGTTTGCTTTTCTCTGGCTGGGGGTATACTCGTTAGGAGCAAACTGAAAAATTAAACTGTGGGTCTTCCTTAGCTCTGCTGAGCCAGAATGCCACTAAAACGTACGTTTTTATGCAAAGCAAAGTTGAAGTGTCGATGGAAAGGTTAACTCCCTCAGGGAAGGTAAAATAAAAGAACAAATACACAAACTCTTATACACAAAGAACAGCAAAGACAAAGTAATAGAGCCCTTTCTCTCTGTAGCCAAACCACTAAAGTGCTTTCATAACATGTATTATTCCTCAGCAAGAAACAATTTTATACCACTTCCTCAGTGTGCCACACCAGGCTGTGGTGAGCATCTCAACAAGGTTCAGAAGACATACTGACTGAGCTGGTGGTCTTAACTGGTGATGCTAGTAGAGGATTATATTACAATCCTTACTCTGCAAGCCCCTGCTGAAGCCACACAGAAAGCAGATAGAATCTTGGTTAATAATATAGAGGTAAGAGAATAAGCTTTGGGCAGCGACCCTGTGCTGGAAGATTGTCACCTTAATTTCCAACTGTGAGGAAATATAAAACACAAATACAAAGTATCCATCACCATATTGTTATTACTCACGAACAAGTCTGAAAGCCCAGATATCAGCCAGCTTAGAGCAGGTGTGTTTTAATTTGACAGGAGGTCTGTTCTTCCAACAAGCTGGCAAAAGCGGTGCCTTTCCCTGGGGTGATAACTAATACACATACATTTATTACAGCAAGGCAGAGAAACATTAATTAAATTCAAGGGCCCAAAGGCACTAGTGTCTAGGGAAAATGAATAGCTGTTTAAAAACATGTTTTCGAACTGTGTTCAGAAGTAGGAGCTTTATTGTACAGCTGAATACCAAGCAAAAGAAAAACGCAGAGGGATTCATGTTTAATAGAAAACAGGCTATACAGTATATTGGCAGTTTCTACAGTCAGTCTGCTCAGATATGCATGTAACATTTCACATCATACGCCAGCAATCACAATCATTCGCCCAAACCATTTAAGGAAATGTAACTAAGAATTACCATCCTTTGCCTTTGTGATTTTCAGCCCTCTCAGCTGTCTACCTTGCACCACTGTGGTTTTAAATCTGTTTGCGATTGAAAATGAGATGGACCTGCAGCAGTGTCCCTTTCATTAATGGCTTTTGCATCTCGTATTTCTTTACATTGTACATTCATGTGTCCTACCCCTTCACCAGGCGTCCAACACCTACACCAGACATCCTACATACCAGGTATTCTACACAAATGATCATTGCAAGGTGTACCTACTGTTGGTTTACCTACTGTTGGTTTGAGCATGAGCTTGCAAATATTGTGGCATTAGACCTGGACCACAAGGGTATCTCAGAACTTCTGTCATTAAATGACTTCTCCAGTCCCAGGTCACTGATGTTTTTTGACATGATGTACCCAACTTCTACCAGAGAATTATGACTTGCTAAGATACAACAATGCCCAATCCAGGATCCTGAACCTCTAGATGTAAAAAGTACAGATTGACCCTTGCAATATGGGGATGACAAGTGTTATGTTGAAAGATGATGGAATTAACCTGAAGTTGCTGTAACAATGCTTGAAACACAAGTATAAAAAAATCTGCATAATACAGGTTTCCCACATCCATTATTGGGGTATGGGGGTTACTTTCCTGAAAACCCTGTGGATGGCAAATACTTCATTCTATGAGCAATAGGAGGTTAGGTACAAATACAATAAGGTGAATTCTAATTCAATTTATGAATTAATTATCAGCTGGAATGTCATTTGCCTTGAATTCTGAGGCTTAAAAATAGAGCTGAAAAAAAATAGAATATAATAATAAAAAATACTTAAAACAATAAAATTATTAATAAATAAAACAATAGTATATATAATAATAAAATAAAACAATAAAAACTAGAAAATAGAATATCCGCAAAAGATCACAGAACTCAGGTGCACATGCCAACATCAAAAATGAAAGCACCTGGATGGAGAGACACTGGTGTGAGAGGCAGGAGGACAACACAGAGGCACGAGCCGGTGGAGAAGCCGCCTACTTTTGAAAAGAACCACATTAGAGTGAGGGTTTCGTTGGTTGCGTAGACTGGTACTTGATAGGAACCTGTGTGAGTGAGGTGACGGTCGGCGAAGAAAACATTCTACTACCTACTACCGGCAGTCATCACAACAAGCCATCATCACCTTTATACTGCACCATCCTACGAGAAACACAATCAATTCCTATAAAGATGCCAGTAGACCTTTGGCTGTTACTCAAAAGAAATCCCCACCCTTTCACCAGTATCCAAGGTGTGGAGTCTGGTGATGATTCTTTTTGATGCTTTCGTACGTCATACACAACTGTACATAACTTGATGGAATTACATGCACATGACTGAAAGGGGGAAATCCTTTCCTTTGGACACTGAAGTGTCCAGACTCCCCATTGTGAAGGGGAGCTCCCAGAGTATGTTAGTATGCTCTCTCTTATGCCAAGCTCTGAGTGTGCTTATGTGTGCTAAACTATGTGCTAAATACGCTTTGGGTGCTTATGTGTACCAAATAAGCTTTTATGTGTGCTAACTTCATATTTGAGCATGCAAACTCCTGTCATTTCAGGCCCATAAGGTACCAAGAAATAAATAAATGGAGCATGAGCTCTAAGATTTTTTTCAGGCATATAAAAACTCTCGTAATGTCACACTTGAAGAGGTTAATTGGTTAGCACTGCCTAATTAATAATTATGGCCAAAAAGACTATTGCATTTCTACAGTGATTCAGTATATATGCATAGTATATAGAAAGTTTTTTTTATAACTTAACATGTGTTAATTATATCATTTCAAGAGCACTAATAAAAGATAATATAAGCAGGAATGGAACTTCCCTTTCAAAACTAATTACATGTACGACAGATCAAAAAGCCAAAGGAAGATGACTTCACAGCAGGGGGCTTCTATGAATAAGAACTTAAAAGATATTCTGCTATTTTCCTCCTCTTTTAGCTTTGAAAGTATAGAGTTATACAGTATACATTCCTCCATTCCAGTTGTGGGATTTGATATAAGAGTTTAACAGTCTCCACAAATAAAATATACTGTATATATCACTACTCTAATATGGAGGTTGTATAAAATCACACTAGAAAAGTACTTCACCTATTCCAGATAATCAGTGGAAAGTGCCGCTGCTGATATTATTCATGGGTAGTGTCCTTTTGGGAATAGAAGCTGAGATTTGTTTTAACTTCATGTTGAAAAAACAAATGTTGGTGGACTGTGCACTTTAAACTGTTCTGCAGAGCATGAAAACTTAAATGCTTGATGCTATGGATGATACAGTTCTGCCCCATCTTATGTAGATGCTTACCCAATGAAGAGCTGAACTGTGATTTTCCAATGTATATTTTTCACTGCAAAAGATGAAAAACATTTAAAAGGCTTTGAAAGGCACGGTCTTTCATTTCTTAAAACGCTTTCATACTAAAGTGTGGATTAAATCTAAACTTCAACTGCTCTGCTAAAAGAACAAACCCCATGTGAATCACATGACAGGGGCCTCTTTTGCCAGAAGCTTCTACTGTATGTCCATTCAGTGGAAAGCTGCCATCACATCTCAAGTATTGCATTTATATCTGAGTCTAAGCCAGTAACTCCATCTGTGTCTCATGGTAGAGTGATGAACCTACTTGTGCAACTGACCATACCCTTCAACGGCACCTCCTAGATTTCCAACCCTAGCAATATAATGACTCCAACATAATGCATGTGTTTTACAACTTAGAGTCCAATCCTCTCCTGCCTGATGCACTTGAACTGTTAATGCAGACTAATCACATGGTGATGATGATGATGCTAGTAATAATCAACTGTGGCTCAAGCACATCCTGATACTGTTATCCGCCAAGCAGACAGAAATGTTTAGGCCTGAAGAATGTGCCAGTTCTGGAAATTTTCAACCAGAGTGAGTGTTGAATGGGCCATTAGTTCAGGTTATGATAGAGCCTTCATCTTTTCTTCCTCTGCCCAAATTTATTTTGAGGTGTTAAAATGATACTTGTGTAATACCAGTAACACCAGGAGATTGAGCATGGTGTACGTTGACTATGCCAGTTTTCCTTCCTGTATTTAATGCAGGTTTCAAGCTTGGTCAGAAACAGCATGAAGTGTTTCTGGTGTGCGAGAGTATTCTGAAAACGTTTTGATTGATGACTGTAGCCTGGAGAGACCTCAGCACTTTTTCACATGTACTCGGCTTCAGTTGTCTTTGCTTGCCATTTGGATGAGTGGGTAGAGATCTGTTCTTATATCTACACTGTTCTTTTGTGGGTCGAAACTTGGGGAGTGGTCTTTACACACATAAGTGACAGCAAAGTTTGGCTGTAAGCTTGAGAGGTAAGACTACAGTAAATGCAGCGAGAAAGCAATAAATACTGGGTCCATTTTTCTATTAAAAATAGGACAATTCTTTTCACCCAAATCTTTTGGTTTTGAAGTTTGTCATAAATGACGTACACTAAAGAAACTTGAAGTGGGGCTGGGCCTTGTCCAGGTTTTTACTACCCTCTTCACAATTCTATTGTGAAACCAAATAGAATACATAGCAATAGTACTTTATGTATTATTGCTATTAATAGCAATGTCACAGTGAAGGTCTCACTTCCACAAAAAGAGTGCGTGTTGTTCTGGTTTTCTGATTGAATGACTCTAAACACCACTACAGGTAAACTGTGGAGTCATACATATATGCCTGTAGTTACTGTGTATTAATGTAGCTTACTAATCTCTCTAGAGAAATTAGCCTAGAAGCATCCAATATGAAACATAAAAATTCCATAATATTTCAACTAGGCTTCTGGAAAGGTCAGAGGAAGACAGGTATACAGCAAATACTCCTTCTGTGTAACTGCATCTGTATATTATGCTCTGGCTTATATGAGACTCGGATGAATTTTCTCCCTCAAACTGCAGTGTTAAAACCTTTAGCCAATCGAGGGGTCTGACCCATCTGCAGCATGTCAGTGGAAACAGGACTTAAAGAAAAATGTGTTTGACTGTGACGCATTCTGGGAAAGTAGGAGGACATATTGCCAAATGAAGTCGAAAGAAAAGCTGCAAAAGGATTTGGCCAGCAGCATTTTCATTCCACCCACAGTTTAGCACACTGAACTTCTCTGCATGGCACAGCAGCCTGAGTACAGTGACCTTGGAGCCCGTGGTTAATGGGCAATCTCACACAGCGTGCGGGTGCCAGATTGATATCGACTTCACCAAAAAGCCCTGCGAAGACACGTCTTTCCCATTTTATTTCAGGCTGCGAAAGAGTCTTGCAAAATCAGAAATTACATATGCATTACGCCCTTATCAGTCAGCGAGGGAGGAAGCTATGACACAACAGCAATTCTAGACAGGATAAAGAGAAACATCCCGGGCTGAGTGGTTAGTATGTTCTGTTACATTGGAACTTGCCTGAGAAGTTGGGCTATTCAAAGGATGTCACATTTAAAAATGTATTTGCATGCACAAAATTAAACAACTGTTATATTAAACAACTTCCTAAGTTGCTTTGCAAATGCTGATGGAATTTTTCAAGTACAAGTTTCTGTTCAAGGCTAAACTAGTAACCTCATATATAATCAGAATCTTCATGAAAACTATCAAACACGTGTGTCTGTTTAACCCTTTAGCTTTCTGGCTCTGTTTCAAAGGCTTATGTCAACAACTAATTATCACACTGCTGCCTTGAGTCACACAGCTATTTCTAATTCCTCATCAAAAAAAATCAGCAAAGTGACCTTAGGAAATCAGTGTTGATGTAATTCTTTAAACTTTTACAAGTTGCCAGTGTGTTCTAGAAGAGACAAGAATTTCCAACCCTGGAAGGACAGGTTTTGATATTTATGTTTCATTAGCAATAAAAATTTGCTTTAGGTTATAAAAGTCACCTTGGCAGTGTGAAAACTCCTGCAGCTTTCAGCTCTAGGCAACGTGTCACAGTCTCTGTTGCTATTCTGGTCTGAAGGCACAATTTTAAGAACAGCTTTCGGATTTCTTTACATGTGCATTGCTTGTGTAACTTTACAATTTTGTGATGACATTGTGACTAGATGTCCTTATAATATTCATGCTCCATGTTTGTTCCTAACATCAGGATTTCAGTGTAAAATTTTTGAAAGGCTGTGGATTGATTTTGAGCATACCTTACTAATACAGTACATGTACTGTATGTGTCTGAGTTTCTATGAAATGCCATATCAATTGTTTGTAAAACAAAAGACTATTTGAGAAAAAGCATGGCTTTCCTGGGACATGTTTATCTGCATGGGTGTCAGCAACAACAAAATCTCTTAATGGGATTTCATAGATGGAGATGGGAGATAATGGATTAGTCAACAGTTAAATTCGTGCAAAACGAGAAAATGGTTCAAATGAGAATACAAAATAGCTTCTCTTGCATTTAAAAATATATTTTTTCTGAACCTTTGTACCATATGGCCTTTAATGCATGAAGAATAGCACTGAAAAGGCTGTTTTACCAAACTTTTTGAAATGACAGATTTCATTGGTCTGACAGAGGGGTTCCCAAATGCATCAACTAATAATACATCCCTCCACCTGTGGACAGGCTAGAGAGTGCTGTGTGATCACAAGACAGGCAGAGCGACATGAGAAGGGTGAGGTGGAGTCAGAGGATCCTCTGCTTGCCAAGACCTGGTAGCTGTAGTCACTACCTGGATGCCTGCAGGACTAGACAGGCTCAATGGCAGGAGCGCCTACTCCTCAGGTTGGCACTGAGTCTATGCCGATTTCTCAACGTGGCCACACAGCATTGAGCCTGGCAGCTCAGGTGTCAGAGGAGACCATGTGGGTGCCTTTGAATAACTTCCAGAGTGCAGATCTAAATAGGACTGAAGAGAAATCACCAGTTCCATATTGGTGCATTCAGCTATAGAAAAATGACTTGAATTTGCAGAAAAAAAGAAGATGACCAATTTTATCATATAGTGAGAGCTTTTAATTGCAGAACTGCAGCAGAAAACACTTTCTGATATTTTTTTTTATCAGTGATTGGTCTTTTCAGTTTTAATGACAATGGGATGTTGCCTTTGTTATTTGCTTTATGGAATATATAATGGTAAAAACAGATTGATAAGCACACGTGTACGGTTTGGTCTGAGCGGTGATGCTGTATCCCTGTTTTGGTACCTTTCATCTGTTAATGCTGTTATAAAGGATCTGTTCCCCGACTGGGATCAATGTTTTATGTCTCAAAGAGGCTTGTCTCTCACCTTCCTTCCCTTCTCCTTTGATCCACTCAGCTTTGTATGCTGGCTGCATTGGCCTAAAGAGATATTTGTGCCACAAAAGGTTTTAAAATTGACTATATATTCACTATCTTCTCTACTGTCACAGAGTTGGAAAAAAAGGGATTTAAGATTCTGTACAAACATGATTCACTGTCATCTTGTACAGAGGCTCACTAATCCACCTGACAGTGAGTCATTCCAGCCATATCCTCGTGAGTAGCGAAGGGGAAAACCGACAGGCACCATCCCTTCATACTCACAGCACAGCTGCCAGAAGTAATTTCCTCACAGGCAGCATGGTGAGAAAGATCTAGCAGAGCTCAGCTGAGAAGACGCAAGCTAGAAAAAACCCCAAAAAGCCTCGTGCATCAGCTCCCGAGGTAAAAGGTGGGACTCATGGGGAATACAGTTGAGGATGGGGTACAGAACACCAAAGTCAACTGCTCAGTTAAGGGGGGAAGGTGGAGATGAGGAACTTGCTCATTTCTCCTTGCTTACAATTTAATAACAAAAACAACCGTGTTTTTCTTATGAAATTGTACTTTGCATCAAATTCTGTACTCAGTGTTTTCCCTGGATTTAACACAGAATCTTACTGCATTACTGTTTTCCCCTTGTATTCCAGTCCTGCACTGTCAGACCACACTGTACCTGGAGAGGTTTGGTGGGAGCTCTGCCTATTTAGCTATTGCTAAGGAAATACATGAAGGAGGGATTTATAAAAAAGAAACCCTGCATTGTTGTATAAACCAAAAAAAAAATAGATACTGTACTGTCTATGTGAACGAATATTAAGATCATGATGGACTGTTTTTTCTTTGCATTACCCTTACTGCAAAAAAAAACAACACTTCTGGCATTTACTGCTCATGGATTGTTCAAGATTGCTGTATGAATACCAACTACTAAGAGTCTAGTGCTTTTAATTTATCATTGTTTTGAGCTAAAGATATACCTTCAGATTGCATTTTAAGTTACTAAAGAGTAACTTCTTCTGTTGGGCTGGATTTTATTTTTATTTTGTACTGCAGCACCAGTGCAGGGATCTAAAGGCTATTAGATGGAGCAAGAAAATTGCAGTCCAGGGTCAGAGGAGCATATAAAAGAATCAGAAGGGAGCTAAGGGAATTCTTCCAAATGAGTTTTGTGGTTTTCAGAGATTAGTGTGTTCATGAACATTTTTGCTCTTTCTAGGTCTTACAATTGGCTAGAATTAGCTTTTGGGGGGATTTCTTATTCTGATCCAAAGAAAGAAAAATTATTCTGTAACCTGTTAGGCAAAAGACATTGTTTAGGGGAATCATTGGAGCAGGAAGACGTACTTACCTTCAAGAAACACAGGGATATTGAGAATGTAGAGTGCTGTTGCTGTGTAAAAGAATTGGATTTCTAAGCACAGAAGCAAGAGATCCAGCTCCCTCACCTGTAGAGAGCTCTGATTTGTACTAGGAAAAACACCTAGGAAAACCTCAGACCCTTCACCTCTGTTCTGACTGTTGCACTACTTTGATTCGTGTCTCTTGACAAGAATTCATCCAACATTAACCTAGAGTAACTTCAGCCCAGAATTTTTAAAGCAGATGGGGTGACTACATCAAATGACATCAACCTCTCTGGCTTTGTACTGGAAAGTACTTTTTCACTATCAAAGCAGTTATATCTGGTCTACTGGTTAACATTTGGGTCATCTATTTTTAGCTATTTACTGTAGATAAGCACAGCCTAAGTAGTAGTTAAACATCCTGTGTGTTATTCTCTAATAATGGCCAGTAAAAATAATGTATTGGTTTCAACACATTGGAAGACAATGTAAACATTGAGCATCTCTCTCATACAGCATTTTACTTACAAAGAGTTATTTGTGTTAGATGTGTGTAAATGTAAAAAGGAGAAAAAAATAAAAAGGATTACTCTTAGGAGAATGCAATGGGCTTTATTTGAAACTGAATGTGACCAACAAGAAATGAAACTGAAGAAAAAAATGTTTTATATTATATATAATGTCTTCTTGTTCTTACTTCCTGAGTTTTTTGGACACTTGGTGTATGCAATTCATGAGGAATTCATTTGCATCTCATTGATTAACCCTGCATTATCATCTGGGAATTAACCCTGTTCACAGCTGGCCTGTGGCTCGCCCCAAAGTTCGAACCCATTATCACAGAGCTCTCTGATCTTGACTGAGCATCTCCCTTCTCAGGCACTACAAAACAGTAAATGTTTTTAAGGTTGGAATTGGTCATTTTTATACAGGAGGAAAAGAAGATAAGAAGTAAAATATATTTCCTCAATTGCTATTTGATCATTTGCTATGAGTTACTTATTTCAGTCAAAGGGTTTACTGCTGTCACTAGATCTTATATTGCCATCTAGTCCCAGAACTGCTTTCTTAATTATTTAAATACACTGTCCTGAATTGCTATTCCTTGTAGTTTCAGTCTCATTCACATCTTATTTGTTCCTGTGATACTTATTATTCAATCTGGATGAAAGAACACTCTGCCTGTGAGATCGTGATTATTCTATGGCTGAATGCAACTTAATTAAAACATGTTTATCTTGAAGCCATGTATTATGAAGAACAATTTTGTTTTAAATTCAAGAATCTCACAATAAATTACAAACTGTAACATTTTAAGAAATTAATTCTCTACTTACAATGGTACACAGGGAAACATCTGGGTACATAATACTAAGCGATTTGAATGCCTTTCATCATAAAATGCTACAAGTCAAACTACAGGACAAAATTCATAATGAAACATGGCTGCTCCTTGACTTGGCTAACATACTGTACACAATAAATCCCACAGCATTCATGCAAGACCTCTGTATAGAAAATGCGAAGCTTGCTCAGTGTACAAGCACATATTCCTGAGTAAATGTAGTGGATGTGTGCAATTTTCTGTGCGTTCCTGATAAACTACTATGTAATTCTGTCAGGAAGGAGTCCATCCCTGTCCTGACCCTCTTGTCAGCTTGTCTGAATCATCGCAGTAGCCATCAGCTACTGAGGCAGAGAAGCTGTTTATAAGTGGCTTAATTGGTCTGAAAGTAACCTAGAGAAAATTCCCCTGGATAGTCGGAGCAGATACTGAGCCCCCGGTGAGTGCGGATTTTACAGCAGACTTCCACAAACAGTTATTAGAAAGCCTTCCCTGCTGCTGGAGCTTTTGAAGTGCACAGCCCCACAACAAATCTCTTTCAGCATCACTGCTCAAAGCCAATTTTCTCTGGGAAAGGTACACAGCTTCTGAGGGACATCAGGCCCGGCCCTGGCGGGTACATGACTTCTTTTTATTTAATTTTTTTTTAAACCTCAAATGCAAGCTCTTAAAGGCAAGTGACAACAGAGCCCGTGAAAAAAAAAAAAGTGGATGGATGTGGTGCACACTAGGTGGAAGCACTAGCTTGACAAGGAGTTGTTACTTACAGTATATTTAACTATAATTATATAAGGGTGTGGCCTAATTCACCATTTCTAGTACTTTGGAAGTATAATACTTTTAGACAAGAGCATTTTTCTCGCAGGGCAGGAGGTTCTGCTAAGCCAACTTCATCATAATCTAGACGGCTTCTCTTCTGAGCTTTACAGACGTTTTGGTTTAGAATACTACATCTCCTTTAATGAATGTATGCCGTCTAACTCTGCTTTCATTGCATTTTCATGGCAGTTTTCTTTATGGCAAGCAGCGAATTCCTAAGCACAGCTCCGATTAAGCATTCGCATGACTGGATAGTCAGATTCCTCTAATTGTGTTCTGTTGCCACCACGGTCACTGTTAGAACATACATCCCATGAAATCCTTCAAAATCAGTTTAAAAAAGGAAAGGAGAACTACAGAAATGCTTAGCTACAGCTCATACCTTGAAGCTTTGTGGGATGCTTGTCGGAGTTAAGAATGCAACCTTTTAATTCTTTAAACTTCGCATGCCTGAAAATGGAATTCTTTTTATAGAATCCTCATTAGGAGATCTTTTGCAGACTGAGGTGCTGGGGCATTTTAATGTATTATAATAAATGTCAGGCTGAAAGATATTGCATGTTGCTGGAGGCTTTTTCTAGCAACAGTTACGTGGTATATAGATCTGGCCATGATTCTTGAATAGAAGCCAAGCTGTTGTTCCCAGGGGAGGATCCACTTAACCATATTTTGGCCACCATATTCACCAACGGGTGACAGAGTAAAAACAAGGCATGGAGGTACAAATACATATGAGAAAACGGCATAAAATAAGGCTAATTTTAGAGAGTCCTATGTTTAGAATGGCAACTTGCGGTGTACAAACTAACAAGTGCTGCCTTACTTCAGAACTAAACAACAGTTGTGACAAATACCACTCTTTCTTCATCGTCTAATTAGCCGCCAATGGACTCAACACCAGTTTAGCGAGAATTCGTTTATTGCCGTGCAGAACTGGTTACCTTTAAAGACTGTTCAACCAAACACCTACATCAATATTAATGAAGACTTTTACAATGTACAGTCCTGCTATTAGCTAATCTGGCTTCATTAAAAATGTATTAATCCCCCTCCGTTGAAGATGAAAAAGCATCCCGATTGAGTCAGCTGGCTCCTGGCATTCAGCTTCTGATAAAAGGCTTCACTGTGCTGCACAATCAGGGTGCTGGTATTTACTAAGATGGTCCACAAAAAGAGGACACACATTCGGTACAGACAGGCAAAGCAGATGGCAGTACTTTGCCTTTCATTGCAGTGTGGCCAAATCCCCCTCCATTCAATTTAATCTTTGCAGAGAGCGTGAGCCAATATACATGTAACTGTTCTGAAAGTGACAATTAACACATAAAATACATTTCTGCCAGATTTGACCTGTTGCCGCAGTCTCTTTTGTTGTCAGTTATTGCCTGCTTTCTTCTTTCAGCTCTGGTGAGAGACTGAAGCAATTCTCATCTCCCTGCCATTGCTAATTAACAGCACGAGCTTTGTAGATATTGCAGTGTACATCTAATTATCATGATGACCCTAGGTATTTACCATATTAAAATATAAAGCAGTGTTGTTGCAATCTCAGTGTTTTATCACCACTTTACTGATCGTAATTGGTTCCTGACCTGTTTATAATCAGAGTAATACTTTAATTCAAACAAAGAAAAAAGAGTTTAAAGTGTGTTGCACTGCAGAACATAATAATATGTCATCATCACCATCATATTATTATGAATTATACATTTATATTACTACATATACATTAGTATTGAAAGTTAAACCTGCTAATTGCAGGTGGGAACCTTGTTGTAGGGGCCCTTTGCTATTATAGATAACTTTAAATCAAAACGATCAAAACATTAAAAAAAATCAAAACATTGGTTATTTATATTTTGTATACTATCCATATACAGGATTTTAACACTATCTGTTGGACTGTCATTTGCTCAGAAACTAAGAATAATGAAAATTATTTGCAACATACTGTAATTTGTCATGGAGCTGAGATTTTATGCCACCTATATCCAAATAAATGTGATATAAGGCAATTGAGTTAGGACGGTTGTTATTTGAGAAATTACTGAAAAACCTTGCAGGATCATTTAATTATATTTTATACAAGCAGAAAAGAAATAGAAAATTTGATGGTATACACAATAGATATACAGTATTCCTGTTTTTTTTGGATTTCAAGGATTTGTGATTAAAACAGGAGGGTTGTGATAATTTAACTGTTAATGTCTGCATTCAGTACATATGCTTGTATGCATAAAATACAGGATGAGAAGTCATAAAAGAGTTCATTCTCTAGTTGCGTTGTCAGTGAACAAAGAGATTATTAATATTCATGTCCACAGTTTTATGTATTTGTCACCCACGTGAGTAAAAAGTCTTGAATTTTGCCTTTTTGAATTTCTTTTGCAGCTTTCACAGTGTTTTCTTAATGCTCCAATTTTGGTGTTATCTGTATTCATGACCAGTTTGCTAACTACTGTATATTAGAATCAAAATCAATAACGCACATAAGAAAAGCCGATACCACAATACAGAAACCTGAGCATTCACACCATATCTTTACTATCTGATGTACAGTATATCCTATAACTAGTTCTCAACTAAATGCATGTATTTCTTTAAATGGCTATTGCCTACAATTTGAAAATCAAGAAGGATTTTATGAAGAGCCCCTTGAAAATCTAAGTCAGTAAAAACATAGTTTCCATTATTGTTGCTGTTTGTTCATAAATGTTCTCAGAATTCTATTGCCCTACAGATTGTCCTCTATTATTTTGCTAATTACCATTTCTATAACCTTACATGTAATGGAATGAATGCTTATTGGTCTTTAATTACTTGGCTTAGTGTTGTTTCTATTTTTATAGATCTTAGCAATTAGCAATTTTCTCGTCAATGGGTATGACTGCTGTCTTGAATGACATCTCTTGCTTCCGTAAGTACAACTGGTATATTGCTTTTAGATCCTGGAGAAATGCTTATCTTAAGAGCTTCTACTGCCTGCAACACTTCTGCTGCTCCTGTGCTACAATTGAATAAATCCCCGTTTTTCCTCTGCCTGAGGCTCGTTGTCTATTCCCTCCCTAGTGAAAACCTCGATGAGATATTCATTTAGGTCATCAGCCATTTCCATTGTAAAAGTTTACTATTTTCTTAATCTCAGAAACAATCATTTATTGTTCTTTTTGCTGTTAAAACATTGGAAAAAGAAACATATTTTTGACTGAATTGTGACTCCCTTTGCCTTTCTACTATACTTTTTAGACTATAATTGTTTTATACCAGAATTTATTATTTACTTTTCTGTAAAGATGTCTGATTATTTGTCAAGTGGTTTATTTCACTGTATATTTTTCATTTACTAAACCAGACAACTGGTTTCTAGCCTTTGATGTGTTTAGTCTTCAGATTAATCTGTTCTGTGCTTCAAGCAGAGTATCTTTCACTATTGCCTTCCTTTCTCCACTGATTCTATATACAGCTTAAGCTATTATCCTTTACTTGAGCTCTATGTAATTTCTTCATTATCTGCTTTCCTGAAATTGTACACCTTTGTTTTGGATTCTACCTGAACAGTTTGAAACTATACTTCAATGCTTACTGTATTATGATCACAGATGTCTAATGTTTCACTCACCTCTATTTTCCTCACTCCATCCTGATCATTTGCAAAGACTAGATTAGTGCAGATGTTGCTTCTAGTAGCTGCTTTTCTAGTAGGCAGCAATCATCGGCCATATCCTCAACTTCAGTTTCAGCTGCTGATAACTCTAAAGGGTTTTGCCAGCCTATGTAAGAACAATTAAAATCTCTCAGGATAATGACCTTTTACTTTACACACACACACTCTTATTTATATCATGATGTGTTATATTAGTCCATAACATAGTACACCCGAAGAAGGCTCCACAGCCAAAACATGTTTCTTTTCTTCTCTTTTCAGAATGGAATAAACCCTTACTTGTTCCTTTGCAGCCTACGCATGCTGACGCAGTTCCCTACTTAAACTAGTATATTAATAACATATATATTTGATATTTTAATCTCATGGTCTGTAGCACACTCATTAAACTATCGTCTTTTAATATTTTTATTATATAAGTCTGACCCAGATAGATGCATATAGGTTAATTTCATAAGCCAGAAGGGTCTTTTTGATTCAGAATGTTACACCTTCCTCTCTCCTTTCTCTTCAGAACACAACATACCCACTAATGTCGCATTGCTCAGCATCACTATCTGTTAGTTATATTTCTGCGATTCCTATTACATCATTTTTACCTGCTAATTTTTAGTTTCTGTTTCTTGCATTTTGTTCTAAATAACTCATTTGCTGTTTTATTTTTTTCCTGGGGTTCTCTGTTTAACTCTACTCCCTGTGTATCACCCATGCAGATTCACTTCCTTTCCACTAGTTTAATTGTCTTTAAATTTCTCTGTGGGTATTTGCACCAAGCCAGCTGATATCCATTTAATTCTCATGTAGCCCATTGTATTTGTACTGATAACCTTTGTGTATAGAAAGCTTTCCAGTGGCTCTCAATGCTGAAGCCTTGTTCAGCACACAACGTTCTCAGCCCTGTGTTATGTTAATGTAGCCCATTTGGTAGCTCTTTAATGTTTAAAAAAAATAAAGGGTGCCAGCTGCTTTCTTCCACTATATGAGCCTGGGTTTCTTCTGTTGTATTGTAATGGACAATGTAATCTGTAAATGCAATAATGCGTAAAAACCTACCCAGGTTATAAACTTTTTCTTCACAAATGCTGGGATGAAAAACGCTCTAAAGAGTGAAGGACAATTGTCAGGTAAATGCTGAACATCTGTAAAGAAAGCTATTCGAAAGCCCACAGATCCTAAAACTTCGACTTAGAAATTAGAAGGAACGTGCCTCAGTACGTACTGTGTGTGGTGTTTGGTGTGGATAGGAGTGTGTGAACAGCAGGAACAATGAGTCTACACATTGCAGCACCTCGCCACAAGACTGCAAAGGCAACCCATATCTAAAGGCAAAGATTAATAAGACCTTGGCCTTCATTACAGAAAAAATCTTCCAGTTAAAAGATGAAAATGTTTCATAATTGCGTAGATCGTTTTGTTAATTCTCCGTCCTTTAACCTGAGCCAATTATAAATTTCAAAACATTAGCCCACGCAGTCTCCTAACAGTAAATTAAACTCCGGAGTACAAAAGAAGCCTTCTTAGCACCGAGCTGGAACTTCAGAAACAAGTGAAGCAAAGTTTTAAAATTGTAATTCTCATTCATTCATTTCTCCTGTTTGTTTTTGGTGGCGTGAACTGTGGCTTCCTCTCCAGTAAGTGCGTTCTTTAAAACCGCCGGCCTAGGCACCCTTCTAAGGAGGAACGTGATTTTACTTTTTTTCCTTTTCTTCCTCTTTGCACTTGGATTTAGTCTTTCATATCCATAAAGGAGAAACTGCTGTCATCCTCCCCCTGATGTGAGCCGAACATGGCTCTGTCTGAGTTCCCCCCATGCTGGGCTCCCTGTGTGGGCTGGTTTTTATATCTGAAATGTAGCTGCACCTCATCAAAGTGAAGGGTAAATAGAAACGCTCAAAAATCAAGAAAATTAATTAAGTGACAATAGGCACGCAGTGTTTATGATTGCCTTCAATACATATCTCAGTATCTTAGCATCATTAGATGAAAAATTAATGACAAGAACATAAGCTTTACCATGGTAAGAAGGAAGCAAAAAGTTTCTGAAATCCATGCTTCCTATCCTAAACTTACTATCCCATTCATTTCAAGTGTGGGACCACTGGAGTGCACGCGTTGTCAAATATGGTCAGGGTGATTAACAGTGGTCAGAAAAATATTAATGATTTCATAAAAGAAAAGTGAGAGTAATTGATCTCATAGGCATTTAGGGTGTGACTGAGAATTCTGTTTTCCTTCCACAAATGTCCATACAGTATATATATTCACCGTCTCAGCCCAGTGGCATGAAGTGAGGTCTCCAGTGTTTTTTTAAATCTAAGACTTTTTTACATATATTCTGAATATACAGTATTGGCTGATGAGCGTTAAGTGAATTAGTAGCAAGTGATGCATTGCAATAGCTCACAATAAAGTGGCAGTTTGCCTCTATGCCTTTTCTCAGGTAATTCTTTTATCTATTAATTCAATGTGTTGCTAAAAACTTTTTAAAGATTGCTCTCCCAGTTGAACTTTTCCACTTGAACCTAGTTGCGTTCTTTATTTGCATTCGTTTTAGCTCTGGGGTCAGTAATTTCACTATCAAAGATACAATGTCTTTGATGAAGTATCTGCTGGATGTCACTTGAATAAACAAAGGTTCATTACTGCCAAAGAGTAGGCTGTCTGCAACTCATTTTCACTTAACATGCGCTGCATATACAGTACCTGTAGGTGAAACCCTTGGTACCAAAACACATGACACCTTGAATTACAGCATAGTAGAATACTGCATTTTATTCTTCATAGAGGCATATGCTTATTTGAGCACAGCAAAATGCTGAACAAGTTAAAACATTATACTTCTTGTTAAACCTAATCTGAGATCTGTGCATGCTCCATTTATTCATTGAAAAATTTAAGTAATTATCTAAAACTACAAAAATACCTTCTAAACAATGTGCTTGCATGTTACCTCAGAGGCATGCAATGAACTGTTTTAATTACATTTTGAACAGAATTATTTGCTTTATTGCCAAGTTTCCATATGGAGGACTTTGTTAAACAGAACTACAAATCACAAAAGGAAACAGACAGAATCTGAACTCCCTTGCACAGGGCCTACCTGGTGGCATTAAAAGTTTATTTTTGCCTTAAACATTTTCCCGCAACACTAAACATTAATAGACTCATCCCATACACCAGAGGAAGTATGATTAAGGATGATGAAATATTCATGACTTTGTTATTAAAGTAGTCAAGCGCGATACTCATGTAATTCATCTTCATGAGTGGAATTAGTGAAGGTCGGGAGAGGTATGTGCTGGCTCACATTTAGTTACAGTTTTGTTTTAATTATTTAACCAAATGAAGAAAAAAATAGTGCACAAGGACAGCTTGACCAAGAACATGGGTATAATCACACTTTATGGGTCACATAATTACACTTAAATGCATAAGAAAACAGATTTTAATAGGTTTATAAAAGTATTATAAATGGAACGTCCTACCTTCTGCAAATAACCATGGAGTTAGGGTCAGCAGCACAGTTTAGGATATAACCAGCATTATGGTTTGGTCACTAACATGAAACAAGTCTACAGTAGGAGTTCAGTTGAACATCTTGTACATTACAAACATTTTTAAAAGGGCCCAGGAACTAGAGCAGGGAAACTACATTATGCAAAACTGCTCAAGTTAATCTTGTGCTGGGTTCCTATCCTTATACAAAGGTTTCTTGTTAAAATAGAGGCTTTCTTTGCTTTCTGTGTACCTCACAGAAGTATTACAGAATTGTAATAGTCTGTAGAATATTTTGGCCTTTAACCGACAGTCTGGCATTAATTACATTAAGTAATTAAGCAGTAGAAATATGGAGTCTCTTGCCTGTCATTGGTTGGTCTAGGTGATGCCTTGGTGTATACATAATTAATTAAGCACATTGCCTTTCAGATGGTCTCTAATTGTGAAGGCAAGTGAGTGAAATGATTGGCTTGTCCTTCCTGTCAGGTCTGACCTCGCTGCCCTTTGCTGAAAACGGCTGCAATGACTCACATTATTTAAAAAAAAATGAGAAGAATATACCGTTAAAGACCACAGAGCATGAAGGATATCAGGAGGGATGTCAGCTGTTGCTCACCACAATTAGCGCACAGGTGACATGCACATGAAAAAATACATTAAGCCGCTCTGCTCTCTGGACTAAGAGTACCATCACTACACTACATCATAAGCAGTGTTCCTGCAAGCAGTATCAGATGCAAAGGGGTTTTCTCAATAATCAGCCCCTCCAGTAAAGTACAGTGACATCTGGATTTCCTTAAGAGCTTCACGAGGAAGTGGGAGGAAGGAATGGAACAACTCTGTGCTCTGCGTTATGTGATTGTCTGCAGTAGGCCTGCAGGGAATGGAATTGCATTGAATTGAAAAGAAAGACAAAAACGTTTGTATCAAACATAACTGGTCCCAAACAAGTCCTTAAGCATCAAAAATGCTTAAGACACATCCATATACTTGTTAATTGATCCATAAATAAACCATCATAATATAAACCTTATGAAACCACTTTGATAATAAATGCTGAAATATAATAACTTTAAATGAACACTCTAACAATTCAAAACCATCAGTTTAAAGGTCGGTTTCGGGCATGCAATCTGTTTAGGTTTTCAAAAGAGCATTGTATGCAGTCAATGAGGAACACGACGTGCAAGCCCCTGGATACATGATTCTTAATTAAAAAAACCTAAAACTAAGCATTGAACAGGAAAATCTCATAATCGTGAAAACACAGCAAACCTGCTGTGCTGCTGTTTTATATATATATATGTGTAAGGCCTTGAGTCAAAACATGTCACAGACGTCAAACAATGCAAATACAGGTGTTTAAGTAAACACTGGTAACACTACAGTATTGATCTTGCTTTGATGGGATCATTTTTCATTTCAATAGTAATTCACAGGACATGTGTGATAAGCCAGAGGTAGTTTTTAATTGGCTTTTCTGAGGGGTTTTATAGCTTTTCTTTTTTACAGCCTGTTGATTCCCTTATTCCCAAGCTCCCAAATTTGTCCTTGTTCAGCCGCCTATATGGGGAAAAAAAGATAGCGCCACAGAGTTTTAAAAATGACAGGGGAGTACAGCGAAAGGCTGATGCTTCCACTCCATCGTAAGTAAACAAGTTCTCAGTGCTTATCAGAAAGCAATTTGTTCCGTTGTTGAGATAACGCCGCAGTGTTTCGCCATTATGAAATGCCGGTCTTCACCCTGCAATGGATAGGAACCAGGATCCTGAGAGCTCTGGCTGGTGAGTGCAGAGACACTCTTCAAATGAAAACCTCATTTACTCATATGAAGACATACATGTAGGGTTGTTACTAGATAGGATATCTCAGCATGCTACTGAAAAATCTCTTGCTTTGGGAAGGTTATGGAGGGCAATCTGAATGTCAACACAGGGAGATCTATACAGTGCCTTGCGAAAGTATTCGGCCCCCTTGAACTTTTCAACCTTTTGCCACATTTCAGGCTTCAAACATAAAGATATAAATTTTTTATTTTATGTGAAGAATCACCAACAAGTGGGACACAATTGTGAAGTGGAACGAAATCTATTGGATTTTTGAAACTTTTTTAACTAATAAAAAAATGAAAAGTGGGGCGTGCAAAATTATTCGGCCCCTTTACTTTCAGTGCAGCAAACTCACTCCAGAAGTTCAGCGAGGATCTCTGAATGATCCAATGTTGTCCTAAATGACTGATGGTGATAAATAGAATCCACCTGTGTGTAATCAAGTCTCTGTATAAATGCACCTGCTCTGTGATAGTCTCAAGGTTCTGTTGAAAGCGCAGAGAGCATCATGAAGACCAAGGAACACACCAGGCAGGTCCGTAATACTGTTGTGGAGAAGTTTAAAGCCGGATTTGGATACAAAAAGATTTCCCAAGCTTCAAACATCCCAAGGAGCACTGTGCAAGCAATCATCTTGAAATGGAAGGAGTATCAGACCACTGCAAATCTACCAAGACCTGGCCGTCCCTCTAAACTTTCAGCTCAGACAAGGAGAAGACTGATCAGAGATGCAGCCAAGAGGCCCATGATCACTCTGGATGAACTGCAGAGAACTACAGCTGAGGTGGGAGAGTCTGTCCATAGGACAACAATCAGTCTTACACTGCACAAATCTGGCCTTTATGGAAGAGTGGCAAGAAGAAAGCCATTTCTCAAAGATATCCATAAAAAGTCTCGTCTAAAGTTTGCCACAAGCCACCTGGGAGACACCCCGAACATGTGGAAGAAGGTGCTCTGGTCAGATGAAACCAAAATCGAACTTTTTGGCCACAATGCAAAACGATATGTTTGGCGTAAAAGCAACACAGCTCATCACCCTCAACACACCATCCCCACTGTCAAACATGGTGGTGGCAGCATCATGGTTTGGGCCTGCTTTTCTTCAGCAGGGACAGGGAAGATGGTTAAAATTGAGGGGAAGATGGATGCAGCCAAATACAGGACCATTCTGGATGAAAACCTGTTGGAGTCTGCAAAAGACCTGAAACTGGGACGGAGATTTATCTTCCAACAAGACAATGATCCCAAACATACAGCAAAATCTACAAAGGAATGGTTCACAAATAAACGTATCCAGGTGTTTGAATGGCCAAGTCAAAGTCCAGACCTGAATCCAATCGAGAATCTGTGGAAAGAGCTGAAAACTGCTGTTCACAAACGCTCTCCATCCAACCTCACTGAGCTCGAGCTGTTTTGCAAGGAAGAATGGGCAAGAATTTCAGTCTCTCGATGTGCAAAACTGATAGAGACATACCCCAAGCGACTTGCAGCTGTAATCGCAGCAAAAGGTGGCTCTACAAAGTATTAACGCAAGGGGGCCGAATAATTTTGCACGCCCCACTTTTCATTTTTTTTATTACTGAAAAAAGTTTCAAAAATCCAATAGATTTCGTTCCACTTCACAATTGTGTCCCACTTGTTGGTGATTCTTCACATAAAATAAAAAATTTATATCTTTATGTTTGAAGCCTGAAATGTGGCAAAAGGTTGAAAAGTTCAAGGGGGCCGAATACTTTCGCAAGGCACTGTACCTGCTGTCTTCAGTGCTGCACTCCAGCAGGCCGAAGGGGCAACTGTTGTTTTATGGAATTGGGAATGCGATAGTCTCCAATTGTCCCACAGACGTCTTTTGTGGCTTTTTTATTTTATAAGAATCCTGACCTTCTCTTAATAGGACAGTCTTGACTTATTTTGGCCAGACAAAGTGTCCAGTGTTTCTGTCCTCCAACGTGTCTTTAAATGTAAAAATCCTTGTCCTTGTGTACTAGAACAGTGAAATTACAATATGGTACTTAAACTGTAACATGTTACAGATAACAAAGAATAGGTCAAATAATTGGACAGGGATTAAAACCATCAAGTATCTAGGCAGTACATACAACCTTGGAACCAGATAAGTAAATACTGTATATTTGTAGTATATATATCTCTTTAAATGCAAAACAAATGAGAATTTTGATTTGGGAATCATCAACAAATACCAAGAGATTATCTTGGAATAAAAAAACAAACATTGTCTGCTAGAGATTTTAATTTGAAGTTAGCTTAGTTCCTTCCCACTAAGCACTATAGAACCTTTAGAGAATTACCGAGGAATCTGGATTGTAATTACTGTATTCTTCTGAGTGCAATTTAATCATTTTGCGAGCATTGTCAGTTTGGAGTTATTTCATCTCCTGTAATTCAGCAGAACTAATTTAACTCATCAGTGCCCATGATTTTATGTATCAGATTAGACCCCGTGAACATAACAACTGAACTAAACAGGAAAATGAAATAGAAAAGTGCTTTTCTTCATTCTCATGCATTATCCAGAAACTCTGTAAATCTGCTTTTAATTTAAATTTCTAGGTCTGATTAAATTTACTTTAGGAATATTAGAAATTATTATACTTTCCAAATGTGGTTTGTATCTAATTGATATGCTTGCAGGCTTCTAAATTATTAAAACATAATGTCAGCAAATCTCTGCAATAGAATCCAAAGGAGCTGATGTTTCCCCTCTTGCCTTTTATATTGTAACAATGCTTACGTCTTGTGTAATGTCAATTTTACATTCAGACAATGTTTCACAGTACAGGGTAGCTGTGATTTCTACAGCTAGAGAAGATCAGAACTCCCTTTCAGTCCCACTGTGAAAGCCCATAAACTACAGCAACATTTTATTTTCTTGGTTCAAAACATTATATTACTATATAAATACCATTAGTCTCTTGCTCTCTTTTATTCTATTTCTTTCTTTCTTTACCTTTTTATCTTTCTTCAGTCCTTCCTTGTTTTCTAATCACATAGGGTTCAAACTCCTCCTTTTTCCAATAGAAAATTGGTTTCCTTCTCTCTCACTTATAGCATAGATTTCTCTCTCCTTTCTGTAGGTTTCAGTCCTCGCTGTTTTGTTTCCAAACTCAACAAGACACATCCACAACTGAGCTATTAGCCATGGAAGTGAAGTGTAGAAGTTTAATCACCAAGCACTACTGAGGCAGGGGTGAAGGTGTCAAAAAGTGATGAATGGTGTGAGCCGATGTCTTCTGCTCAAGTAGGTTGAAGATTGCATGTGAAACCCTATTGCTGATCCCAGTTCTGCTGTTTTGAGATGCTGGCTTTGCCTGGAAAAGACATTTTCTACAGCGATGAATTTCAATTTGATGTTAGCTTAGTTCCTCACGACTGAGCGCTGCTGAGCCCCACAGTGCTATGTCTGCGGTCAACACGTGAGTTTGCATTTCCCGTCTTCATTTTGAAAAACAAAATTCCCGCATGTGACGAAGAACAGCATTGCAAAACTTCCATCCACTCCCGGCCTTGGCACATTCTTCTTTTTTGATAATATTTGATGATTTTGGATATTTTGGACTGCTGGATGTTTTGGCTAGCCATGTATTTTAAAGGATTAGATGCTTACCATTAGCAGCTTTCTTAACACACGTCACGCAAAGAACACTCAGACTTGACCCTTGCCTGTGTCCTGCAAGTCTCGGTGATTTAAGAACAAATGGAATCCCTGAATGGCCGACTGCCTATACAGTTTGAGATCTTTCAGATTTGTGTTTATGCTCACTGTTTAGTCCGTGTTATCTCTCCGTTTTCCTCTCAAGTTTACAACAACACTTATCTTTGCTTTCACTATGCTGTGCTATCCACCTCTGGGGTTCTGTTTCAGTGTTCAAAACGCCTGCATTTTAGACTTCTCCAACCATTTTTCCTTCTGCAAGTGGAGTCAAGGAAGAATGGTTGTGCTGGAAAGCTAATGCATGGACCCTTGTGTTAAAAAAGGTCACATTTCAGACCCTCATATACAGAGGGAGACGTTTGATATCCAAAATCTCACACTAGTGGGAGCAATGCACAAGCCCTGTTCTCTTGACAACCTGCCACCCACCGTCGTCAACGAGCTTACCTGTGGGGACACAGTAGGGTAATGCTTTCGGAACGGATTTTCAGGTGAGGAGTATTTGAAGGGATTCTGTTCCTACTCAGAGATCTAGAAAAGAACTGGTGCAGCTGGCCACAGCAGCAGCGCAGCATTGTGTATCACTGCAGAGTGAGGAAGAACACGAGAGGTCTGAGAGAAAGCAGGTAAGCTGCTCCTCTGGTTCGTCTCAAATCCTACTGGACTTAGCATGGCATTAGCATCAGTAATGGAGCCTTGGAAGGCTCACTCGGTTTATAGAATAGTAATAACAAAATTTATGTGGCAACCATTATAAAGGCTGTTGAGCCAGCTAGCTATTACTGCATTTCTGGTTTTAACCAATGCTCTCTGCATGATATAGTAAACACGTCACCATGGTGTTTAACAACAGGACATCCCAAGTTTGGTATTTTGGAAGTCCCCGCTGGTCAATATCCCAGGATTACAGTAAAATACTATGACATTCAGACACTTTATATCACAATAGCTTTCACACAAAATCCTAGTCAGATCTTAATGACCCAACTAAATCATTTATTGACTTAATTGGTCTTTGGCCATTGAGGAATTTAAATTAACTGAATTAATGAAAGCTGCAGAGCTGTGTCTCACCAACATTTCAAGCCCCTTTGTTATGAGGCTAAAAGACATTTCATTTTTCTTAACAAGTATTGATGCAGGTGGTGTAAAAAGCAATCAGCAGTTTGGTCTGTCGGGATGGGATGACTATATAACAATAGTTTAACAATAATCCTGTTCTTTTCCCTTACTGTGCTTTTAAAATATAACATTTTGAACATAAATCTTCGGTAACCTACCCACTTGTTGCTAAAATGTAGCAGAATTTCTTTGGCTTTTCTCATACAGTATAAAGGAAGAGCTGTTCTGGCACATTGATAAATGTTAAAACAGTTAAATTATTGAGACACTCTTTATGTCAGAACATTTTATTTTAAAATATAAGATATTTGCTAAATGTAGCAGTATTTAATGGTTTTTAAATGCTAATCTCTTCCTGTATGGAAGAGAGTTAAATTGCTAGTTAAAGTCACCATGGTTCATTAAAAATCAGCAGGCCTAAATGACATATGTGTGAGACAAAAAAAAAAATCAAATCCACTTCAAACTAAATTGCACAGATAACTCTTCAGAGCACTTTCCCCAAACACACACAGAACTTACTATAAGACTATTTTGTTCTCCATTTTGTGACCTTCTATTGACCATATTTGATAAAAATCTTGCTTTTTAAAATATGTATGTATCATTATTTCAATAATTTCAAGGTTGCCAAAAGTTTTAAGATCGGTATGACTAAGTCATATTAATGTGTTTCAAACAGCTGGGTACTTTTATATTAAATTTATGAAATTCATGGGGCTTCTGCAATGCAGGTATTCCCTTTTATCTTGATCCTGATTTTATTTCCTGACATTTTTTTCAGTCTGCTGGAATCTTACTTACCTTTTCAGTCCAGCTCCAGACAGAGATGCACCCGGTGTCTGATGTTGTCATTGAATCAGCAAGAAATGAGCTGTAATAATGAGCAAGTGAAATCATTATCTTTCTTTAACTACCACAGCTTAGAGATCAAATGCAGATGTTCCAAAATGTCCACACTTACTGACGTTAGCCCAGAGAGTCTTCAAAACTGCTTCATATGTACAAGGGACTGAGGGCACTCTACAAGGGTCTGTGCTGGGCTGAAAATATGCTATAATTACTAATGTTGAACACCTGTGCCTAGTTAAATTTAAAACAGGTGTGTTTTAACTCTTGATTTTAATTAAATAGTGCCTCTTTAATGTAATCGCACAGGTCTGTTAGTAGCTTCTTTGTTCATCCTCTGTATGCTATGTGATAAGAGAATATCACTGGGATGAATTACGAAAGTGCATGTTTTCAGAATTTCTCAGGAGTTCACACTTTGTTTCACTTTATTAGAATTTTACCTCAGTCAGTCATACTCAATGTCAATTGTTAGATCAAAGGTTGTTGAAGCACACCAAGTCTTCGTAATCAGGTAGGCTAAAAGAGACATGAAGACCCATCCAGATGTCATAAAGTCAGTGTCTCTGACTGCATTTTAACACAAGGAAAACACCACAAATAATAATTGCCAAACATATCCTGTACGTATATGGTTTTAATTACACAAGCATTTTGCGCTTTTGCAATTTTCTCATCTATCAGAGCATTTATTTTGTATCAGATCTTATCAAAGCCAACTGGGTTTAACTGATAACAGAAAGCATGAATAAAACAATTCACCCACCTACTGTAGGTGCTGCAGTTCCCTTGAGGCAATCTGTATTCATTTATGTGTTCTGTATTATGTGGTCTGTATTCTATTAACACCTGAATCGTGTTATTAACATACAGGGTGGAAGCGGTGTGCTACTGCAATGCCAAATGTGAGCTCCAGGATGGGGATGGTGTTGATGTTTTTTCAGTTCTGAGGAAGGGGGATCCCATCAACCATTCAAGCACAAAACTGCAATAGCAATTAGGAAAAAAAAGTGGTAATTATTTAGAATTTTTATGCATGCCTATCTCCCAAATACTCCTTTAGAAACCTACTGCAGCATTCAATTATAAAATATGCTAAGTATGTCTGTTTTCGACAATGAATATTTAAAAGCCATTTCCCTTTTCAATTCAGCTGCCTTGAGATCCTTGCAGGGATAACTGGGGGGGAATTTGCAGGCAGAATCTAAACTAAACTGACAGAAGACCTTTGCAAAAAACATGCATTATTCAAACTGTCAGGATGCTGGACCAGGAGACGTCCTTTTTAATTATTTAATTTGATCCAATTTGCTGATTTATCATTCACAATTTCCTGATCGCATTCATGCCAGAGCTACATTTCCACTGTGGTGCCAGTACCTTGATGGCAGGTTTCAAAAGGCACAGATGGTACAGAGCCGAACAGGGGGTCTAGACCCCCGAGAAGGAGAGAAAGGAGAGGGATCTTTGGGACCTTCCAGCATGGGCTAGAGGCTGAGAAAAAACCTTTCCGTTCTCCCTCAGGAGAAGACTTTGAATTCGAATTCAAATCAATTAACCAAACCTGGCCAATTTCTCAACTTGCACATACTGGATTTTTAAATTGTGTAAACAAGAGAGACAGAGAGAGAATCAAGATCACTATTGAATATGGAACAGACAATTTTCTTCTTCTGTGCCTAGTTTCGAATTTGCAGCTGGTAACAAAGTCTTCTCACCGCTATGAAGTGCTCACGGAGCCGATGGAGTGTGTAATACCATAGGGACTGCAAGCACCTCCTGTTAAGCATTTCTGCTACTGTACGGTGCTGTTGAACTATTGTATTAGTGCGGGATAGTGTAGCTCAACTGGGACAAAATAAAGGATAATGTGGTCAAAAACGATAACATACTGTGCCTTTTTGGAACATTATCTCTGCATTGGAATTCTTTGGAAATCACCAGCTATTATGCAAGATAATTTACAAAGCCCACAGAGAACTGTGTGACACTGGGAACACAGAGCATGCATTTTTTTTTACGTCATTTGATCTTTTAGGTGTTTAAAAGCCAGCGCCCATGACGATTATCTAAGATAATTAATTTTAATTAAATTCTACTGTGTTAATGTTACATGCAAACAGTAGAGCATTGCACTGCAGGGTGTTTTTTCTTATGGTCTGTGCCCCAGGCTATGACTGACAATAATTCAAAGGAGGTACATGATCATGGTGCTCAGTGTGGTTATGTTTTACCATCTCATTATTTTGATGGAGGATTTTCTTTTAAAAAGGCAGAATACAAGCATAGAAGTAATGGAGGTCTTTATGCAGCTTGCTGTAATGCATGGTAAAAAAGAATTATTGACTGGTTAGGTCAATAAGCTACAGCTAAAGAGTGGAAGATTTCACCTTAACATTTTCCTTAGCAGCTGTCAATGAGGGTACCTGGACAATTGCAAGTGTACCAAATATGTCATTTGCTTTTCTATTAATGTACCATGATTTCTAGAATTCTTCAAGTTAGCTTCTCAGTTTGCATGTACTGTAAGCACAGAGTGGAGAAAGGGTCCTTCTGAAAAAAATGTTGTTTTAACAGACAAAGGGGTTTTTAATTTGAAAATGTGCTTTCAGCATGGTTTCAAAGGTGTTTCTCATTAATTTTGTATATATTACAAAATACATTAGTTCCAAAATTGATACAACTGGTCATAAATCATATTCTGATACATATTCTGATACAAAAACAGCAAAACAATAAGAACTGACAAAGTGACCTCTGAAAAACAGTTCCTTTTTTGTTGTTTACGTGGTGTTATTTATCAAGTTTGATTTTTGTGTTTTGTTTGCGGTCTTATTTATCAAGTTTGAGTGACTCAGGCTTGGCAAAAGCAACTGATCTAATGTTATAAATTCTCAAACACACTGTTGCAAAGCACAGACCTTGTAGAGTGCCCCCAGTCCCTTGGTACATTTGAAGTAGTCCTGAAGACTCTCTGGGTCAATAAAAAAGAATTGTAATAAGCAGTTTGAGAGTGAAGTGACACAGAGAGTGATGAGGGCTCTTGGGCAGGAACATCACTCCCTAATAGAACTACAAGAGTTCACAGACAGCTGCCTGCAACAGTTTGGCAATTCAGCTGTGTCATTCCAAGTGATCTAATGAGCAAGTCTTCTTTAACTGCTGAGACAGGAACTGGGTAAGGGCCTGATTAGAATTAACATTAGATTGTGTAAGTTTACAATTAATGGCTAATAATATTGTTGTTAATTTGTTTTTATAATATAATAATATTATATAGTAAATTATAATATTTTACATTGATATGCTTTTTTAGGATTTTTTTGGTTGAATTTCTTTATGTGACAAAGGAACCTCACAGATATTTTTATTCTGAAATAAAACAGTGAGAACCACTATTATTGCACACAGAGACCACCCAGCTCCCATACTAAACTTAGGTAATTATAATTGTACAGTATGCTTGTCTGTTTGAAATCAAAACGCAAAAAGGAACAATTGAGATGAGAGTAGAGCTCAGAAGCCTGCAGACATTACAAATCCTCCAATGTTTTTTAGAATACAAATATTTTTTTCAGTGAACTTCAGCATTTTGAAGAAATGCCTTCAGCTTTTCAAACACATTTCAAAATGGAACAATAGAACTGAACTTATTTTTTTACACATTATCATTGACAACTCAGGATTTCTTCTACATAAAACAGCACTCTTCAGTGTTGGCCAAAATATTAAACAAAAGGTTCAATTAATTATAGAAACATAAAAATAGGTGAACTCTGTATTTTGATCTAGCAGTACTGTATTTTGATGTACAGTACAGTGTCTTGCAAAATATTCACAGTTTTTACATTTTGTTACTTTACAGCTTGCGGTCATGACATTTTAAAGGAGCAATTAATATCTGTTACATGCACAACTTTCTCCACACATCCAAAGCAAAAAATAACAAGAATGAAGCAAAATGATAACCCAAAAGAAAAACTCAAACCTTTTGCTTTTTTAATTTGGCCAACCTACAGTAAATTAATTTAGGTGCTCAAAATGACCTACTAGTTGTGTTCTCAGTAATTTCTTAGAATAAAAAAATCTGTTTCTGTGAGGTTCCTTTGTTAGGTAATGAAGTTTAAGCAAATTCAAGAATGAAGTCATTGAAAAGCACACATCAGGAGCAAAAAAATATGGAAGTCCATAGATGTCTTAATCAAATGTTTCATGTGAGGCTTACTGTGTAACCCTTGAGCTTATCCAGCTGAGATTTGCTATCCACCAGTAAAATTTCTGTTTTGTCACTATTTAGCTTCAGGGAATATGATGTCAACCAGAGTTTGATGTCACACAAACAAGAGATAAGTGAAGGACGGGGCTGACCAAAGGGGGAAGAAGTTTTATTATATATCTGGGTATCATCTGCATAACAGTGAAACTGAAGACCATGTTTGCGTAGAATTTGCCCGAGAGGTAGCATATAAACAATAAAAAGCACAGGGCCCAAGACTGAACCCTGAGGCACACCGTGATTGACTGGGGCCATGGGGTAATTTATGAGGACCAGGCTGTCTTCCAAACTGAGCAGCTGGGCAAGGAGGAAACTGGTGAGGAATGCCATTGTGAGCCCAGTGGCACCTTTAACAGAGCAGCAGAGTTCAGTGGTAGAGGTAGGAGAAAATGTCTAAGGCTCAACAGCATCCAGAACACTTCAGAAAAATAGCCTGTATGTCAGGGTGACTAGATGGAAGCAATTATTAAAAATAAATTATTTCATAGCCTGCATGGAATTTGTAAGAAATCACCTGAGTAATTCTGCAAAAATGTGGGAACAAATGTTCTCCATCCATCTATTTCTTAACTGCTTTGTCTAATTCAGGGTCGTGAGGGAGCTAGAGCCTGTCCTGGCAAGCAATGGGCACAAGGCAAGGTACACCCTGGAAAGAATGCCAGTCCATCACACAAATTCACCATTAACAGGACAATGGTCCTCAATCAACTCGAGAGCGGTCCATCAAATCTTCAAAGAAGAATGGGCAGAACTTTTGCTGGCCCTGTGAGCAAAATTGAGACTTATCCAAGGAAAGAGACTAACGCTACTCCTGTTCTGCTTTGTTGTATTGGTAAATGGCTATATTTGTAAATTATTTTAAAGCATATTCCACAAGCGAGGGGAAAACACCAGTTTTCTCAAAAATACATTTCAAGGTTAAAAATTGACACTAAAGAATAAAGGTATAGTGAGATTTGGCTTGACCTGCTTGGCTGAGGGCAAGTCTCTTGGCCATAGGACAAACTGAGCTTACCAAGGGGTAGCTACAAAAGTGGAGAAGGTGCAGAGGAGTGATGCATGAGAGGAAAAGCAAAAATAAGAGGGAACTGCATATGATATACAACATACTGTACTGTATATAGTTTCAAAAAATGACATTGGGAATGGTTATGATTTATAACAGCAGGCATGAGAATGGTTTGGTTGTCGTCATCTACTCCAAACTTCAGTTAAGAACTTCCATTAAAATTTGCTAGTGTACCTAGCCATCGTTTGTATTTTCTGCATTGCTCTATGCATTCAAGTAACTCTTGTAAATGAATTAGATTTCACTCCTATGGTTTCTTTATAAATAATATAGAGTATATCAAAACCAAAGAAATTCATTTATATCTACATGGTCTTTTCACACTGTAATAAATAATTCATTTTTCATATAAAGTAATATAAAATGATGCAGCTGCTTTTTTTTTCAGAACCATATCTTTAACCATGTGATTTTACAGATTGCAGAATCCTAACACGAGGTGTTCTAAATAAGTAAAGAAGCTGGAATGAAAAATAAAAGGCTTCGTGTCTTTTGATGGGTGTGAAACATCTTCAAATCAAAGCACTTCTAAAATTCTCTCACATCTTCTGTGCTCTTTGGGTTTATTTCTTTTCTACCCAGGTTCAGCGATACTGAGAAGAGAGACACACAATGTAACACAATGTACAGTCAACTGAGGATCTTCAGCCATGCTTCAAGTCTGCCTGTCATCAGCATTGCAGCTGCAAGCTAGTGAACTGTCCATGTAACGAACAGTTCTTTCCGGGCCCTATGCAGACGACACAATCCGGAATTGTGAGGTAACAATGGGGAAAAAGTCATGCAGGAGAGGGTATGGAGACAGGGGGCGTGTCCTAGGGGTGCAGGTGTCCAGGGGGAGTGAGTCCGGGTTGAACGATCCAAGAGAAAATCCAAACGGGTAATCCAAGACAGAAGCAAAGTCCAAGGCCAGGAGATCCATCCAGGGGATTAAAAGCATTAACCGGGTCGGGACCGGCGAAGGGAGGGGAATCAGGAACAGAGGGTTAAAAGCATAACGGAGCCAGACGCAGCAGGACCCGGGCTCTCACGAAGCGGAATTCAATGAGGAACCTTGGGTGACGTCTGCGTCTGGCTTTTAAGATGGAACGGAAATCAGAAACAGGTGCAGGTAATGGGGCAGAACAAGGAAGGGCTGGAGCGCCCTTAAGAGGAGGAGTAGCGATCGTGACAGTCCAAGCCAGGACTGCTGCAACAGGCACTTATACTTGCAGTGCTGAAGGAAAATGGGGTTATATTGTTCAGCTGCAAGGCAGAGGTTGAAAGAGTATGCAAAGGGATTGTGGAATGGATTGAATCAAAGTGCTCTGTGCTTACTCCAAATCCTTTTAATCGGTAAATCATAATGTTAAGATTGATTTAATCCACCCTTGGGAAGATTCAGGAAGGAAAAATCTTTCATAGCTCTTAGCAGTCTAGATAAGGCTACCATACTGCAATGATACTTTTTTAACTAGACTGTTTCTACACTTTAAAATACACTAACTGTAGACCTCCAAATATTTTTGTTTGCTATTCATGAGTTTATTTTTTTCCTCCCCCGTTCTTTCATCTTCTTTATTTTTGATGTTGCTGCTCCATAGCCAGGTTTTATTTGGATCTTGACTTTTGTGCCAAGAAGTGCCCCTTGGAAAGTTTGGATGTGCTTAGTTTTTTCTTTAAGCTTGTGTTTTCTGTCACCTCCTTGGGGCTTGGTATGTTGATTTTTATGAGATGCACACAAGCTTGTGGGTGTCTCTGTTAGCTGAAGTTTTTGTGATGTGGGAGAAATTCAATAATACCTAATAATATTTGGAATGACTATAACATAAAGTCAGGAGAGGTATCTTCTAATCAGATTTTCAGACAAGTCTCTGAGAAAACAGGCAACTGGATGACAAGAAAATACATTTTCAGCAAGTGGTGCCTATTAAAAATCAATGAAAACATGCAAGATTAATGGTGTTATAAAGATTATAGGCTAGGTGTAATTTTCCGGATATGATAAGAAGACATTAAGAGTCACATTATGGCAATAATAACGGATCAGTGGGCAAGATAATGAAATAAAATAGTTTATCACATTTTCAATATAGATAGCTGTTGAATAACAAAATGACTTTACTTCTTTAGCTGACTTCAGGTGATTAATTGTCAAGGTTCTTTTGGGTTCTGTGCTGTCAGAGTTTGGAGATTTGACTGTATAATTTGATTACATAGCTTTCTATCTTCTGAGACTTTTTGGCTGCGATAACTATTTATTTTTGTCCACATTAGTTTTACACCATGTTTGGGATGCAACCATTAAGTCAAAGGTGGCGGATATTATTGGTTACACTTCTCAGAAAACAAAACTTGTTTATTCAACTAACGAAACATAGGCTGCCTTTGTCTCATCCTGTTTTCTAATCTAAAACAACTATTAGCTGTATCAGTTGAGTAGGTGGCTTTATCTTCAGTTCACTCTATCAGATTTTGGTACATTTATGCCTGCTGCTTACTTTGTCAGAAACACCATTGTGGGTTACAATGTTTATAAGAGAAGACGTTGCAGTGACGGTGCTGATAGGTGCTAATCAATATATGTTTTATCATACTGTCATAGTGTTAAGCTCTGTTAGTTTCATATTGTTAGAATGCAGAACAGCATCCAGTGTCTTTTCATTCTCCCTCATGTCTGTTTAATTAAAGTGAGCAACAATGGACTGATGTTCTACCTGTCTTAGGGTCTTCCAGTGTGATCTGGTCACAGATTACATACTTTCTGTACATACAAAACAGTTCAGTACCCAGCATATAGAGCTGCTATATATATATTCAGTATTTATTCATCATCAAGACCATCCAAATGTTTTCAATAACCATTGAATCCAATCCAGTGTCGCAGTGAGCTGGAGCCCAGCCTGGCCGATAATGGGCACAACGTATGATGGATGGAGCAACCAAGTCCAAAACCTTTTTTTATTTTGCAAACTTTTTTTGAGCCCTTTAGGATTCCGAGAGAAGGTCAGAAACAAAGAAACTGACCATGGCCTAATGAAGAGTCATGACTTTCACAGGACTTGCTTTGGGCTGTCTGGCCCTAGTTCTTTATAGCTGGAGTGTCTGCAGTTTTTCGGCTCTTAACAAGGTAAACCAGCTGGTTTCTGACCAACAGCTTTTTTAACAGCTTCTCCCAGCTCTTCAGGTGCTGCTGCTTTAAAGAGACCTAGAAAACATGCAGACACATTGGCCCCCCAGGACCAGGATTGGACACCCATGACCTATAAAGAATCACACACAGTTATGCACCTATATTTGTTTTTTGTTTAACTTTCTTTATGAAATATTTGTCATAAAGAGGAAAGTGCACCATACTGAAACGTTTTAGAAATGCAGCTTATATACTGTAGCTATTTAATTTACACATTTCCCATTATTCTTAATTATCGTTTGCATAATATCATTTGATTAAACTGTTTGAGAATGAAATACGAGAGACTATGGTGTGCCTTTAGAGAAAGTGAGAGCTGCTGCTGCCTTTTTGCATGATTTTAACTTTACTTCCCAAATAGAAAATAACAGGAAGTGTTTGAACTTCTGGTTCATGCTTTTGAGCTTGCATGTGCAAAGGAAATGTGTGGAAATTTAACAGGCACAGAGGTTCTCAGACTCTAATCACATTGCAAAAATGCCATGGGTCAATCAAAGAGAGACAGAAGGTGCTCTGGGGTTATAACACAAAACTGTTAGGATCCTTCACCACCTACTGTACCAGTCCTACAAACTGAGAAGAAGCCCATACATTCAGGCCAAATACTACAAACTCAAAAAGACCACTGTCAGATTTGGAGGGATCCCCTGAGTAATCACATTTAGCAACAACGAATGCAGCCGCTAACACAGTTGGCAAGACCATGAAATCTGATTAGTGTCGTCAAGCACCTCTGACATACAGTAGTAATGCAATGACTCAGCATCTCTGTTCTGTTTGACTGTGGTTCATGGATGAACAGAGTCCTCTATGTTGGGAAAAGATGATGCTTTCTAATGAACCCCACTTCCTTTCACATTTGGCTTCCACACGTATACAGGAGGTTTCACTGAGTTGTGCAAGAGGGAATGCCATTATTTTGGTCAGGATATAACATTGATGATGTGGAGTCCCATAATGATAAGGAGCTGGTGTGTTGTGGTCAATGGTAAAATGATTAAACAGTTGTTCTAAACCTTTAGCATTGAAAATCTAGCATAGCACACCCAGTACATCCAGTAAGTATAGTATGGTAATTTATTATTTTTACCATGATTTTACTATACTTTTAACATACATTTAGTATGCTTTGTCATGATTTCCTATATTTCTTCCTATACTTCTTAATCAATATTTACCAGACTTTTACTCTATAAAACCACTATAAAAATTAAAGCTTTACAAAGCTCTGGTTGTGTGCTGTTAAGAGGGAGAATCTCTGCTCCTCACTGAAGACAGGATGTCTTGTTGTAGTTTGGCCTAAAACCATTCAGTGTGTCACTGGAACCTTTCTATCATGCTACAGAGAGCGTTTCACAAATGGGCTAAATTTGCTACTCCTACAGATGTAGCAAGCCTCATTTGATCTCTTATGAAGTCCATATGACAATAATGAGTAAAGTGGAGTTTCATTTATTTTTTGAGAAACGAAAATTGACAGAAATTACATTCAATCATGTTTTGATGTTCATCTCTTTCCTTGGAAACTCTGACAACAGCAGTAGTAATTATAGTAAACCTAAAGCTTTTCTTTTTATGAACAGTTTAGCCCCCTCTTTACCTGTATGAAACTAGTTAGTGACTTAAACAGTACGTGTTGGTTCTTTAAATGTAAAATTAAGAGGGTGGTGTCCTATTGCCTTTGTTGTGTCTCTCACCACTCCCTCAAAGTGCATAAGATGGTTTTAAAAGTAGTACTCTGCTAGCAGATCAACAGACAGGATGCTGTTCCTCAGCTTAGCAAATACATTTACTCTAGAATGATTATGTGTGTAAAAAAAGACTTCTTTTTAAATGACATAATAACTCGTTTTTCCAGCATTCTATCTTGTAAAGTCATGAAGAGGAAATTCTATTTTTTTTATTAGTCTGTACTGTACTTTACTTTTATATACTATACTGCATGTTTATATTCATCTGTATCAAAATTCACCTTGTTTGTTGCTGGACCTTCAAATGCAAGACTCAAATGCATGATTTTACCAATTTTTTTTTTAACCAAAAACGCATGAGAACTATAACACAAGAAATCTGACAAAGTCTGTTTTAAAAGGTCTTAGCCAGGCAACCAAGATAACGTCAGCAACAAATCTTTACAGAAGGTGAAATTAGCACTTGTGCAATTTGTTACAATCCGCTTCTGAAAAGAACACAGAATGACAAAAAACTGTTTCGGTTTGGATATGCTTCAGTGGTTTTATTGTTTGAAAGTTACATTGAGAGGGGAAAAGAGAGGGGGAAAAAAGAAAAGGGACAATAAATAAAATTCAAAGTAATAAAAATAGTTAGATGGTGTTGAAACTGCACTTCCACGCACTGCTGGAGACTCCCACTCCAAGACAGAGCTCACATCTGTCAGAATTCTTCTTCTTAGTGGCTAAATTCAGTTTTAGTGCAAAGCACGCAGCTTCCGATCAAACGCATCAGCTTTGCTCTGGCACAACCATCACTCACCGAGCATTCTGGTTAGGAAAGCAAGCAGGAATATGCTTCTCACAGTGGCTCTAACTCACCATAAACTAATGAGGCTGTCAGAGAGAAAACAATCTGCATTCATCATTTCTTATCTGTTGGGCCACTGCTTAGATACAGTGAGATGAATCTCCTGCTGCACAGAGGTCAAGGACTGCAGTCAGGCTGGGGCCATGCACTGTCTGGGGCTGTTGGCACGAGAGGCCTGTTTTCATCACACATCTCTCAGCGCGGCCCAGGTTTAATTCACTAGAGTCCATCAACACGTCTCTGTAGCTCATTAAGGGACAGAGACTGAAAAATTACTGGAAAGAAGCCTTCGTTTTGGAGGTGCTGCCTGCTCTTTTAGATGTTGATATCATGTGTAGTGAAAATGACAATTAGACAGTTGCTCATTTTGTTTTATTCCTGACTGAGTTTCCCTTTGTGATCTGCCGTCTCTGAACACACATGAAGAGCAAGATGCTCTTTGTCTTTATCAAGAATTTGGGCACCTTTCTCAAATTGTACGTGAATAAACCTGCGTGGTATTTTTGATGATTCCTCTATAGTTGTACAGTGCTTTACCGCGGTCATGGACTCTTTTGGTTTGTTGTTTGATTTACTAAACTATACTGCACATGGTACATCACATTAAATGTTTTTAAGAAAAAAAGTAAGAAAGCCTTGATTTTTATGTAAATACTTTTCAGTTATTATCCTAAATATTGTACTTCATAGAATATTATGGATGGAAAACCAAGGTTTGTGTCCCCAGCTAATAAAATTATTTTATTTACAGCAGGTACGATATTGTTAAATCAGTGTATACAGTATGTATGAATTCATATTGATTCTAGATTTGTGAAAGAACACATTTTCATATAAGAAAGAAATGAATAATCTTGACTGTGGAGAAAATAAATTAAGGTGCTAAAGTAGGACTTTACTCAAGACCTATGAAGAAGAAAAAAAACCTTGATTACTTGTAAAGGGCAGCTGAAAAATGGGAAATCAAATGCTGCAATTTCAGTGAATTGCTTGAGAATGGCAGATAAACGGGAAAAGAATGAAACTGGGCCACGTGAACACCAACATTACAGGTTGAGTGAACACGGCTTTTGCAGCTTATTAAAAATAGATAAGGACTTCCCCACCTGAGCTGGGGTCAGGGAGAGTGAACAACACCGTTCACTAGCCAACCGCCGAGGTCATCCTTCAGAAATGACTTTCGGTTTTGTTCCCAAACTGAATAATAAGGGAGTTTTACAGAATCCATTAAATATTTGAAAGCCGTAAAATCAAATTAAAAAGAAGTCTAATTACAGCTCGGTGGTATACAGTAGCAGCTAGTGGGGAGTCTTACACACGCATGTTGGGATAAAAAGTGTCTTCAGATTTCACAAGGGCTGATTCTGCTATTGTAACACCAGTATCCACTTGGTTCTTGTTGTAGATGAGATCTCAATTACGCAGCCTTGAATTTGTTGAATAAATAATCCTAATTTATTCTTTTAAGAAGTTAGGTCACGGAAAGCTCAGTCAGATAAAAAGTCCAGATCTATGTTACTTAGGGTATCTTTCTATAAACAATGAAATGTGTTAAGGGGTGTATGAATTTAGTTTTTCCTAGAGTCTTTTGTGTAAGGAAGAAGGATTGTAAGTTTAATTTCACTAGGGAGAACATGACTGAAGAATTACAGTAGATGCTTCATGAACGTTTGGAATATGTGGTGGGCTAGGTTTGGCTCCGCTTGGTTAATGGGTGAGGAGGCTCGAACCCCATTCAGAGAGGAGTAAACCGGGGGGATAGCTGCAAGTTGGAGATGGAGTGGAGGAGGGATACTTGAAATGAACACGAGGGGAGGTGCTTGTGTTCGATATATCGGTATATAGAGCTAATTTCTGTAATGATGGTGATGATGGTGATTAGGTTGTTGTCCCTCCCAGACTTCAGTTCATAACTTCCATTTAACTTAAGATAAACAGGAAATTGAAAAGCAATCATTCATATAGAAAATGGACCAGTTGCAATTTTCAATTTCAATGTAAATCGCCAGCTCCTCGTAACTTTAAAATACTTAGATGCTTATATTTTGTGTCAACAGTTATTTTTATTGTCAGTATTAAATACAAATAAATAATACAAACAAGTAAAGGTTAATTCCATCCTGTAAAGTAGATAGAAGAAACACAAAGTTTCGGCTGTTGAACCTTCTTCCGGTGAGGAGACACTTTAACACCTAAAGAAGGCTCAACAGCTGAAACTTTGCATTTCGTCTTTCTAGTTTTTAGTGTGGAATTAACCTTTACTTGGTTTTTTGCAGCCAACACACACTGACTCAGCTCCCCACTCAAACCTCCCCAGATAAAACAATAGTTCCATAATCCCAACAAATACTGTAGGTTACCAAAAACAGAAAAGGAAAGAAGAACCGTGAAGAAATACAGCGCAGTACCAAGTACAACAATTTTTACAAAATTTTAGAGAAAACATCACATCACAGACCTGCTTCATCAATAGCAGTGTCCCAGGCTGACCCTGTGAGACTGGGCGCTGAGTGGAACTAGCTTCTTCCTAAAAGCAAGATGTCAAAAAACTGCCCAGCCAACAGATGAGAAAATGAAAGCAGACTCAACCAAACCCTATAAAGTGTTGTTTTTTTTCTGGAAGGGACAACAGCAGTTAAGAAAACCATCTATATTCTATCGATAATGTGAGTTGAGACAAATCTTTCCCTGGGGAGAGGGGCAATGTGTTCCCATTTAGACAGCCCGTGGTAAACACTACATGTTGCCAAAATGGATTAATTCCCAAGCATTCCCAGCATGCACTGTATTCAAATATGTCCCCATTGCCCACAAACCTGAAAAGTAGGATTTGCATCATTTTCATCAGTATCCTCCTGAGAGGTGAAAGATAAACTCTATGAACCAGTTTAAAACAGATAAGCTGATGTGCCAAAGGTTTAGATGATGTGAAAACATTCTCCCACTTATTGTCCTGATTACGGGTAATAGCTAACTTATCAAGATCTCTGTCCCAGATGGATATGATTGGGAGGGAGTTAGTCGTATGTTGTAAGATATGAGTTTATTATAGGTCAACTAAACAAACTTTGCTTCAGTTGAGACATTTTGGAAAAGCTCCATTAGTGGGTAAGACAGCACAGGGGCTTAATACTTAAATATTTGTTGACTTTGTATTTGCACTTCAAAGAATGTAAAGCTATAAACTAATTGAATATCTATTACAACTGACATTGTAAATGAAATCCTACTTAATGTGTGTAAGTTGTTTTTCAGTAAAATTACTAAATGCAATTTCCAAACTTCTGGTGTGGGGAGCCATTAAGCCTTATGAGATTTTTTCCATTTTAAGTTCTCAATTAACTGAATTGATCTAATAATTGGCTCATTTGATTTTTTTCAAAGTCTTACAAGTCAATGATTTTTAATGTGTACTTCAGGGTACAGTAGCAATCAAACCTTTCCAGGCCTGGATAGAAGTGTAAAATTTCCCCTATTTATTAGCATAATTAGTCCAATTATGTCCCTTCTCGGAAACAAGAGAGATGTTCTGTTCTAAAACAGAACAGAACAGAACTGAAACCAGCATACCAGCACAAGGACTGAACATGCCTGAGCTCAGAGATTCTTAAATTAGCCCTTCACCGTGCTGTAGGAACAGAAAAAACCTTCAAGAAAACACAAGCTTTGAGCAGTAATAAACAATGGCAGAGTGCATTTCAGTTTAAATTACATAGAATATTAATATAATTTGTTGAAATCTTAAGTTATGAGATTATATCATTGCAAGTAATTGCTCTGAATATTTTATGAGTCACATTGCTAAAGAAGTGATGAACAGTGAATGGGAAAGTGTCTTACAACTGGTAGATTTTGTATAAATAACACTAATAGTTTATACAGTGCATAATACATTGCTCTCTGTACACAATTGGTATAACATGCACATTATAATTAAATATGAATACTTGCACAATTCTGTGCTTCAACACACGGACAAGCCACTGAATGCATGACAAAACTGCAAACTGTATATAGGAAAAAGAATAAATACATTAGGACCGAATACATTATTAATTTTGTGACCTGCGTTTTACATCCCACTGAACATAAATTTGTGGATTTATATTTACAAAGCTGGCTGCAGTGCCAGATAAGCAATAATTACTTTTCTGCTCCCATAGAAGAGAGCTTGGAGAAAGCAGGTGTGAATTTTACATGGCTTTTCTAACAAGACGGTTCGACTGGAGTTTAGAAATTCAATTGGATGTACTTACAAGAGATATGTAATGCTCCAACTAGCTGCATGTCACAAGGTCTAAACTCTAATTTTACTTTAATTGACATGATTATACTCCCTGTAATATGATTTTCTTGCAAATATAATTTCAGGTATGGAAAAAAAAGTTGACTTACATTTCCTATTCAAAGGCCAAGGACATTTAGCATACGTTTGCATATTGGGGAAGAAATGAGAAAAAAAGTTTTAGTTTTCCATATCAATGAGAAATTGGTGTAGTACAATAAGTCGGTCTGCGCAAGACAAAATTCTCAGTCGATTCCTCTGCAGGGTCAATTGAAAATGCGTGCTTGGGTTTTTTTTAAACCATATTCTAATACACAGAAAATTCTATATCTGAGTGCCATGCACCTGTTATTTCAAAGAGTAGCTTACTGTTTAATAAAAGGAGAATGCAATGGGAATCAAAATTGCTTGATATAGTTTATAATCTTCTTGCTAGATTATAAATTAATGCCCTAAGAAACTTGCCTAATAGATATTGATTTGTCAATCCTTTCGGGGATAGGCAGAGAAGCAATCAACTGGCTGTTATTTATGATCATGCACAAAATCTGCAGAACACAAAAACAAAACATCTAATGAAAAAGAACGATTGCTTATTGTCTACGTACATAATTAAAAAGCAAAACAAGCTTATTAAGTCATACGGCTCGTCAATATCAAGGCTGATTCTGTGCATAGCAGGCTTTCAAGTCTTGGCATGTCTGTCTCTTTAGATCCAGTGCCCTCCTGACCAAGCTGTCTGACAAAAATCAATTACCAGGTTAATTACATAGATGGGATGTGACTTTTTATTAAATATGAATAATTATAGCTCTAACCTCATCTCAAAGGTCATGTGTCTTTGTGTGTTTCGAATACCTCCTATTACTTGCATGTTAAGTGCTTCATGAGGACACTGGAAGCCATTATGAGGAAAAGGATTTTTTTGTTAGCATGCTTAACTTAACCTCAGAGAGCTAATTGAATTCTTAAAGGAGCACCTAACTTACAGTTGTAGCTCCAGAAATTGCCCTTTCTCTGTTTCCCGATCTCCTTTTCCTTCCCTCAGTCTGAGAACATTAAGCAGAAATAACATTTTAACTGGCTGAGCTATGGATTTCAAATAAGAAAAAAAATCAGAGACATCATTCAGCTTTGAAAGAAAATTTGATTTAAATGATACTGGCAGAACGCGCAGTTATCGTCTTCACAATTCTGTGAAAAACAAACACAAAAATTTCCTATGCAATAGGAAAAAAATAAAATAACATTTTATGCCCTTACATCCGAGGTGAAAGCGAATCACGCTATAGTGCATCTGATTTTGAAAAGAGGTGGATTACAGAGCACCGATACTCCTGCAATTGCAATTAAAATGATTAAGTTTTGCGTGTTTGGTTTTGCATGTGCATATGATTAAAAACACCTTTTCTTCCTGCTATGATGTTTTATTTAAACTTGTATAATCTATCCTTTTACCACTCTTTCACGGTGCATTTCAGAATGCTGGTCAGAGGCACCTCCTAAGCACCCTAATTCTATTCTTTTTAAATGTATACGCTTACAGAAATGTTGGTCTTTTGGTCTACATGGGCACATAGTTTACTAGCTTACATGAGTTTAATCATGAAATCTTTCTTACAGTAATATACAGTAGGATCAAAGAAGGAGGGTGTGTGTGGAACCTCCTACCTTTGGACAGCTGCATACTGGACATCGCAAAGGTGATCGCTGGGGCCAGCTGCCTGTCTGGGACACACAGGGCAGATAGATCAGTCAACTGGAAATGACTGACTGCTCAAGAAAGAGCTGTCTAGGTCAAGGAGATGAGAGGACAAGGGGGGAATAAGGAACACCACACAAGGAAGACATTTGGAGGTGTAGATTTAAGTCTTTTTCTGTGTCCATTTTAGCTCTCCATGTTGGAGCTGCTCTGGTAAACCCATGGTTCTCAATAGGTCTTGTTGCTCTGGTTGCAAAGGAATGGATAAAAGAGCCCCGAATGTTTATCTGTAACCTACTGTAGTTGAAGTGTAAAATTTCTCCTGTATTTTTTTCTTACTTTATTTTGTTTTTATTTGTGAGTACCTGGTCCTAGCTCTATTAAATGATCAGATGTACAGTATTAAAAATCGTAACATTTTTAAGTAACATTCATCCTGGTCTCCCAAATCCAGCATGTATTTTTAATAGTTACCCTTACAAGGTGATAATTGGCCATTTGCCATCTGTAGAGTACTGCCTTGCTCTACACAGATATTCAGTCGCACCAAGCAAAAAAAAAAGGAGAAAAAAATATTTCTGAAGAGACATTCCCATTAGTTGCAATTTAGGTAGTATTTAATAACAAGATCAGTGGTGATAGCTGATTTGTAACTTATTATTTGTTTGATTTAATTTGCAGCAAATTAATGTTCTTCATTATTGAAACAGGTTTTTAAATGCAATGCCTGTGTAAAGTTGAAAATTAAAAAAGATTTCATTTTGCATTACCATAAGCAAAGTAATGCAAGTATTGGGAAATATACATACAATATATATTTAAGTGTATCTTCTTAATCGGACACTAAGATAATCTGCAAGTGTTTTTCATTTTCATAACAATAACATTGTAACTAGGTTTTTTAATGACAATGGTGGACAATTCTGTTAATAGTACTGATAATAATAGTAAACAGGAAAAGCAAAAGAGTACATTTTTTTATTTACTGCTTGAAAAAGTAAAAGGATGGTTCATTAAATAGCACAAGCTACTGGTTCCCAGTCTGTGATCCGAGGACCCCTAGTGGTCCACAAAGCTACTGCAGTACACAAAAAAGCCTATAACCAGATATCCCCTCTTTGAAATCAGTGAACCAGCACCATCCATTTAATCAAGTAACTCAATACACTCACGTTTATGCACAGGCACTGCTATGTTTGACAACTATATACTGTATGTTGAGGTCATGAATATGACTTTCACATAACTGAACTGAGTGCATATACAACAGAGTACTATAACATGAATAACTAATAGTCAATGGAGGTATTCTACAAGGGGACCTCACACTTGGAAGAGACTTGGCTCAATCTGTAACAAGTCTTCAGCCTCTAAGGATTGGTGATTAAAAAAAAAAAGTCACTGAGAACGCTGAACAAATTGGCCCGAAATTAGTATGCATTTCTGTATCCAAGTGTGTCACATGCACACCTGTCTGTAAAAAAAAGCCTTTTGATCCCCTAAAAATGGTTCTTAATTAAGAGCAACAGAGCATAGAAACCTGCGCATTACAATATGCCTTGTTTTATGACAGTCCATTATGTATATAAATGAATCTCCTCTCAAATTGCCCCTTACAGTTGCCACTGTCATTTTTCCCCATGCCAGACTGGGCCATGTAAGGCACTGCAAATAAATGACTTGTGTTTAAGGAGACACCTAGAAGTAGGCTGGTATGAAGAGATAATGAAATGTAACACATTCTCACGAAGCTGCTTCAGCCCTGTCGAGTAGCTTAAGATATTTCTTAAAGGTAAAACGCAATCAGTAATGTACGTAGTCCAGCAGACAGTCATTGGCAGCTTCCAGGGTGTCAAATGAAAAAATGTTTTCATATTGCCTTGAATGGCTCTTTCTCCAATGCTATGCATTAAGTGCTCATCCTTTTTTTTTTTTGCTTTTTGCTCTTGCTTTCAAGGTCCTTGTTAAAAAGCACTCTTCTTCTCCTTCTCTTGTGCCATGCTTTGCTACTGAAAGGATTCTGTTTGGTTCTTTAAAAGTGGCATTACTGTTGTACAGCGCTGAATTTTCCTTCATTTTCTTTTGTAAAGAGGTATCTGTTTATCTGGCATAATCAGTCTTACATCAACACATCCGTTTAAATATGTAACTCAATCTAGAAGCAGCACCTTCTCAAGGTGATCACTCTTAAGTCTTGGTTTATGCTGTCCGTAAATCAGAAAGTTTGCTTTCTCCCTAATCAGGCCCAAAAACTTACAAGATGATCTGGTTGCACAAAATTGCTCTGGCCGGTTGGGATCAAGTCAAAATGGAAAGCCTGTATATCCCATTAATATTTTAATAGTTATAATATTTATAACATTGAGGTCCGTCTGAACAAATAAACCAATCAAATGAACAAATGAATCAATATTCATATTACACTCTGTATTACAAATAACATTAGATCTTTCTTGACTTTTTCTAAGTGTGATGATGTAAGAGCAACTAAACTGATCATGAAACATTTTTAGTTGGAATGATTGTTCACATAATCACTCTAACTTTAAATGTGCAGACTCTTAAGTTTAAGGTCCTTCATTTACTGCATAGAAAGTGCTTTATTTGAGAATTGTAATGATTGTAACTTTAGCAATTAGGTTATATCCTGATTTGCCTGCAAGCCTGCAAAAGCATATAAATGAGACCTGTCTGAACTGGTTTTTTACACCCCAGATAAATAAATGAACTTGAACTTGAACTAATTACCCCTTTAATGGCTGTGACTTGGCCTAAAATAGACATCCAAAGTCAGTGAATAGACATTGAAATGGCTGTCTTCTGAAGCCTTTTACACTTTAATTAGGCAGAAATAGCTCAGGAATACTAATACTTAATAAGCAGAGAGTTTTTTGTTTTAATTGAAATCCACATTTAGAAAGGTGAAACTCGTGCATCCTTTGCTCCACTACACAGCCCGATGACTAGAAATGATCAGTTCCTGCTTCTTGAACAATGACTTTAGTCTGATCTGTGGGAGTAATGTTTGCACAGACATTAGTTGAAATGGCTATCAAGATGCCATGCTTATTAAACTGATTTCTATGTAGTATTCTTTACTCTGTCTTAATTACAGGTTATATAAATATATTAAATATCTTTGTCAAATAGCACCAAAAAGGAAATTTGTTCTCAAAACTGTATACCAATTAAGCATGCAAAGTGCAAAAGGTGTAATGCTGTGTCACACAAGCAATTATCTCATTACCTCAAACGAACGTTTTTTTCTTAATGACTGCTTTGGTGCACTCAGCAATATCCAGGGACTGCGAACCGAGAGGATCAAGTTTCAGCCTTCGATTGTATAATATTTGGCCCAGAAAACTTTGGATGGTTTTTAGAATCACTTTTTTTTCCCTGTTCAGGCGTGGGAATTTCATGTTGATCATGTTGCATTCCATCATTGAAGTCCATTACCTGCGACCCGTCAAGGCTGACCTAAGATCTCGCAAAGAAACCTGTGATTTGAAAACAGGAACTATGATTACGCCATTTAATCATGCCCCCTCAGTAAAAATAGCAAAAAGCCAATTTAACCTGCAGCCCTTTTAGCTGGATTTGGAGCTTTTCGACTGCTTATTAAAGAAGTGATTGAGAGAGAGGAACTTTCTGCAGGTGAGTTGAATAAACCTGTGCTTAATAGGGATAAACAGAGAATGGCGATGATGGGGGCTTATTTGTTATCGCTTGTCTGCAGGTGCAAGCTTCTCTCCAGATATGCAGTCTTGCCGGGAGGATTTCGATGCAGCAGAAGTCAGGGAGTCGAGTGATTAATTTTTGCTTGTTTTAAGAAGCCTTTAGTAATACTTCACATTCTGAAAAGTCATGGCTCTGCATTCTGAAATGGAGAAAAGCTTATCATGGGTCACTATCATTCTTACCCGAAAAGTCTACATAAATCATTGGTGTCCCAGCCTTGTGACTGCACAGAAACATGACCATCTTTTCTCTTTGGACCAAAGCCTGTTCTTAACCTGGCTGTGGTACAGTAAGTCTTTGGGTGGAACAATCAGAACCCGACCTGTTGTTAAATTAAAGTTAAAGTTGTTAAATGATTATTTCTATACCCAGTTTTCCTGTTCAAAGTCATTTTTATTGTTAAATTTGTTTGCAACAAAAAAATATTTTCATTACATTTGACATACTGAATCACCGTCATGTTCATGTGCAAAGCGATAAAGAAACAACAATGTCCTTTCTTCTGGGGGATGTGGAAGAAACCCATCAACAGTTTTTGTTAGATTCTGTGTTTACAGCAATAGAAAACCACAGGGATATAATGACAAAACATGTCAATTCTTTCTTTTCTTTACCATCCTATTGACAGTTCTCATAACGACCACCATAACAATTGTTGGCTTATCTAGTACAGTTGAAAAACTGTATTGGCAGAAAGATTTTATGGAATAGTTTTATTTCTGCCTTGGGCCTCTCTTTTGCTATTACTTGTCAAATAGGGATCGACAATGAAGGATTTCAACTATTTAATGAAGCAGCGCAGCCAGTTCTAAAGACAGCTGTGTGTCAGTGATGATGTTAATTATTGCTTGCTGTGTTGCCTGTATCTTACACAGTAGTAATCAAACCTGTTTTCCTGTGGGGAAAGAAATCCAATCTGGAGCTTTAACAAGCCATGGCAGAAACAGAGTGCACAGTTCCATAACCACAGGTATAGTTCAGAGTTAGACTTTGTAATATTGTATTTAGAAACCATTAAAATGTGAAAGCATTATACTTTCAAAATGAGATTAGATTGAGGATATTAAAAAAATAAATAAAAGGCTGATTACATTTCATAGTCAGGAATTTATATAATCCTCATTATGTAAATCTTGTATGGCGCCAGAAATATATATGAAACACAGAGCACCACGTCAGAGTTTTCTCTAGGGCAGAATTTGTACCAGTTTTCTCACTTGATTCTAACGAAACAAATCACCCCCATGTGCAAGCTAATATCCCCGTTCGAATGCGTTTCATTTATTATCATATTAAACAAATTTTTTTTGGCAAACTTCAAATCCCAGGTTAAACTTTCTTTACTTATGCTATCCTAAATTCATGTTTGCTGCTCTCTCCTTACTTTTTTGTCTTTCTTTTCCTTATGCATGCTGATAAATGCATGAAAATTTTCAGTCACATTAACAGTAACCCTGAAGACAAATGAGTTATATGCTGCACTAAAAACTATAACTACACTGTGGATTAGCTGGAGGCTTTCTGTGGTTTCTCATTATATACCACCAGCAAGTCAGAGATCTGCAAGAGTGTCCAATGGGATTAGAGGCATGCATCCTCTATTTGGTCATCGATCTCTGTCTCACCATGACTGTGTCTTCTGAAAAGAACAAACCAGCTCCTTCACAGGCCTTGGAATACCATCGATTGAACAAAATGCACTGCAGGCTCTGTTAGGATTTTTAGAATGACTTTAAGAGGAAAGCGTCCCTAGACACCTACAGTACTGGAACTGCTACAAGAGTCTCTTGGCACACCAGGGAACAGCTGATACAATCTATAAAACCCTCTCAAGAGGGGGACGAAGAGGAGAGAGTGATTAATTGCCCCTAGAAATAAATCATCTATGTTTCTTTTAAGCCTTCGCACTGCTATGTATAGAATGAGGAATTGTCTGTGGTTAATTTTTAATACAATAGATGGATGAAAGCAGACTCTAGTGATGAGAATTTTTGTAGGAAAAAAGTATACAGGACAGGGAAATCAGACAGTGGGGCAGAACAAACTGCTACTGAAGCACTATGGCCCGTTGGATTGTCTGGGTGCCTGAGTACTGCACTGCAACTGTATAGTTGGGCTCTGAATGCAGAAGTTATTGGGAATTCTGCATTGTATCCCTCTTTGCAACACCTTTCCAGTGCCTTTTCCCTTCCATCAATCACATCTTTAACATTTGTTAAAGATAACCTGTTGCCCCCTCACATGTCTGGCCCCTGTGTCCTTATTTTTTTCCCCATACGTGCCCATTTTTAATGTGCCTTCCCAGATTCTGCTTCACTATATCCTTTGTAAATCAGAAGTATCTGCCCTTCTTCTTTTATAAATGACTAACTGTTTTTGATCTTAAAGCTCTACACATACAGTATTGCTGCTGAGTAAGTTCTGTCTAACTTAGAATATTACATATTTTGTGCTTGCAGCATACTGGTAATTAGGCCATTACAATGGTTTCTGTTGTACTGACTATAGTTTTCGTACAGCTGTGCATATTTATGTAGTAGATATTTTGTTAAAGTAAATATAATGAGCTCAGCTAAATACAGTAATTGAATTTTTAATACAGGGCCCACTTCAATTATATGGAAACTGAGAAGAATCTGCAATACCAATTGAGGAAGAGAAAAGAAATTGGAGAGGTTTCATTTTTTTCAATGAAATGGACATAGTAGCAGTCCTGTCCTTATTGCAGTCTCCAAAAATGACTTGAATGTGCAGCACATACCACAGTAAACCACGCATTCTGGCGACTCTTGAATTTATGCTGAAGACTGAAAACTGGAGCCTTAAACATGAACACAGAAACTAGGAATGTACAGTAGGATTATATGCAATGCAGTTTAGGTATTACATAGAAAAACCATCCTGAAAAAGTGTATGGGAGACGAATGATCAAGCATTGATCTAAAAAGAAAAGCCAGGTACACCAATTTAGAGAATTTAGCCCTAATTAAAAAGTTTTCCTATTTGGTCTGAATGTGCTGTTATAAGAGATGGACTCTGTGAGGAGGGGTAGAGCACAGCTTGAGTTAGATTTACTGTTGGCGGGGCACTGTATTCTCAATGCATCCAGCTTAGTCATTCTCCTTGCTGGCCTCATTTGGAACCAAAATGCTTCATGTCTACGTGTTGGCTGTCAAAACACCTCCATTCCTCCAAATTTAATGCTCATCTGCATGATTCAAGATGGGCTGTGATTTTCTTGCAATCTCATCATAAATGCAGTGTAATGGAATTTCAGAAGCCTCCTTTATTAGAAATGATGTGGACATACATCCCAAACACATGAATTATAGGCTGTGGAGAGCTTTAAACTGCGAGAGTGATTTCCTTAATGGGTGCAATCTACGGAGGTATGTCGCATTATGCCGAGCAGACTGACGTGTGTCACCGCTGTCACCTTAAAAGACAGAATTTTAATGTCATTTAAAGGTTTTGAGGAAATAAAAAAAGCATCTTTCTGCAACAGTCATTTTCTACAGATCCATTTTCTCCATTAGCAGTTTTTTAAATGAATTCTTCATAATACAAGAGCTTCCTTGTTGTAGTATTGGTATATTCCATTTTTTGACAGGAAAAGCTCCAGAATCGTGAGTCTGGTGAGAGTTTCCACAATGGGTTGTCCTGCCTGTGATATCAGGTAAAGAAGTTGTTGGTAAGAATCCAAGTTGGCTCCACCTTTCATTGTTTGTACAACATTAAAAGTTTTCTATTGATTTTAAAAAATAGATTCACTCAAAACTAAATTATTTTTTCCTTTTTTTATTTTAGCACTTAATCCCTTCAGCGGGTCCATGTGGGTCAGTCCAGATTCACCAGATATATTCTGTTTTGTTCCAGCCTTCCAAAGTCTATGAAGTATCTTTTTAAATAAAAAAATTGTGCATCCGTCAAAGAGCTAATTGCATTGATCCTGTACGCGACATTGCAAGCGACCTAATCACGTCACGTTATGTGATGTAGAATTACATCTTTATTTGGAAGGAAGCACATTAGCATAAGGCTAACCTTGTTTCCTCACCCTTGCAAGAAGATCATCTGTATTCACTTGATAAGAAATTGGCCTTTCACATCAAGGCCTGAGGTTCTAATTCTGGAGTGACACAAAGTCATTCCTCTTGAAACTCCCCTTAAAAGCAAGTAGCACATACCCTGTATGTTATTTTCTGTCTCATTCCACAAGATCTCTTGGACTAAGTTTTCAAGAAAGAGTGAGGAAAACTAACTCTGTAGTCCAAGCCCCTTACAGTGTTTTATTTTATTTCAGTGCCAGCCTGGTATTTTCTGCATACCTTAGAGCGAAACGAAAAAGCGATTGACAAAATTGTCAGAATTCCTCCTACTTTGATTTTCTTCTTAAGGTTTTATATTTGTCCCCCTGAGAAGCGGTAAAGAAGGAGACAGAAAAAAGAATACTTCATGTCCTGCTGTGTTGTAGTACAATACAGAGTTCTTTTGGGAAAGGAAAGTGAGTGTATTTCCCTCTTACTAGATGCTGGTGAGCTGTACAAATGCATTTCCTCAGGCCAGATATTACTCTTCAGTATACTGGCTGTATCTGATCATCACTTTGTTTAACTCTTATACATTTACTGTAGCTGCCATTGTCTTCTTTATTTCATTACTTCCTCCTTGATTACTGTTGATACTCCTTTTCTTTCACTGAAACTACAGTAATTTTAACCTTTCTCCCTGTCCCTTTCCATCAACCTTTGCCTTCTTTTAACATTTTGATTGGAAAGTCTCTGATTAACTTTCTTCCTTGTACCTTGCATGCTTTTAGACAACAATAATTATAATCTAGCAACACCACAAAACAACTGTCTAATGTTTCAGCTTACGTATTGTAAGACATTCCTTATTTTAATAAATGCTTTTTTAAACCATGTTCTGTCAGTTATAAAAGTCTGATACTGTATGTGCCTTATGGGGATTATCTATTAGCAGAAAGGGCATAAATACTAATGGATGTTTATACCTTTGCTATCCATGAATGTTAATATGTTAGTCATACACAACTATTAGTTTTGTATGTTTTATAAGGTACAACTGAAATAAAGAGGTACTGTATCTGTACTATTTTGTCACCAGTTGTTTACTGGCTTTGGGAAATACAGAAAGGGAATTATCGTTCTGGGCTACACAGCTGTGTTGGTGGAGGTTTAGTGCGGTAGACTGGGGTTTAAAACATTACACCTAAATGAACACACCAAAACAGGAAATGCCCCCACAGGAAAAAGACATTCAAACTATTACTGCTTCTCCAGTTCCTGTGTGATGAGCGATCAGAGGACTGGCTGAAGTAAGGCCACTGTATCAAACTAGTAATGCAGTTCTGTAGTTTCATGTGATTAACATTCTAATACAGTGCATCTAGAGGTTTGGAGAGCTTTAATTTCAAGTAACAAAGCTTCACATATACTGCATAAAAGACTTTCTTTTTCTTTCTAGGCTAAAATGTTTTAACTCTCTTTTTTATATAACTCTGTCACAAATCCCTAGGTAAATTTGGTTTCTTTGGACTCTCCCCCGATGCTGCAATGTCCCTTAAACGGGCAAAGACACCAAATGTTTTTGTTTACATATGAAAATAGGGATTGGCTCTGAGTTGTCAGCTCCATACCAATAAATAGGTCACTGTCCTTGATTTATGCAAATACATTAAATGATGGACGCATGGCTCCGCCAAGAAACTAAATTCCTGAGGAGAATGTCGCAAGTTTCATGCACTGACAAAAACAATATGCTTTTCTCTTTTAAATATCACATTGCCAGACTTCCACCAAGCTTCAATCAGCAGTTCACAAATGGTGTGAATAGAATGCCTGGTTAAAAAACAAAACAAAACTTTCTTCAAATCTAAATCTGTAAGCCGTAAGAAGCAGCAGTTTGGAACAAACTAACGTTTCTTGATTTTAATCACAATTGTGTACAGCACGCGGGATACGCTATATGAAAAAGGAGCTCTATCAAGACCCTGTATTGCAAAAATGAGCGTTTGATGAATTTAGGATAAAAATCTTCTGGTGCGTGATTGAGGGGAAATACAGAAAAGAGAAGAAGCATCAATTTAGATTGAAGGAAGGGGCAGCACCACTACTGCTGCTTCCACATGCAGGTCCTCCAGTTCCTGGACTGCGCCTCCTAGCAGTACCTACTGTAGACATGGAGATTTACTGCGCTTGCTTCACGGAAGTATGCCTGTCCTTGGAGAGGAAGTGTGGAGGGCCACTTTCTTTCCAGTGATTGTGAACCCGAATGCTGACCGTCGTTATGTCAGGATGTCCTGCCCCAGGAAGGTGGCTCAATCCTGCCCCCCTACAGGCAGGAGGTTGTCACTGACCAGAGGCCCTGAGTGGGGACACCTCCCTTCAAGTCACAGTCAATCTGAGGAACCTAGGGAAAGAAACAAGACTCTTCCCAGGTTTTATATTTGCACTGCAGACAACGGGAAAAATATGGAGAGAAGACTGCAGAAGCATTTCTCTCCAAGTTTCAGGCATTGTCGCAACATTTGCATTCAATAAGAGTAGTTGGGATATTTTGAGATGCCCAGATATATTGATGTATCTGTGTGAACAATGATTGTATGTTGTTTTTGTACATACTGTAGCAATAAAAAAGGAAGGGACAGAAGAGTAAAATCACCTCTTTGACTGCAGATAATATTTTCTGTCGTGGTATTTTCTCACAAATATCAAATCTGGGGTCTCTCCTCTGTTCTGTCCTATTCTTTTGGATACTGTTATGTTCTTTTGGTAACACCTGTCCCTACATTATTGAAGTCTACAAAACAATAAGGTAAAAGTTACACTGCAAACTCAATATAATCATGTTTTTACATAGTCATGCATATTAAAAAGAATCAAAAATAATATGAAAGTTCCAATTTCTTTCCATAATCAGTGCACGGTTGGATGTTCTTTGTATGAAATCTACTGTTCTATGTAAATGTTTTTGCATGCACCACAGGTGTTTAGTTGTCTCTGCTGGAACGAAATGTTTTTGTCTCAAATACTGTACATTTTTCCTTTCTTTCTCCTCGGTTTTTCATTTAAGGGAAAAAAAAAGAAGGTAAGTGAGAACAAAGATACTGTATAAACAGGAAAATGAGAAAAAAAATTCTAACCGTGCTTACCAAGAGCTGTAAGTTGAATAAGAGTAGATCTAAAAATCTAGCAGCCACAGTGGATAACAAGTGACTACTATAGTATATATACAGGTATTGAGCACTGTGGTTGTAAGAGGGTGTCTTTTCCAGTCTTTGCTAAGAAAGTGAGTAACAGAGGAGTCATTAACCAGAAGTCATGTCCAGACAATTGTTTCAAAATTAAATGAAAGTAATTACAAATGAAATAATAGTCCAATTAAATCAATCAATGAGGCCTGGAAAAGAGGTGAAGAATCTTAGCAATTAACCTGCCATGCTTGACTCTTAGGAGATGGCACACTGTTGCCACTGGGATTTATACTGGCAGGCAACTAAGCCCCCTTTCATCTGCTTTACAGAATCTGAATTCTCATCTACACAGCAAATGGGCAAAGTTAATTAAGTAGAACATACTAAACATATTCGCTGCTCATTGCAATAGTCAATGCATTAATATTTTTTGCTGGAGCTGAATAGAGTTGGGTGATAAGATTACTGTGAGAACTGGAGTTAAAGTGCCCTTGAAGAGACCTTCAAATTAAATTAATAAAGACCTTGTTGCACATATGTATTGTGGCTTGACATTTTCTTCTACAATGTGGTTATGCAGAGAACATCAGCTTTATTGTGGGCATATTGGAATCTATGTGAGAAAGAAACATGCTGCAGATATAATACATTATAAAATAATAATTCAATAACTAATGGAAAGAATCAGCAGAAGCCACCAGGGTGAATAAAGATGGCGAGTTACTAGGAGCAATGGTGTTACAAATTTGTAACCTTCATTTTAGCTCTTGAATTCGTGACTTGGGGCTTCACTGATGCCAAACTAGAACAAAGCCTTTCAAAAATAAACTGCCAAGAGGAAACACCGGCTAGGGTGCTGCAACGATCTGAACAACTATCACCTGCTCAGGCCTCCAGAAAAAAAAAGGCCGATTCCCATACCGATTTCTGTACATGAGATATAGAAAGCAGCTCTGATTTGGGATTCGGGGTGAATTCTCCAGTGGCTATCTTTCATCTTCCATAATAATCAAATCTTTAACCATAAAAACTCTTGAAATGTGTTAATTTGGAGAAGAGGTCAGCCACCTGAAAAGAGAATTTGACATTAAAATGCAATGTTAGCTTACCTAATTTATGGTGCAAATGTACTGAAGATAACATAGGATAGGGAGTTCAAGTCCCTGTGGCAGACACGGCTGTCAAATATTGATAAAGGTACTTTACCCTGATTGTTCCAGTCCACCCTGATGTATAAATGGGAACGAGCATTACTGGCGGTAACCCCTGAGTTGGCCTGGCATCCTGTCCATGTGCTCTCTCGTCTGTTCACACCACAGAAACCAGGATAAGTTCCTAAAACAATGAGACGATGTGGCTCGGATATGGAAATTACCTACCTACTGTGCTAGTATTTTATTTGCTTTCTGTATTCATGGTCTGTATTCTACCATGCCAAACCTAACATGGTTTGACAAAGCACAACTCCACAAGCTCTTGAGTTACAGGACATTGCACAGAATATTTATACATTCTTACGAGATCTACTGTAGAACTAATAGGAAACGGAACTGAACTGAAGTTTTTGTATTATTTTGTGTGGTACAATGTAAGCACTATATACAACTTTTGTACCTTAGGTATATGAAGCAGCTACTATTTAAAAATGTATTTAAAATGCATTCTATTATACTGTTAAAGCTTTATGTATATGAAGGGCAATTAGAAGAAAACTTCATCATTCACAATAGTAATTGTACAGAATGAAAGGTACATTTCGGAATTCATTTTCATTTCACTGTTGTTACCTTCCTTATCACAGCCGCCAAAAAGGGACCATGAGAGGCAGGTAACTGACTCAACATGCTCATTCGGTTAACCTCTTCCTCACCATACCAGCACTGTTTTAAGTTTCTCTGAGCATGCTGAAACAAACATTGAACTGTAAAAGAAATCAGATTGCAGAAGGTCTGTGATATAAAGCCGTGAAGGTTTAAAACCTAATTAGACTATTCTGGTTGGTAAAATAACCAACCTTCCAGCATTCTCTAGAAGAGAGGCCAGATGACAAGGTAGCATACTCTGCTATGGTTTTTTACACAGTGGTTCACAGAAGTAAACAAATTGTAATACAAATAAATGAATCAATTTTACTATCCTCGATGCCTTTTTAGGGTTCTTGGCACAAATGTTTCAGACAAGTATCTTCAAATATGGAAATTTGGACACAAGTTTCATAGGCAATGGAAACAGTGATATATCATTGGCCGTCATTACAGGAAATAACCCCCTTATAAAAACACATTTCAAATTGTTAATGAACATTGGCATTAAATATTAGATTTTCCTTTTCTTATTTCTATTCACCATTTTAAGTACACTGATCAACAAATATTGAAAGTCTAAGACTTACATCAACATCATCAGCTAAATGGGTAAATGCATAATGAGCACATTAAACACTGTAGGTTAAAGAACTGAGGTCAAATCATCTGAATTTACAACCATTCATGATTTACTCAGAAAAAGCAAAAGAAAGGCCCACTTTGGGTAACAAAGATTGGTGTTCTGTCTGTATGAGTATTTGCTTTCAGTCAAGTACTCTGCTATACCAATCAGCAGAATCCAGGAAACCATCTCTGTATGAAACAAGCCACATCCTGAAAACCAGCTCAGGAGTGTTACATCAGTTTGATCCATCTGAGAAATAGTTTTCACACTGAAGTGTCTACAGAACAAGAAATTGCAAGAAAGAATAACCTGTTCACCAAATGAAGAACGACTGTAACTTAGCCTCTGCCTGAATATTACCTGCATAGTTTTTAGGCGGTTCTGGGTTTGACAGATTAGAAACAAAATTGCTGTCCTCTGTGGGCCAGAGATCATGAGAGATGTGGAGTGTTATATTCACTGATGAATGCCATTTTTCCCTGGCCATCATTAACATGAGGCAATGTGATAAGGCACCAGGGTAAGGGCTATGCTGACTGACTGCATTACACATAGCCAGTGGAGTGGTGGAAACGTGTTAAAGGTGATTCACCAGCACAGACAGGCCAACCTTACTTCAAAACCAGTGCAAGGAGAAAGTTGTTGAGACAATTGTTTTTTTTTTCATTTCTGCGAGCCAATCTGAAAACTTCAATTTTCCAACAGGACAATGCAATGCCAAGCCGTGCTGAGATGACAATGGCACAAACGTCAAGAAAGCAAAGCCTTTCTGGGGCAATTTTTTCTCCTGACATCTGCCCAACACAGTATATGTAGGAGGAAGTCACCAATGTCAACAGCAGGAGATTGTCTAACCTTTTCCAGCTGCCCACAGCCACACAAGGATAGTGATGGAACATTGCACAGCAGTCTTTCCAGTTGGACAGTCCTGTGTGTCAGTGGGGTGTAGATAGTGTTAATTGTCAGAGATATACTGTAATACCCGGTCCTAACTTTGCAATGCTTTCATTTTGTTTCATACAGATAATCTCATCTTGATATTTTTTATTTGTGTTTCCGTTTTCATTCACTGTGATTTCGTTTAATGTCTGCTGAAAAACTCTTTATGCATGATTGTCACAATTTGTTTTAAGCATTAAACCAAAAACAAAATCTATAATTATTTACAGACTTTCAAAATAAATTAGGCTTATGGTTTGTTATTCAATTCTATACCGGACATCACAGCTAGATGGCAAGCTAATCTAGCAATGTCACTACACACAAAATTTTGCCATCAGCTGAACAGCATATTGATTAGTTCTGGATGGAATTTGAGATCCTTTAACTAGCATAAACCTGAAGTACTCAGGGGAACAGCAGGACTGTTCTGCTTGACTATTATAAATATCCTTGGAGGCCTGGCTCACTGCTACAGTCACTGTTAGGAATGACTTGTATGCCATTGGGTTCAGTATGTACAGTAGTACAGGAACTCACTCATCCTTCTTTCTGCCTTTCTAGAACATCCCACCTTCTGAAACCCCACCAGCTAACAAAGCCTGGGCCAATGCTTTAGTGTGTATAAAACGTCTGACAGAAAAATAGGCAGATGAAAGCTAGATTGAGTACTGTAGTCACTCAGTCTTAATAAAATGCAGGTTCTGTCTGCATTCCAAACCTGACAGATTGCACTTGTATCTAAGTGTGAGCATTGTCCTTCAATCTTTAATGTTATGCAAATAACATCTCCTTCTTTATTCTAAAACACCCTGGAAAGAAATATCTTGGCCATTTATTTTTGTAAATTTTTGATAAAGTACTTAAAACTTTAAAAAGTATTTGCAATGCAGCCAAATGAAATAACCATGTCATACAGTATGCTTATTGTACACATTCGTTTTGAATGAAGTGGGTAAACTAGTTTTCAGTATCTCACTGGTGAAGAAATAACTTTATGTATTACAGTGAGTATGTAGGTGATAAGTAGCAAGCTCCATATGGTTTACTAGAAAAGAACCTACTTTTAGTTCATGATTGAATATTCAAAGTCCTATGAATAATACATTAGAGCTTGTGGAACACAGGAATGTCGCCTTTTTTATTTTCAGGTGACATTACACAGGCTGCCTCTAGAAAAATGTCATTTAAATGTTGTATATGAGGGTATTTACTGAAGGTTTTATTCATTTATATTTTTCATTCTCAAGATGTCTTTTACAAAAATAAATTGCAGTATTGAGCTGGTTTATCTACAACTTCAAAGACCCAATTCTAAAACAAGTGATATCCTGAAAAATGTTGGTAAGGTCACATTTAGGCCTGTCAGAATTAAGATTAATAGCTAAATGCTGGTTTTTCTCCAAACTCATGACAAGAGTCCAGTGGTTCACGATAAAAGATGTTGGAGTTTAATGTGTGATAACTCAAGGTGGACCACAATAATCCTTCTAAAACTTCACTTGAAACTTCACTGTGGAAACCTATGGTATATGGAAAGTTATGTGGAATAAAGCACGGTTAGTTCATGGATTCATGGTAAAGTAATTGTTCCAAATAACTTTCTCCTTAAATCCCATGTAACCAACTTCATGAATCGTACTGCTGTGTGTACCCTGAATAAGATCAATATGCACTCACACCAAGATGACAAAACTCAATCTCTCCATCTAAACATGATGCAAGCCATTGGAATCCACTGCAAGTGACAGCATCAACATCAAAACTTTTTGAAAAACTGCTGTGCTAATTGGCCATGGACAGCTTATATAAAAGATTCCAACTGGCCCAGCAGGTCCCTGGCTGTAAATTCAGGGTCAATTGTCCCTGACCAAGATACACAAGCATGTATTTGAGAGCAGGCAGTGTTGGTGCTGGAGAAGACCCCAGCAAGCCCTATGCCCAGACGATCATCAAGCTGTTCATCTTGGCTTGTGACTCACTGGGAAAGGTTCAGCTGAGAAGATTATTTCCATAATCACGCTGCAGTACCTTTGACTGAGCAGGTGAAAGGTGCAATGCCAGATGGTGTGTTCTTGGATTTAATAATTTCTTTCATCAATAAGCAGTCAGTTACTCAATCAATACTCAGATCAGTTACATTCCAGATACTGTATCCTTCTGTCATCTTTGAATACTCAAGAACATTCATCCTTTGCAGCAGCAGTGTGAGACACTGCACATTCAGTTCATACATACAAAGCAGTGACAGCCAATACTGTACATTTGATTTGCCACAATAGACATTGTTCTCTTAACCTTTGCTTGCCAGTGTGTTTAAGATTTTCCTGCTGTATATATTTGTGATGAATGTGTGCAGAATATTTGCTCTGATTGAGGGGAAACATCTTGATTTAACAGAAAGATGTTATTTTGAATGAGGAGAAACATTTGCCATCTATTTATTGAACAGACAAAATGGTTTGATTTCCTCTGAAAAATCAGAACTGTTGGTTTACATGAATATCATTTTGTGTGGCATAAATTACCCCCATTCCTCCTCATCCCACCCCTCCCTTCGAAGATTGCAAGATACTCACATACAGTAATGCCAGTTCATACTGGGGGAAACCTTATCCAAAGCTTTGCTCACAAACTGTGTTCTTTGCTTCCACATATTGAAGTGCAAAGAACTATGATTTAAACAAAGTGTAAAAAAAGTATTTTTGAAAATCTGTAACAAGCTTGACCATGAAATCCCTCAAGTGTATCAGTGCCATTCTAGAAATGGAAATACTTTGTTTAAAAGCTCCCTATATAAGAATGAATTTGGATGGTTTTCTAGTTAAAGTTGTCTTCTAATCTGGGAATAAGATCAAAAGGAATGAAGCGTCTTAGCCGCGATTCCAGCAACATCTCCAAAATAAATTAAAATTGTCATTTCATATTTTGACAGTTAACGAAAGCAGAAAGTTTTCACTCATCTTTATAGGGTCTAGATCTGAACGTTTGAACTTGAAAAGCGCAATGACAACATAGAGAATAAAAGGCATACCGTATACAGTACTGACATATCAAATTCCTGCTTAATTTAAAAAAAAATTCTTAAAGAAACACAAATGCAGTCTGTTGAAACAAATCATTTGAAAGAAAAAATGGTGCAAACTAGCTCAGATAACAATCACATATTTAAGGTACCATTTAGCTCAATGGGAGTTTACACAGAAATTGCTCTCAATCGGTACCTTGATTAGTGTACGGCAAAGCTCATCACAGCAAGTGACTATCTTAACTGTTAGTTCAGTGAGCCTTGAAAAAAAGCTAGAAAATTAAAAATATTTTGCAATAAAACTTACATCCTACTGAATAACGAAATCAACTCAGTGTGAGAGTCAAATATTACTGCTTAGTTTAGAAATCCCTGGTCCCTTTCAGATTCTGAAAGGATCTCTTAAACTTGGTGACTGATTGCTTTTCTAATGAAACTGTACGAAAAAGACTTAATGAGGGAAGCAAGTTCCATCTCTGAAATTTCACACTGAGTCTTGTTAACCTTGAATGATTATCCCAGAAGATGATAAATCTACAAAATAAAAAGAGAATGGTTCTTATGTTCATTATTAAAATTATTATGAGACACATAACAATTATACAGGATACAGACGTTCTCCTGATCTGACATTTTGTTATGCTGTAAGGCTAGTACCTCACTGAAACAGTAATGCTTCTGTTTTAGTTACTGTTAATATTAAATAATAAATATACATTCTATAAGCCAGAAAATGTTAAGCTTCAAAGTGTTTTCAATGTTACAAATCAATAATATACACTTAAATAGATTAAAATAAAACTGACAATTATTCTAATTCCACGTTGGTTCATATACTATACTGTATATTGTAGGCATTCAGCATGCGCATATATATATACATCTTCAACATATTCTTTAAATAAACACACTTTTATCAGTGGAACATGAGTCTCATTACTGGAAATGAAATGCGCAAATGCACTTTACATTTATACAAGGTGACAGAACAATGTAGGACCTGGATTTTAATCAGAGGATTTCTCATTAAAACACCATCTTTGACTAAAAAGGTACAGCCATTTATGTCATAGTGTTTAGGTTAATATTGTATTGGAATGTGAAACATCATGAACAGTTTAGTTCATTGTTTTAATTCTAATCTATTTTAGAGCCAAACTACTTCTAAGAATAATGTGTCTGGACATTATTCTATTGAATGTTAACATGTTTTTGTTTTTGCATAATTGCAGCAGTATACAGCTCCCTGCAGTACTTTAGAACTAAATGCTTAATTGAATGAAATATTTTACATTAGGATCTGCCAGTGTGCCAGGACAAAACTTCATGCATTACTTGATGTCCTTGGGGGTACATATTTGCATAAATGAAGAATGACCTGACTAAGTAAAGTACCGTACCTTAATACTCACCTGTCTTATCCCTCTAGGGAAGGAAAGCTAATTACCATATTGTAATTGAAGTAAGACATAACTGGCTACAGCCGATGGATTTATGAAACAGGTATAATTAACTATATTGTTCAACGATGTGTATATATAGTGAAGCACTTTAGACGTTCAACGTGTATTTTTACCACTTATTAATTATGCAATGATAACTGGTTATCCTGTTTGAGTACGCTTTAATGAGAGGGTGTGACAAACCTGAAGAAATAGCTCACTTTCACTTTTCACCTCTCACCTTTTGCACTCCTTGTCTAAAGGCAATATGAAATGACAAAAAGTGTGACTGGTGGGTAGCAGGCAAGAGTGCTCATGTGTGTACTGTACAGGTGCAAAGGTGTCTTGCGCAAACCCTAAAATGAAGATGACTTTGCTGCAATGACATAGGGGCTCTGTGAAGAGACAGGCAACTCGAGGAGAGTTGCTGGTAGACCTGCTGTAATATGATGTCAGTAGGGCCACCCATCCACCAGCACTAGACTGTCCACCAGCACCATTGAAGCACCTCATGTAACAAGGGAGCACCTCAGGGATATCTTCCCTGCAGCAACAGCCTCGACTGCTTTTGATAATACACACTGTAATTGATTCTGACTGATTCAGTTTGAAAGTAACCAAACTGGAGAGGGCAGAGTGTTGCAGATGTAAGAAAGTCGGCAGTAATTGGCGAGCAATGCATGTTTCTCCTCAACCATGACAATGTGCAAAATCGCATTTGCAGGCTCGGAGTACTACAGTTGCCTTTGGCAAATCTGGATTGCTTATGTTTAAAATCATGTGAAATGGTTGAATTGAGATCATGGCTATTGACCAGGATGCTTAATTCGTTTTTATAAATAGCTCTGCACTTTTACATTTATCATAATACTATGCCTTTAAATCAACAGAATTTCTATTTCTTCTTCCTTTTGTTTCCTATATTATTTAATTGATCAAATTTATTAGATAACTAGACCAAGTTCAAACATGTTTCAGTCCTAATAAGCTGATGGTCTAAACATTCCTATAAAAAAAGTTGGGATGGGGGCTTTGTAGACTGGTCACTGCAATTAACTCTATTCTTGTAGCCAGCAATAGGGATTGGTTTGATGATCTTATGTAAATCGCACACAATGCCATTATTGGTTAGATCTGAAACATTGAAATTCCCCAAAATAAAGGATAAAAACTAAATATATTTTTCTGACTTCCTAAATGATGTCATGCTGTTCCCTGCTAGTTATCAAACAACTGCTCCACCAAATTCCACCCTAGCCTTTTCCATTCTATTCTGAGTTTAAAAGAAAGTTTTTAGCTGACTTCAGAACAAAGGAAGCAATCTGTGCTCTTTGTCTGTAAAGTCTTGCCACTGAAACTGTAGGATATTTCCCTTAGTAATGTGAGAGCACAGACACAGCCTCCCCTGTTGCAGTCACAGCACTTCCTAATTCCAGAAGATGAAAATAGCACAAGCAAATCACTCGCACTCCAATTGTGAAAAATCCGTTCTGGAGTTTCTTAAAAAAATGCCACATTCATGGATCAAGGATGTTTAGCTCACGTGGGCTCGGCTGCTCCAGCCACCTTGAATGATTCAAGAATTCCGACAAAGAACGAAATGCTCGGAATTGTTATTTCTGATCGATCCGAGAGAGTTGGATAACAAGGTCTCCTGGCTCAGCACTCTGCCTGCTTAGGGCTCATCTTATCAAGCTTCCTGGCTCCTCAATCAGAGCTGGTCTGTCAGTTTCCATTCTCATGATGATTAGGACCAGAGAGCTTCAGACATAGGGTAATTACATAATCCCTCAGCAACTCTTTAGCAGAAAAAATAACTGAAAGCTGGGCAAATGTTTGAAATCTGCACTGAAGATGATCATTCTAATTGAACACAGACTATGAAATTGAAGGAAGACTTAATTTGGTATTATTTGTACATATATATGGTTTGAGTTTGTTAATGATACTATTATAGGGTTGACTACACAAGGCTTTAAGCATCTCTTTCTGAATGTTTATACAGTACCGTCACTCTCTTTTAATGCACAAAGGCTCACACTTTCAAATAGTATATAGAACACCCCTCAAGTTATTCCTGTACTGTTCTGTCAGATTTCATTCAACATTTTGTGCCCATCATTAGGATGTTGAACTCTGCAAAGATCAAGTGTCTGATGCTGCTCCTAAGTTTGGTTTTTTTTGTTCAAATGAATGAAGAAGGAAAGAATATTGAAGATTTAAAACAAACTAAAAATGAAATACTGCGGACTTTAATCACACATTAGCAGCACAGACTTTTAGAAGCTTAGACTTTATCCGTGGTCTGAGCTATATATATACAGTATCATTTTCATATTATCATGCAGCTCTAAGATGCGCCCTCTTTGTCTGTATTCTAATTAGCAGGAAAGTCCTCTAGTGGCATTCCATTAATATTGCATCCTTCCTTTCTGTAATTCTCAGGTACTTTTATTAGTTGCCTGTCATGTCCTTTAACAGTTCTGACTGACACCTTATCCTCCCTTGCATATCTTCTCCGTGATCAAATCGAGAGGAGAGATTTCCTTCCTCATATGATTTAACTTCTGAAAAGGCTAACCTAATTGCCAATCACGAAGCAGTGCGATGTAGCCTGTTGAGGCCCAGAAAAAGGATTATAATTAGGAGGGAATGACAGAACTGAACCTGCAGACCTGTAGCTGTCACAGCTGCCGAGAACGAGACGCTTCAGGCTGCCCCTCCTCAGAATAAATCACACGTTAAAAGCAGTTTTGTAACACCCCCACCATACTTAAGCATACCTCCGAGTCTGGATAATGTATTGTTGCTCGTTCTATCTCAATGTTAAAAAAGCAGGTATATTCAGGTGTGATATCTGTGTTGGTACTGTATCATTATCAACGCAATATGTTATGCAGAATTAAAACAGAATCGTGTTAGTCAGAAAGCAGCAATAGTCAGAAGCCCTGTTGGCACCAATCCCTATTGTCCCATGTCCCTATTCATACCGTAGGTAGATGATACAAGGATAGAACATGCTGTTGGCATCAGATAATTGTCTTTGCATGACTTTTGATACTTTAAGTGATAGGTAACTCTGACAGAGGATTAATGTGTGGGACATTGAGCATTTTTTTCTTACTCGGCTGCTATTGACTTTGTGATCCAATGATTCCATCTAACTGGATTGTGAAGGTGCCTGGAGAACAACTATCAACATGTTTGTAAGTCTTCATGCAGTTATTTTGGTGCTTATACCTTCTTAAGCCTGATTGTGAGGATAAAGGAGCTATAGTACTGAGAAAAAATGGAAACCCTCTAGGTTGATTCATATTCTCATATATTTTACATGTAAAATGTAATTAGATCTTCATGAATGTCTTCATGAAATATGAAGAATACCTGATTAGGCATAGAACACAGATATAAGATACAGTATATTTGGATTATTTAATTAACAGATTAATCTTTCCTTATATTCTTATATAAATAAGAAAAAATGGAGCTGTATTCTTAAAGTTCTAAAAATAATTAATTCCTTTTTGTGGTATCCATCAGACAAGAAAAACATTTGAGCGTCATTAAGAACATGTTAGAATCAGTTTGTCAGTTTGTCAATCAGTTTGTGCCCACTAGTTTTGTAAATAAATAGTTGTACAATATCCTCAAATTGCATTCAGATCCTTGCACAGTAATAAGATTTTGTTTTAAAGCTTTAAAGCAGTTATGATGCTTTGAAGTAGTAATTAATATTTTTTACTGACCCAACATACTCCAAGCATTCTAAGCAAAAAAGAAAGAGGTAATTAGATAATTAATATGAAACAAAAATAGAAGTGTCATGATTGCATAAGTATTCAAAGCCTTTCCTGGGACAAGGATACATTAATTTAGGAGCACAACCTTAATGAGCCACACATTTAGTTGAGTGGTCTCTGTGTGTGATAACACCAGTTCTTATGATTTCAGAATAAAACCATCTGTCTCTGTGAGGTTCCTCAATCAGAAAGTAACTTTCAAGCAAAGTCTCAACCATGAAAACTAAGGAGCTTTCCAAACACATCAAGGAAAAAATTCATTTAAAAATATTCAAGTCTCTGAAACTCCCCATGAGCCCAGTCTACTCAATCATCAAAAAATGGAAAGTACACCTTACACTCCAACACTATTACTATTAGTATTGTACTGTGCAGTACTACCCGACACTGCCTAGATGAGGTCATCCTTCCCCACTGAGCAGGACAAGGAGGATACTAGTGAGGGATGCTGTGATGCCAACAACACCTTTGAAAGACCTGTGGAGTCCAGTGGCTGAGATGGGAGAAAATGTGCCTCACTCAACAGCCACACCACAAAGATCGCCACAAGATCAAAGTATCATTTGTTGCAGACCTAACACAGCCCTTCACCCAGTCAACACGAGTTCAGTCAAGCAAGATGGAGGAGATAGTCTTCCTCTACAGGGACTGGAGAGTTTAATTGGACTGAATTCAAAATGGACAGAGCAAAGTGCAGGCAAATACTAGAGGGCACCCTTTTTCAGTCTGCTGAAGATTTAAGACTTTTGGAGAAAATTCGCCCTTCAGCAGGAAGGAGATCTAAAGAACAAGCCAAACTTATAGTAGAGTGTCTATTTCTATTGAGAACATTTGGAAAGACTGGACTATCTCCTGTCCATAAGCAGATCTCAAAGAAACCTGAGAGAGCTTAAGAAGATCTGCCAAGAAGAATGGGCAAAAACTGGACTAATCCAGTGTGCAAAGTTGATGGAGATTTACTGAAAAAAGCCTTGTGGCAGCAATTTCTGCCAAAGGTGCTTCCACCCAATACTGAATTCATAGGTCTGAATACTTACATAATCAGACCATTTCGTTTTTTTATGTTAAGCTTTTGCTGACACTGCACAACTTAGAAGTTTTCAGTCTGCACATTCCAGTTTAGAATAAAATATTAAGTTTACAAAAATGTGCATTCATCATTTTGTAATTTCACAAAGTGGGACACCATGGGAAGGACTGGAATACTTCTGCAAGGTACTATAGATGAAAGAATGGGTCTTTATTGTAATGGTTGCTCAGGACAAACAGGGATTCTGGTAATCAAATCAAGATGGGGTCTCATTTGAGCAATGTTAAGTGGAAAACTTCTTGACTGAAAACTTTTTGACTTAAAAATGTAACACCTAAAACTATTTAATGGTTAAAAATGCTGCCAAAACATTTAAGATTTTTATGTTTTGTCTGCATGGCCTGAGCTCTTTTTAAGATTATCACAGCTTTTCCACTTTAGTATGGAAAATTTCCATTTCCCCCACTTTAGTATGAGATACGATGTCTGGCTGTCTTTAGTATAAAATATAAATTTTATATTATAATTACAGTATATTGTATGCACTGAAACATCATAATAGTAAAGGACCTATACTTCCACCCTGAGGAACACCAGGATTCTCAAAGTTTCTAAAATAATCAGACAATCCTAATCCAGTTCATTCGGATGAACTGTGTACTATTGAAGAAACAAGTGACACCAGCAGAAAGGTGAGTCACAAATACAAATAGAGTTCAGTAGTGCATTTTTGATAACAATGTTAATGACAGTTTGGAAGCTGTGCTAACACCCTAGAGAACATTAATGAATAGTGACACAGAGTGAGAAGGCATAAGATGATCACTAACATCTTTTATGAGTGCTGTCCCAGCGCTATCATTCACATTTATGTTTCTCTGAGTGAAGGTCTTTCTATAATGGAGAGAGAGAGTAAAAATACCAAAAGAAGATGAGCATCATTGATTTATAAAGTGACACTGAATTTAATTAAATTTAACCCAGGGCACTTGATGGTCTCCCAATATGATGCCAGTGCAATCACATAAAAAAACAACACTGGCAAAGTGAGCAGAGATCTCCAAGCCTTTAAAACTTTTATGAAGGTAAAAGATTAAAAATAAAAAAATTAGAATGTCTTCTTAAGTATGCAAATGAATAACCATATATCCATTTAACCCAAGGGAATGTTCTTCAAAATAAATTGCCTTCATGTTTCATTGTAGCTAAGACTAGAACAAGTACCCTTCAGAAGGTGAACAAGACACTCCAGTGATTTTAATCAAAGTTGTTATCACTGAGTACCTTTGTATCCCAGACCTTCGTGTTTCAAGGGTGACCACTTATACTCTTACTCTTTAACAGGCACTAACATAACATTTCTACTTGTTTTTGTCCATAAGGTGAATGGCAACTGTACACCTTTGCTTTTATCTCACACATGTTTGATCTGTTTGAAAAACCTATTTTTATCCTGCAGTGATCTTTCACAGAATTAAACTATGATTTATGCATCCAAACAGGAGAAGGCACCATCAAATCTAATCTAAACCCACTGCAATATTTTTAAACCCTGACAGCTGCATGAAGCAAATTTGAAATGGGAAAAATAGCATTATAGCAAGGCTTAAAATATACATATATACACACACACACACACACACACACACACACACACTGTATCTAATAAGGTTTAAAATGACTTAGTATACATGTTAATGTACATAAAAGTTTTAGGTACATCTTACTCAAAAATATAAAAAAAAACTTTTTTAGGGACATGAGTTTAGCATTGTTTTTCAGGTTGGACAGCTGACTGTTTTTATTTTCAAAAAAGACTCTGTCAGCAAAGCCTGTTCCTGACAGGTTTCTGTCTGACAGCTTTCCCACTGTTTGGATTGCACAAGTCCACAAGATGTCAGTTGGGTGGCAAGCGCAGTTCTAAACCACCAATGATCCAGGAGATCTATAAACAAGAGCAGCAGTGTTTTCTAAATATGACCTCAGACGAGACGCTAACTCTCCGAGGTGAAGACCATGGTCGGAACCCACAATATTTTTTTAATGCCAGAAGCCAGGCTCATCTTTCCAATTAATATTTACAACTGTCATTGCCGCATGTATTTTGATGTTTTCTGGTCCTGATGCTGGAATCAGTTAGCTTGGAAAGCTGGGGAATCTCAGGAGAATGTCTTACCCCTCTCCTCCCACTCCTCTACATTCAAGTACATTTTCTGTCAGATCTGCTTCATGAAAACAGAAGCACTCGGACATGCTTTTGTCCAGTTGAAATCAGGGAGAGTATGTTAATATTCGGTATTCATTCCCATCCACAGCTGCAAACAATTGCAGTATCTTGCGGTCAATCAAGTTCATTCAATTCAAATCACAGGAACCTAAGAGAGGTTACAAACAGGGGGAGGCCTCTTCTGGCCCATTTTGTAGTTAGTAGATAATTCAGCGATCTCATCCAGCTGCTTCTTGAAAGTAGTCTGGCTGTGTGTTTGGATACAAGGCTCCCCAGTGCCACTGGGAGGGCTCTGGAGGCTTGGAGTGCTGCTGCTGTAGTCAAAGCCTTATTGCATGGGCCCTCCATTGCAGCTCTTCGACTGTATTTTAGTAGTCCTGAGACAGAAACCTGTAGGAAAGTACCACTAAGAGAGGTTCATGTGGGAGTGAGCATTGTCTACCGATTAGTTTTCTATTGTATGTTATTATTGCCTGGGGAAAGAAAATTCACAAACAAAGAAGCAATACAGGGCATCAGCTTCAACAATACGGCTGGATAGCTTGCTCCAGACACCCACAGCCCTTTGTGTAAAGAACGGCTTCCTGATCTCAGGTTCATGCGCACTAAGAGGATGGAAAGATGGAAAATGGGTCATAACTCACAATCAACATTTTTCTTACATTACATAGCCCAGGAATTCCAATTTAATCACTTTCATTTTGCTGATTTATTTTTCACCACCAAAACTCAAGTGAGCCAGGCACACCTACAGTAACATACAAGATTGTCGCCAGCTGTCTGTGCTTTACCACTAATTAGCACCTGCGCAGAAACGCAACTTTCCAAACAATCAATTACAATTAATTAAAGTTGGGGAGCTGCGCCAGCGTGTGAACGTTTTGGCTGTGGAGCTTTCTTCAAGTGCGTGAGTAAAGTACAAATTATACCCCCAGTGAATAGCATTTGGGTATTTTCACCGCCACTTTGGCGGCCTCTAGCGGCCACTCCTGGTGCACTGCATTCCACAGATGTGTTCAGTGCGATCCATCACACAACTACAAGATGAGCAACCCTTGCTCTTTAGATACTTAATGTGTAAATCAAACTCAAGTGAACAGAATCACACTACTAAAACTAGTAAACAGAAAGTGAGTTTTAAGCCCCACTTTAAAAGTATTTGAATGTATTTCTTTCATATTACTGTAGATGCCGTGATTTATTCCACTACCCACAATAATTATAATGTTGAAACCCCACCTAAGCGTCACCATTTGAAACGTGGATTTCCTGCTCCAGCTCATGGCAGCCATGTTCTCTCCATCTTGCCTAGGTTGTACTGTGAAACAAGTTTGACTCATCCTGGGTTTGCCAGCTCTGAAAATCTGCCCCCTTTCAGCTTAATGATGACAAAAGATGTTTGCTTTGCAGGTTTTGTTTTCTAAGGAGTGCTGAATTGCAACAATAAATCCCCAACCTCCTGGGTCCCCTTTCCAGTAGCTTTGTGGGTTCAGACATGCAAAGCAGACTCATTGAAGCAGATTTCAAATGAACCAGGGGAGCTAGAGGATTTGCTTATTGCTCTCAGGGACGCTATTAAAAATTTAACTAAACCAATATATACTTTAATCATCGTAACTGGGGTGTAACTGAAGTGCGAGAGCGGGGGCTGTGTTTATTATTTCACATTTTTAAATTCCAATACCATTTACATATTTTATAAGTCTAGTGTGATGCAGTAGGGACTAGGAAGATACATTCAGTGTGTGCCCATTGCGAACACCTTTTTATTAGTATAGAGCTTTCATTATTAATTCAAATCTTGGAGCAGTGTTTTAACAAAATTGAGGTGATTATTACTGCAATGTGGAGAGGCCCCCTGGACATGAACATGCTTGTTGCCTCCAGTTCACTTTTGGAGATAGGCAAGTGTCTTACAGTTATTACATTTAATTAGGGTCTCAGGGAATTAAACCCTAAAGTGAAATGTACTATTAAATGCCATCAAAGTTTTTAACATCGCTCATCTGATTCATTACAAGATACCGAAAAGTAATCAGCTTAGGATATTTTGTGTGATGAACTTCATGAATTGTTATATACTGTATCTAAATAATGCAGTCACATGGCATTATTACAAAGTGTTTGCACAATTATTAACAAACTTTATGTACACAGGTGCATACATAGTTTTCAATATGAACTGAAACAATTTATCAGATTTTCATACCGTCTACCTTTCATGTTGTATTTTTTTAATACAGAAGGATGATGGGATTTTCTCAGCAAAGTCTGTCATTAAGTTAGTGACAAGTACAAAATACAGAAATTACACTAGGGTTTGAATGGCTGCAGTACACATGGCTGAAGTATCGAGGGAAAAGACAGAGTGTGGACTGGGCAGACTCAGGCTCACTGCCTTACTCAGATACTGTTATTCTTACAGCTCTCCCCTTGGTAACGCTGAACCTTTCAGACATGCAAGCAAAAAGCCAAGGAGCCTGTAAGCAGTGGTACAGTAGCTGTGTTCTCATTTCTTGAGGCATGCAGAAGCACTACACACAGGAGACTGTGTCTGACATTTCTGAGCAAAAGGATCTGGCTCTCTAACTCGAAGATTTGAGTCATGCTCAAGCTGTTACATCGTCGCTAGTGTAATAAATCTAATCTGTTGTGTGATAACATCAGAACGGGGTGGGGTTTTGAGAATACTAATCAAGTGTTCAAGTTTGGGAGCTGTGCATGACTTTTTGACCCCACTCTGCCTGACATATGGGAGATTTACTGTACGTCAGCTCACACAACAAATCTTCCTTTTAGTAAAGACGAGCAGAACCACATCCCTTTGTTTTGTGTTTTGGAACTGCAGTTTTAAAGTTATAGCTACAATAGCTAAAGACTAGGAAACCAGTTAAACCAAATACTGTAAGTCACCAAGAGCTCAGGAGCCAGGATGTTCTGTGGGCCTCCCCAGTGACACTACTACAGGTATACATACTATATACACTCAGTGCCAATTAAGACATCGTTTAAGACAGAAGTGCACGAATCAGTTCCTGGAACACAGAATTTTATCTTAATTGACCTCACTGGCTCATGGAACTTTATAAACAGAACACATTTACACGCGATACATATTGAATGAAGCACTTAAACAACAAACTATGTGTGGGGATAAAAACTCCAGACGTTTGGGCCAAAGGAAAAAAAAAAAGCAACCAATTGTCCAACAACACCAACAACAACAAAATCGATTTGACAGTAATATCTGCCAGCCCCACCTCATAAAGAGAAATGGAATAGCTTACATTAGCTCATGTCTTCAGAGAGCACACATAAGGAGAGCATTAAAAGATATTGCTTCTGTATGATAAAATGGCTGTGTCCCGTGCTGGTCACTCCATAGGTTAGATAAGCCTCTTGGGATGGCAGACCTGACCTATCTGGAAGGTCTGAAATTTCTTAGGAGGAAGAGTGAGGCAACCTTGTCACATTTTCTAACATACTATAGCAATAGATCAATTAGGTAACTAGAGGCATCCACTGGAATGAAGGCCAGAAGACAGAGTGGATCTTAAGGACTGAAGTGTTAAAGCAGTTTTATCTTTATAAAATGTGCATGTGGAAGCAAAAACGAAACCACATTATGGCTTTGAAAAGAAATGCTTCCACTTGTTACATTTCAGATAAAACAACATGAATCACAAAAACAGAAATGATTTTCCACAGCTTAAATTTCCATTTTTAAATGTTCTGCATGGACGGAATTTCATAATAAATAGGATTCTGCTGGACTTTGCAATTTATGATCAGTTGATGGCTGGAGAAAGGATGCTATAAATTTGTCCTAGACAGCGATCGGTGATACTTGGATAATTAAAATGCTGAAAGTGGTAATCAGACAGCACCTCTAAGCAAGAGACAGAAAGCAGTAAATTCAGAATGTGAATAATCCATGAGGAAATGTTATAGAACATATTTGAATTGCAAATACAGTGACTTTGTTTCTATGCAATCTGATCTGACAGTAGCAGTATTAAAGAAATTTCAAACTTGGCTTCAATATTTTTACTTCATGTTTCTACAGCACTGAATTAAATCAGATCTAAAACAAGAAGAAAATGCATATTCTAATTATTTATAAAATAATGATTAGTAATAAATATCTTTATATTTTCTGTCTTAGGTCTACATATAACAATTTGATTTTCAATCCCTCTGTAATAAGGCTTATATCATCACTTTACATTTCAGCTACAGCTTTCAATATATAAGGTAATTTATTTGAAATGACTTTTGTTTTTTTGTACAAATATGATTCTGATTCAGCTATTCAGCTGATGCTATTCTACTGGCATAACCACAGCATGTATTTTTGAATTGTGTGTGTTAACTGCATGTTTGCCATGGGTTCAGAAGTACATTCAAATCTAATATTTTTAATATAATTCAGTGGTGTAAAAAGGAGTACTAGTAACATAATACTAAACATATTGGGATGCATACTGTATCAATGCCCCACTCTCTCACTCTGAAATGAGTTGCACTTCTTTTGAAAGGCAGTGCCACTTTTTTTGTTTGGGTAGCACCACCTGCCCACCTGTGAAAAGCTCCTGCTGCAGTTATTAATGAAACAGGCAAGAGTGAAGAATGTAATTTGAAGTTAGCAAAACAGGCCTTCCTTGCAATCCAAACCACAGAGGAAGGACCCTCACACAGGTGTTGTACAAAGCTGAAATACACAGTCATGAGTCAAAATGCTGCCACAGTTAATGATAAAAATATTAACCAATGGGGATGAAAATATAACCTACACACATGATGATTACTGTATTTCCCTTAGATAGTTGCTTACATAGCAAAGAATAGAATAATCACATTTATTGTGGACATGTCGCAGCGGTGTATGTAATTACCATAAAGATCGCTAAACTCATCAAAAAGATGTTGAGCTGAAACAAACAGCTCAGCTATCAAGTAAGCCATTATTTTCCAATTATTTTATTACATACTCTATGTGACGAAGGGCTGCTGCATGCCCATATCACATGACCTCTGTTGAGACCTGTTGTAAACAGGGCAGAGTGGTGGCTCTGTGGCTAAGGATCTGTGCCTGTGGCTGGAAGGTTGCAAATCCTGCAGCTGGCAGAGGAATCCTACTTCGTTGTGCCCCTGAGCAAGGCCCTTAACCCCAACTGCTCCAGGGGCGCTGTACAATGGATGACCCTGCACTCTGACCCCAAGCTTCTCTCTGTGTCTGTGTCTCATGGAGAGCAAGCTCAGGTATGTGAAAAGATTAATTCCCACTGCAAGAAATTGTACAGGGCTAATAAAGTGATGTTAAACTGTTAATTTGCTCATCTGCAGCCCTGGTTATCCTGAAACAAAAGGTCATTCTCTCTGTACTTTTATGTGTTGTGCATTATTGTTAAAAGTTAGTCTATGTATTTCCTGTATTTTGTCCTACCTAGTTTGGATCCTCAATCTTGTCTTTATCAGACTGTTCCACCACTTTGATGCACGATTACAATCCCAGCCTCCTCTCTGGTTTAAATGGAGGCTCAGCTGGCCATAAATAGAAATGGGGGCGGAGTTTAGCGTATTTAACCTGGCACTTATGGTGTAGCAAGTTAGTCTTTGTCTGAGTGTATCAATCAATCAATCAATTAATCAATCAATCAATCAATCAAAGTTTACTGATCAAATGCACAACAATATAGCGTGCAGCAGTAATTGCTGGCAATGAAATGTCTTTTCTGCGAGCACACTGGGGGGATATAAAAATAAAAATCACAAAATTAAAAGTTACAGAATGAAGTTACATAATAATAGTGCAATAAAAATGGAATTAAAAAAATCAATATAAATAGAACTGCTACATATCCAGGGTGTATGCAAAACATTATGTCCAAATAGTGAAATATGCAGTGTGCCAGATACAATGGAAAACTGTTTGTCCATGTAACCTGACCATTTAACAAAGACCATTAGGGTGGTTGCTGAAGGTGACTACAGCTTGGCCATTTAGCAGTCTTATTGTCTGGAGGTAGAAGCTGTTCCGTAATCTGTTGGTCCTTCACTGAATGCTTTGATACCGTTTACTGGACAGTAGGAGAGAAAAAAGTTTATTACTTGGTGACTGGGGTCCTTCAGAATAGATCTGGCCTTCTTAAGACATCTTGCTGAGTAGATGTCCTGGATGTTTAGTATCTCACAGCCGGTAATGAGCTGCGCTGACTTCACCACACTCTGCAGTACTTTCCGATCCCGGGCAGAGCAGCTCCCATACCAGGCAGTGATGCAGTCAGTCAGGATACTCTCAATAATGCACCTGTAGAAGTTGGTCTGGATATGTGATGGCATGCCAAACTTCTTTAGCCTTTTTCTTGTCTGTGTGATTGTAACATAGTCTGGTGTTTGCAAGTTTGGTTGGAACTGTTAGTAAGAATTTGTTTCCTCTTTTGCAAATATATTTTAACAGCGCTTCAGTAAAGTACAGTAATTAGTACAGTTATTGCTCCATCTTCTTGTCAGGCCTATATTTTTCTGATTTCTGTGATCACTGCTAGAGTTACTATCCGCTGGTTTTGTCACACCCACTCAATTTAGAATCACCATTCGGGTGTTTTCAAGTCTCAGCTTAACACCTAAGAACCAAAAAACTGCACACGAGTGGAAGAGGAGAAGTGTAGGGAAAGAGTTCTGCTAACAACCTTTGTTCAGGTAATTCACATTTTAACCATCAGAGGCCATGCCACCTGGCACAGAAGGACCAACACCAATTGCAGGAGGGGGTCACTGTTTCTGGGGGCCTTAGCTGACTAATTCTACCCTAACCCTGGTCTTACAACCTTACTCTAATTGCACACTAATTATGGAATAAGAGCTCCTAGTCAGCTAGTGACATGATCCAGTCCATCACCCATGACTTCTGGATTAAGGAGCTCAACCTGCGCTTGGGTGAGCACTGTTACAAGTTGAGCCACTTGGGAGTCTGTCATGTAAGCATTTTGCAAACACATTTCTTAATCTCTCACACTTTTCGCCTCTCCTACTATGATGGATTTAAAAATAGAATTTATTTTCCTTTCTCCCTGCACTAATTCCTCATGAGTGCAACAGCCCTTATCACTGAAGCTGTTCTTCTGCTCATCTAAAATTGTGCAAGGACTGCAGAAAAGTAGCAGTTGAAGGGGAATCCAAATAAATGTAATTTAAATAAAAAAAACTGATGATAAATAGCTTTCTACCAAGCCTGGTGTCCAACACCAATTATTTGTGCGAAAATGATAGTGGAATGAAAAAGCAAGGCAAAAAAAAAGAAAGTGAAAAGTCTTAAAACAAGCAAGTTCTGGCTCAATTAGGCCAAGCAAAGTGGGTGTGATGAGAAGTTTAGATTTTTTTTTCAGAATGACTGAAGCAGGGAGCATGGGAAAACTGATTTAAACTGACCTGCATACTTCACTTGACACGCTCAACTTGAAGGAACTGTTTAAATTGAGTTTTTAACTCCGGGAGGTAAAAACTTCAGGAGGGATGACAGCAGCCAAAGTCTCCTGCATCTCTGCTACTCTAACACAATTCTTCATGATGTCTTTCCTGAAGAACTTATCAACACCACAGAGAGTCTCTCTCTCTGGCTGGCATTTGGCCATTCTGCAACCCTCCTCCACCCCATCTCCACCTGTGTGGCTCCCCCTTGGTTTCCCTCTCTGTATGGGGGTCCTAACTCACTTGTCCTGCCACCAGGTAGTTGATCTTCAGCCAAGCGGGGTAAGCTGAAGTCATTTATGTCTAAGTCTTTAATAAACATTCCTTAAATACATTTTCTTCTTGGGTGATGTTTTCAAGTATCGCTGCTGCAAACTCAGAGAGTGTGTCACTGTGACTCTAACAACACCCGATACCTCATAAGGATCAAATCTATTCCTTAATAAAGAACGATTTAATGAGACCTCGATAAGGCTGTATGGTTTGATTTCACTCCCTAAAATATATCTTGTTGAGCAGTAAACACTAGATTGAAAAGTTTATGGAAAAATCAATCTGGTTATTCCCCACACACCTGCAGATGCTCCTGTGAATTAACATTAATGGCACCCTGATTGAATGCATGCCTGCATTTCATTAGTTTAAATGCGAGCAGTTCTGTTCTCTGTATTGTACATGCAGTGTTGTATTTTACATTTTATATTGTGATAGTTTCTTGTTGAAAAAATGTCTAGCATATAAGGTCATTGATGCTTTAGAAACATTTAATATCTGTGAAGTTAAACCTGCAAAAAGCTTGTTCAGTAAAAAATAAGGTGTTGCTGTTCGATGAGCTCAACACTGACTATGACCTGAATATCTTTTGTCTGAGTGAAGCATGATATTAGCCAAATATTTCATGCTAAATCAGGCCCCCGAAAAGTGCTTTCTAGAAATATCTTACTCTTCTGGGAGCAGGGGTGTGCTAGCCATTTTTTTTTTGCTGCTCCTGTTTCATTCTGAGACTTCTGTCTGCACCTGGCTTTGATTCATTTGAATACTTGGCTCTTAAAGTCGTGACAGCTGTGCCTTGTGCTTTGATCTTGGTATATCAGCCTCCTATGCCTATGCCAGTATTTTCTAGCTGAATTTTCAGACTTATTAACACTGCTCTGTTAACAATACACTGGGATTCTGCTGTTAAGGAATTTCCACATACAGTCTGATAATTTCACAGCAGATTGGCTCAATCTACTGAATTGCTTTGTTTGAACCCTGCACGTCAATGTCCGTGTTCATAGCTGGAGGAACACACAAGATCTTCCTATCACCAGTGGTCTAGTTTTCAATATTTATGACCCTGATCTGGCCATATCAGGCTATATAGTTGCTCCACGCCAACATGATCGACCATTTGATCGACCAGTTCCTTTGATCGACAAAGACAAAGGAACTGGTGGTAGATTTCAGGAGGAAAAAGGTCAAACCTACTCTAGTCTACATCCATGGGAGTGGCGTGGAGATGGTGGACTCGTACAAGTACCTGGGAGTACACATCGACGATAGACTGGAATGGTCTAAGAACATCGAGGCCATCTATAAGAAGGGACAGAGCCGACTCTACTTCTTGAGGAGGCTCAGGTCCTTCAATGTGTGTAGTAAGATGCTACACATGTTCTATCAGTCGGTGGTAGCGAGTGCCATTTTCTACGCAGTGGTGTGCTGGGGCTCTGGGATTAGAGCAGTAGATTCCAAAAGGCTGAACAAGCTCATCAGGAGAGCAAGCTCTGTCATTGGGTTTGACCTGGACTCCTTGGAGGTAGTGGCTGAGAGGAGAATGTTGTCCAAACTAGAGGCCATCATGGACAACTTCTCCCATCCCCTCTATGACAGGCTTGCAGGAATGAAGAGCACATTCAGCAATAGACTGATTCATCCACGGTGCGACAGGGAGCGCTACAGGAGGTCATTCTTGCCGTCTGCCATAAGACTGTACAATGCATCCACCTTGCGTCTTGGCAGAGGCAACATCGACAGTGACCTGTTTCTGGACTAAACGCATCTACACATCTACTGCTACATCTGTTCTCTTTCTTTTTCTTTTTCTTTTCCCCGTTTACAACCACTTTTTGTGCAATATATGCCAGGGACCTGTGCAATACATTTATATTTATATCTATAGTTACATCTATATTTATATTCATATGTGTGATATGAGTGTGATACGATTTTCTGTGTACTGTTCTGTTCTAGTTTGTTCTTGTGCGTCCGGACTGTGAGTAACTCTTGTATTGTATTGTATGTATTGTACTATTATTATATAATTCGTTACACTGTGGCTGTGTTGTGTGTGTTAAGCTGCTGTTGCACTGCAATTTCCCTCACGGGATCAATAAAGTATCTATCTATCTATCTATCTATCTATCTATCTATCTATCTATCTATCATTTTGTCACCCGGTACTCAATGCACCGTAGCATCATATCTCGTTATTTAAAATCGCTGACTCCTGCTGGCCATCCCAAAACTGTAGATGACAAGTTTAAGATGTACCATATCACTCTGCCTACTATTTTTATTGTGTAGCCACTGTAAAGGCTAGATAAACTCTGCACCCATTGGTCACACTGGTGTTACCCAAGTGCTACCATGCATAAAATAATACTAAATTGCTTAGCAACTTATGTTGACATGCCTGAGAGTGCTCTTTAGCTCCAATGTTTCTGTTTGAAAGCATTAGGTGACAAAAGGATGAACAGCCTCTTTAGTGATTCTGGTCTTTCCCAAATCTCAGTTCCGGGCCATTTTCTCACGAGCTTCTATAATTTACCATTTGAGCAGATCAACTGTTATTATGGTGTTAACTTCCCACTGTAACACAAAAGACATTCAGATGTGCAGACTAGGCCCCACACAGATGTAGAAGTCACTACTCTTACAGGTTGCTTATCAGATATTAGAACCTACAGTAGTTGCAACAATAGTTTTTGTGATCAAGAGTGATAAAACACCCTGGGGACATTATACAAAGAGCACACCCATGGGCTTTAGGGTGCTGTTGGTCAGTCAGGTGAAGCCTTATCTTCTTACCTCTCCAAACATAGATAACAGAGTTAATGTTGTTCTCTGTATTGGGGTGAGAGTGACATTGAATGGTGGAAAATAAGAAGTTAAGGAGGCAGGGTATTCATATTAATAATATTAATAATAAATATTAATATTAATAATAAAATAACTTTTATATGTGGGTTATTTCAATAAATGTTAAGAGTGAAACACATTTCGTTCCACCAAAACATAAGGTTTAGACCCCACTGGCAAGTTCATTTTCTGAGGTGAGGAGCCAGTCTAATCCAGTGGGAAAGGAAGTGGGGGCTCTCAGGTGAACAGGCTACTGGTTGTATCTGAAGGAAAGTTACAATGATGTACAGTAATTTAAACTTGCATATTCTCTATCGTAACCATTCCTGAACTGCTGTGAGCTTGTTCTATTCTTGTCAATTTAATGCCTTTCCTTAGGCTCAACACAGAAGTTTAATTAGTGAGGAGCTTGGTCTGGAATGTGAAAAAAAGATGCTGCATGCTATTAGAAGAAAACTGACCTTTTCAAAAAGTCTACCTGCTCTTTATGTACTTAATGGCACATGTATTCCAATCTTCACTTGCTAAGAACCTTTACTAAAATGTTCATATCTGAATAGAACAATGACAGTGGCCTGTAGCTTGAGCATTCTAAAGGTCCATAGAGGGGATCTGATGCAGCTGGTTCTAATTAGTGTTTACTATAAATAGGTTGAAGGACACAAGAGAAAGTGTCCCTTGGTGGGGCCAGTTTTTACATCTGCTAAAAACTTTATACTGTAAAAGTAAATAGTGAAGGTAATTCCCAGCGGTTAAGGACCAGGATATCTCAATACATGTTAAGAGTGAAATACATTTTGCTCCACCAATGCACAAGGTTTAGACCGCACCGACAAGCTCACTTTCCGAGGAGCCAGTTTAATCCAGTAGGAAAAGAGGTGGGAGCTCTCAGGTGACCTGCCTACCAGTTGCAACTGAAGGAACTCCAATACAGTTCTGATAAGAGGGGGTGCCAGGTAAGGATAATTTATCATGGCGCAGATTAGAGTGGAACTAGGCTTTTACTACACCATTGCTGACCCAGCCTCAACCTGGTACTTCCCTGTATGGACATATTGCACTTGGAGCTATAAACCGAATAAGGACCTGACTAACAGGTGGTTAATGTGTGTAGATCCTCCACCACCTCATTCTGCAGCACAAATGGGTTAAATTTCCCATGAACACAGGTAATTCCTGCAAACAAATCAAATGCATAAAAAGTGGGATGTGAGGTACAAGGATGGGAGATATAGAAATACAGTATGATGCAGCCAAGAAGGAGAAGCAAAAATATAGTTGATGAGCGTGCATTATTATTACATGCCTATATGAAGGAATGCAATTTTTAAGCCATTTTTTTCTTGAACACCAAATATGACACGTTTAAATTGATTATAATCTTTAAATGTTAAAGCAGAGATCTGAAAACCTCCTGTGGCAGGGTGCAGTGGCTGAGATATACTAGAAGAAGGCTGTTGCATTAAATTAAAAACCTATTAAAAGTCTTCCTAAGACAAGTAGATATTCTCAATGTTCTAGAAGTTTAAACGTTACAAGATCCAAAAACTATAAACTTAAAACATGGAATGCATAAACTGCACTGTACAATACATAAACACATTTCGGTATTGTTGGTGAGACCGTGATTCCTGGAAATCATTATCAGAGCCCCCTTTGATTTATTGAGTATGAAGAACAAGCAAAGGCACTGTTGGAACATCAACAGATTTGAGATTTGAGGTGAAGACTTCTGAAGTAGAACTATCTGAACTTTTCTAAGGTGCATAATATATAAATATTTGTCTCTTAAGATTGGGTGATTTGAAGTCAAGCATGTTCTGGGATAAAATATTCTACAAAGCATAACATCCTATCAGTGAAGGAAAGCCTTCTCCTAGGAAGGTGGACACAAGTAGCATGAAACACATTACTAACAGGAGAACAGAATGCTGAATATATCCGGGAGTCAATATATCTACCAATGCAGAGGTGAGCAAATATTCAAATCTCAAGTGTAGTTTCAGCAAAACAAACAAGAGCAAACAAAACTTGCAAACTTTCCTGCAAAATTGTCTATCTGAAAGACCCAGGTAGAATATAGTATAATCTAATATATATATATACTATATACAGTAGTTCTACCTTGTCTCTCACACCCAAACCAAGCAAAGAAGAGCATTCGCTTATTTGAAACTGAAAACAGAACTTTACACCCACGTGCCCCCATACAGTGCATTTAGCAGAGCAGGCTTGCAGCAGTGGTGTTGGAAACCAACACAACAAAAGACATCCCAATGTGCAGATACACTGTACAATCTAAACAAGAAAAAAAAAACAGGAAAACATTTGCAGACTATCTGTTATTATAAAAAGTCCTGTTCAGTGTATGGTAGCTTGGTGGACGTTGAGGGTGCAATCTGAAAATAAAAATGAAACACTGTGACAGGAGCTGTAGTCTAGGCATTATTTCTTGGCAGCTCTGAGCCTATTTTTGATGCTTGCAATCCTGATTTGAAGAGGTGGAATTAGCCGGAATGGATGATCATCTTGGCTGGGTAAGGCCAGAAACTCCACTGCCACATCTTTCATGGAGGTGTTTGTACTGAACAGAAATACTTTCTGCACAGCACTGGAAGAGCAGAATAGTCTTTGAAAAACAGCAAGGAAGAGCTATCATGCCAAAGGTACGAAAATGGATGGGCATGCATGCAGTCCTTGTTGCAACCCATAGTGAAGAATAGTGTATCGGAAAGCTGCAGCAGCAGCACAGGAAAGCCTGGTGTCTGTGGCAGTGCCCATGAAGAAAGCAGCAACTTTCTGAGTTTGCCATTGTCAATGAATTTCACTTTCTCATGGGCTTGTTGGTCACAGCTGTGAAAGTTCCACTACAGTAAATTAATATAATTTCAAAAAAGATAAAAGGACTCTGGGTAAAAGTGCATTTTTATTATGCCGTCATCGCAGTTGGGGGGCCACAAGTAGACCCCCCCACTGTAATTAATATTAGTCATTAGCAAATCATACACATCCTGTAACATCACTTAATCTTTATTTAAATCTTTACTAGACTCAAAACTAGGACATTTCTGGATTTTTAAACATGTTTTTATTTTTAAGGCATACAGGCATATTGATGTGATTTACACTAAGAAAAAATGCAAACTGTTTTATCCTTCAAAGCAGACAGAGCCACGTGGCTTTTTTTAATTTAATTGCTATACTTTCCATTATTTTTGGCAGCTTTAGACATTGCATACTCAGTGAAATGTGCATTTCAGTGACGTGAGATATGTGATGATTTTAAAACTGGATAAATAATGATCACTGCATGCACAAGAGCAATGTCCTTGTGGGCAGATTGATAAGGAGCAGAAGAACTAACAGAGAATTATAATCATCCATGGTCAGTGAGCTTCTGTTCTTCAAGCTCAACTCTAAATACACAAATCAATCTCCTCCTTCTGCATTCCCTCTGATTACCATGTGATATAAATCATACAGGTCTTTTATACATAAGTCATAAAAAATATGTTTCTATAAAACACTTTTCCACTCTTCCTACTGTGTGATTTTTCTGCAAAATTCATCTTGTATTTTAAGAAGGTATTGCTTGTTACTACTCAACTGAAAACAGATCCAAACTGCATCTTTTCAAAAGTGAGAAATACACAACTATGGGCATGATGCTGATATCAACTTTATCTTTATTATTTTGAGGGGCTCAAATCTTGTTGCCCTGTGCATTTTAACCTCATCTAGGAACATTCTACTGCTACTTGTACTACTAAGACATTTGACAAGAACCTTTTACTCATTAAATACTGAGTCTGTTATAGGCCTTAAGAGACTAATACTATGACTTAATAGGATAATACTAATATTCAGTCACAGAGGTTGTGAAGGAGGAAAAAGCAAATGTAACTGAACTCAGTTGTACTGAGCACTAGGCCTGTTACAAAGCTGATGTTATATAGTGTAATCCACCAGAAAGAGGAACAAAAGGAGAGAGAATGATATTTAAACACAAAAAACATCTCTTAAGATATGCTAGTATGTATTAACAAATTTCTGTTTTATTACGTCATAACCCCCATTTAGCATTTTTGCACTCATTTCTGTACACTTCAAATAGTGCTTGTAATGAAAGATTAGGGTTCCATATAAATTCCTAACAATACACTTTTTCCTTGGTTTTTAAATAAATATATGCAGCATTCACACATCGACTTTTTATATCCTGCTGTTTAACTCAGAAATTAAAACTTCTTAATAAAATACAGTAATTAACTGAACAATAAACACACAAATGTTATTTTCCTAAATTACTTTCATGTATAGAACATCTCTGCCTTTCAGTAAAAATACTGGAATGATAAAATAGAGCTCTTTTGTTTGGCTCACTAGGAGATCACCTGCAGAGAAGCACAATAACTTCTGTGAACCTAGGAATAATGTTCAGACAGCTTGATTTTTAAAGTTTTGCTGGCATATAAGCTTTTAGAAAGTCAATGAAATTTCACATTCACATCCTTTCAAAAACTCAGCCATTAAACATGCTCGAAATTGTACTTCACATTGTGCTTGCTTGACAAACGTCTGCTGTGTCCTAGATAGTTGTTTTTTTATTGACTTTTTTTTCCATCTAGGAATGAATTTGTGGAAGATAGATGTTCAAGGCTGAAAAAATGGTAAGGTTTGAGATAACTATCCATCCATTTTCTAACCGCTTCATCCAGTTCAAGGTCATGGAGGAGCTGGAGCCTATCCTGGCAAGCAACCAACACAAGGTGGGACACACCCTGGGCAGGACACCAGGGCACTGCAGGGCAGACAGACAGAAACACACAAACACACCAGGGCTAATTTTCCTAGAAGCCAATTAACCTACCAGTATGTGTTTGAACTGTGGGAGGAAAACAGAGAGCCCAGCAAAACCCCACAGGAACATACAAACTCCAGTAGATATCACCCCAGGTCCAGAATGGGATCCAGGGCCCCAGCACTGCAAGGCAGCAAAGCTAGCCACTGTGCCAAATTTCCACTCATACCCAAATACTTTGCAAAATTCCAATACCAGCTTGACATCCATACTGTATGCCTACCTTATATATCACACAGTGGTAGTCTGTGAACTGAGAAACTGAAAACAGTCTGTATAGCCTGCATTCTCTGGCTTTGTCATGGAAAGCCCTGTGGGGGGGAATTGCTCAGTCAAAGTGTCATTCAAAAGAGATAGCCTGCCACATTCCACTCTGTTGCACATTTGTCTTTCTTCCAGTGCATGACAACATTTATTTCAGATGCATAAAACTCCCCTCACCCAATAAATACAACATAAGTGATAAAAAGCTTTAAACAACAAAAAAATAATAATAATATTGTGTGCGTGTTGTTTATGTAGCTGGAGTAGGGAGGAAAGGAGAATGAAATAAGTAGACAACTTTACAATAAAGATCATCACATTCAGCTCGTGTGTGTGGCCAGAGTTTAACCAGATGAAACATCTGTACAGAAATCCTCGAGAGTGCCATATGCCTGCCTATTTTTACTCTCGGTTCCGTGCTCTTCACTTTGTTAACCAGAGACAGGGAATGTCCTTTAGCCTTCATTGCTGAGATTAATTAATGTCAGGTTTTGGAGGCAGGCATGAGGATGCCAGAATCAGATGAAGTATAATTAGCTAACAGAACTGACATGCTGATTTGTGTATGCTCCAGGATTTCTAGTTTTGGCTACAAAAATAGAAAGCTCTTAGAGTCCTACAATGTGAATGTAGGCAAGTTTCTTCAAACAGTTGAAAAAATATTGTATTAAGGGTGAAAATGATACTTTGTTCCCCCTGATTTTGTATAAATTCCTAATATTTCAGTGAATGAACTTGGCCATTTTGCATGTGTAGTTCAAGAGCTTCTATTTAAAAATAGCAGGATCATCGTTACCCACAGAACCCAGATTGTACTGTGAAAGCACTCATGTGATTTTAGCTGATGTTTTCTTGTGAAGTGCTTTAACACATCCTGAAAAGTCACGACTGTGAGACAGCACAAGCCAATATGAGAGACGGTTATTTCTCAACTGCAACTATAAATACACAAACACGCACTCTGAGGGTCACACATTCAGACAATTTGTAATATTAGCTACTTATCTGAGCATGACTAGAGAAAATAAGAAGGTATACAAATGAGAGGAGGCCATTGGACCAATATAGCCCATTTGGTAATTGAAACCAGCGTTCCAGACTCCCACATACACAATGCAGTGTAAGCAGTGTTAGTTAGTGGGACGCTACTGTACATTGAAATGCTTTCTGGCACTGGTTTCTTTTTTACTTTAGTTTCACCCTCTTTGCCCCACCTGGTAACGTGGCAACGTCTTGCTTGCCAATTTCACCTGTCAGGCGAGGAGGAGGCTAGTTCACATGCACAGCAATGGATGTCGGTTGAGGTAGGGCAGTCACCTGCTTGCTTTCCGTTAGGGTATCTCTGCTTGGGATGTTTGTACGTGTGGCGAGTGCAGCTTGTCCTCCACCGCATTGTGAACTCTCTGGGGTGTCCTTCAGTCCTGAGCCACACAGCGCTTGCCCTGAACAGCAGTGATTCTGTTACGCCAGAAGAATTACAAAAGGATTCAGCACTCTTGAGTTTCCTGGGGGAGTATGTTGCCATAGGGCTCAAGCACAAAATGTGGCCCTGTTACACTCCGGCCCTCACAATTCTACAACAGCCTCAGAGACCAATAGCTCTCATAATAATACAGGAGCTTACAGATAAGAGGAGGTCATTTTGCCCATCTAGTTCATTTGGTAACTGGTAGCACATTGATATGAAAAGCTCAGCCAGCTGCTTCCATTTCTCAGCTACAGTATGTGTTCCTCATAGTGCATCAGTGTGATCTGAGTCAGGGCATCACTGCTGCATATACAGCTTGTGTCATGTCATGATATCATTACTGCCTCCCAGCCTAGAGCCATATTGTACCATGCCAAGTTAAAGGCCAAGAAAAATTAATGCTAATGGTTTTCCTAGGGAATTATGTCACTGAAACAGTCTCCAGTACCCATTGAGGCAAGTTACACATCATAGGTCAGTTAAAACAAGTTTCCTTCCTGAACTATCTTTTTGCTTTGTTACTGATGGGGTTTTTCTCAGTAAAGGGTCTGTTGAATTCTTTATGAGATGGAGAAACGGGGAATTAAGATTTTTTTAATTAAAAAGCTGGCCGTTAAAGCTAAATTAATAGAAAGGAAACATTTTTTAATTATCATTTCTGTTTTATCATTTTTTTTCTTTTTTCCTCACCACTTCTTTGTTTTGAGTTCAAAAGTAGCACATACTTATCTCCCCAGTGAAGCGAATAGTTTTTTTTAATATCTGAAATTGCAGTAGTGCTGTTTTTTGTGTAGAATAATATCTTCAGAAGTCCAGCAATGTAATAGAACGCAGGGGAAAATTTGTGTTTCCATCAGAGAAAGACCTTCAAAGCGGTGGGAGGAAAATTGAGAGAATTTGTCTTTTAACAGAACACTGGCATATGCTGGCACCTGAACTGTAGTCTGAATTTACTACTTTTTGAGCGTCTTGGAGAACATGCTGGTAAGGATTTCAGAAAAAATGTTGGGGGGAGCTGTTTTGTTTTTTTCTGAAAGGCTATTCACGAAAAGCAGGACATATAAACTATAAAGCTTGTAACGGCTTTTCGGGCAGCTACCAAAGCAATTCGTAAAAGAGAATTAGTGTATGTTGGGTTTTTTTTTTATTTGCAATAACTATTTAGAAGCTGTTTCGGGCAGTGACAACAGCAGCTGCACTAGATGACTAAGGACTGGAATCAGTGCTCCCCTGACACGCTCCGATGAGTTTTTCCTGTGCTGGCCTTCTGCCTGTCCCTCACATCGCTGCAAGTCACGGGAGTCCCGGAAAGCCGAGAGGATCCTTATCAAAACCTTGCTCCAGCATCACTCCCCACTGACATGCTCCGGATCAGAGCTCTGCTATGGGACTGCTCTGTAACAACGCCGAAATTCATGGAGTGGAATCACAGCTCTGTGATTTCATATCGCGGTGTTTCTGCCTATCATTGTGCGTCTGTTAGGATTCTACACATACTGTACTGTGCTTTCTTTGGGTGCACATTCTAGTTTAAGGGGTTTCAGAAGTATATTGAATGGATAATAAGCCAGCTGTTTCGAAGTATTCAATATGTAACACACTACCTTATACAAACAACCCTAAGGTTGGGGATGTGGCTCAGGGCTAGGAAGAGGGTTTGGGTACTAACACGCAATCAACCTGCAGTAGAGGTTCATCATATTTGTCACATTTGTGATTCCACTGGAGTGATCAAAAAATGTGTACATTCATTTATTATATGTTGTACATACTATATATGCATACTGTACGTTTATTTTTATTATTACCATTTTACAAAATTAGTTATTGACCTAAAGTCCTGTGTTTCATGAATACATGCTTCATGACTGTATGCTACAGGATGTGCAGTAGTTAGATCATGCACACTGCAAATGCCATTGGAGGCATCGGACATCACTGAAAGAGTGAAGGTACATTTTCACTTAATGCATTTGTGCATAGAATTTACCTGTGTAATTCCAGCAACATTAAAGTATATTTTACAAGTCAATGAGCTTTAGGGTATTAACATGTCCTGGTTTTAAACATAACATAAGCTTCAAAAGCTAAAATATATATTTTTAGAGCACTTGTATCTCATAAAATGGAGTATGTGCATTGCTGGTGCAAGCTTAATTGTTTTGTTAGGAGTATTATTAACCTACTAAACCCATTTAATTTCTTTGTCCATCTCAGAGTTTTACCACTCCTGCATAAAGGCTGCCTATCATGATAGATACACTAGACATGACAGATAGCAATCTACTGCAATCTGTCTATTCAAATGTGCTGTGGACAGTTGTTTTCAACCGTAAGTGGTCTTTACTTACTTATTGAACCCTCCTCATATTAATATAAGCATGAAATGCCTGGGCACGTCTTTGCAAATAATTAATTGGTGTAAAGATCTGCTTAAAGTGCTTCAATTTGCACTTTTCAATTTCCTGGTTGGTCTTGTGCTCTGACAACTGACAAGTGGTAACCATACAGTATGTAGTGGTAAGTAAATCATTAATAAGCACAAGCACCTCTGAACAATTCAGACAGCTACATTAGAAAGTGCCCCACTGAGCTTAGTGCTTATTCAGCAACATTACTCATTCAAAGCTTAAGCAGAATTTCTTTATATATTTTTGCTTCAGTCAACCAAATCGTGTTTTTTTCTTATTGCAGTCTTATGGATGGGTTAAGGATGAATCAAGGCCTCCAAAAAAGCTGGTGTGAAATGTTTCACAATAAAATGTATTTATTGTGCTAGATAATTTTGAAAATCATTCACTTTTCAATATTATTTAAAATAAATTCTAACCATTTTCAATTTTTCCAGAACAAATGAGCTGTACACCAGTTTTTTTATTCTAAAAGATGTTTCCTTCTGAAGTTCAATGTCTGGTGTCTGAACTAACCCAATCATCCATCATTCCATCTTAGGGAATCCCTGCTCTTTAATGTTAAAATTCACCCCAATGAATGACCTACAGTACAGCGGGTTAAGACAAAGGAGAAATGTAAATAATTCTTTATGTGCATTAAAAAAATAACACAGCAAGCTTTGCCTTTTTGGTGGTATGGCTGGACTTGTGCCGAGTTTTACAATACTCTTTTCTTTTACCATGTTTTCAAAGTGCTGTAATTCTGTTTACTCCACCTGTGTACCACACTAGGTCTTTGCACTCTTCAAGTGAATAAATAATGTAATTCTGGGATGTGGAATCTCGAGGACTAAAACCTGTATTTTGACCTATTTAAAAATCAGAATGGTTTAACTTTTTGGAATGGGCTGCAATGGACAAGATACTGCAACTGCTGCCACTGCTGCAACCCTCACTGGCACCACTACTACTTACTGTAAATAATAATAATAATAATAATAATAAACACACGAAACATTTTCTTCATTAGGATTTTGTCACTTACAGATTTACAAATACCACTGCAAATGCACCTAGAAAACATGTGAGCTTTCCGTGGCAGACGATTCCATTAACCCATCTGCTTTGCTTTAATTCTACAGAATTTTAAATGATCTACCTTAGTTTCAGTTTTTGGAGGCGTCCTGAATGACCTACTGTATTACCAGGAACACATCCAAGTCTCAGCTGAAATAATTTGTGTTTAACAAGATTTGTAGTACCTCAATACTCTGTGGTTTATTGCTGTGAGCACTTTCTCCCTCTACAGAGGTTATTTCAAGGGTTCGTATTCATAGCACTTTAAGATAAACCGATATTTCTGTCAGACCCACAATTATCATATGCAGAAAGTGAGAAATTGGGAGGATGCCCTTACTTTATCCTACAAATAAGACTATTTATCACTTCATGTTTGCTAGTCTGAGGAAAATAATGGAAGGAAAAGTCAATTATGTCCATTTTTAAATCTCTGTAGGATTCTTTAAAAATTCCTTGAGACTAATTGTTAATGTGAGATTTATCTAAGCATTAATATGAAACATGAAATTCAATTCAGTGATTTTATTCTCTTTAATTGTTAAATCAAACAAAAAGAAAACACACTTCTGTGTAAGGAGAACCCTAAACAAACACAAAAGTTTTGATGTGGACACAATTTTAAATTAAGGTTCTTAAAACATGGGAAAGATCATGAAATTGTTATGCATTTTGTTTTTGAACATTTCAACATTTACAGTGCAGTGGATGTTAAAACCTGACCAATGTACAATAGCATGTTAGTTTTTACCCTTACACCCTGCCACTGGGTACATGATAAGCCAATCCAGAACAGAAGTGAGGAATGCATGCAACTAATACAAATAGTAAGTAAAATGTAGAAAACAGTTTATCTGTTATAACCCTTTATTGTAAATGTTCAGTTTTTGTCTCTTATCCTGCCTTAATACATTACATATGATAATGTTTGACCGAAAATACCATGACCCTGCGATTCTTCCAGACCTACTGTATCATGCTCTTCTGCAAAATGTTCATCCGCTTCTATTGCTTTATGTTCTGGGAGTTTCCTCTTTGATGAGCTTAAGAACACAACATAAGGAAGATTACAAGTGAACGGAGGTCATGCTGCTCATCCAGTCCATTTGGTAGTTCATAACTAAATTAAAGATCTCATCAAGCCTTTTCTTGAAGGAAGCCTGGGCATCATGTTTCAACAACAGGCAAGGAAGGAGCGTTCCACTCTGTCACCACTCTTCAAGCGGTTAAGGTCAAGAGGGGAAGTTGGAAAAGAAGTGCCTCTTCTTCTTAGTTCAAATGCATTTCTAGGTAGTTTCTCAACCAGGACCTCTGGTTGTTGTTTTACTATTTATTCTGAAGAAGTCTAATGGGTTGGCTTTGCCTGTGCTTATTTATAGATTTACAGTATATCATTTATATAATGCCAGTGTTTATTTATATAATTCCAAATCGGGGCAAGAAAAGCTCCCCCAAAGGGTGTGCACAGTTTAATTTTTTGGAGGAATAAAGAGACAAAAAATTCAAATTAAAAAAGAAAATCCCTTGCAACCCAAAGGACAGGATGAACAGAAGCTCCGGCTTTATATAACATGCCAAGCCGAAGCCAGTGGAATTGTAAGATTTCATATCAATGGAAGCTTTTTCCAAACAAATCCTTAATCCTGCAACGGATCCTTATCACGCCCAATTAAATAATAAAGGACACTGAAAACAGAAAGTCCTTCAAGGCAATATGTTGAAAAGTATCTCTCACACTTCTTTATGAAAGTTATCTCAACAACCTCTTGCAGTAAAACCTCTGTAAGTCAGGGGTGTCCGACTCAGTTCCTGGGGTGCCTTTCAGGTTTTTCTTCCACTCAAGCTCTCAGTTAACATTATTGGTCTAACTATTTAATAAAATATAAAATGCTAATGCTTCTAGCCTGACTTTGAAATGTATTATGGATGATTATACTTTTAATTAATTGAATATTTTGAGTAATCAGCTATTAAAGAACTTAAAATACCCTATAACTGTCTAAATAAATGCTTAAGTTAATATACTGTACTACTCAGGATGGAACAAAAACACAACACTAGGCCCTTCAGGAATTGTGCTTGATACCCCTGTTTCAAAGCCGGGAAAAGGAATAGGCCTGTATCCTGTGATGAGCTCAAATGTTCTTGTTGTCTAAAGCTATTTCTGAAAGCTAACAGATTGATTGTTTCACTGCTATTCCAGGGTGATCAGTCAGTTACTTAAGTTCCTATCTGAATACTTTACACTGCACTGTTCATTAAGATTCAATCAGCCAATCACCCTACGCCTTGTTTTATTACACATACCACATTCTGAACTGTAGCTTTGCATTTAGACATTGGGTTAAATTAAATCATGTATCTTGTTTCCAGAGCCATTACAAAATACAGCTTTCAAGTCACCGCAATGACTGCTGTATTAATACTGGGCTTCAATGTACACTCAACCGGCTCACCTTATACACACTTACTAATGCATGTACTGTATAACGTAACCATTTATATTTAGCATATTTGCCTAATTTCTTAGTCTGAATAAGATGAGTCTTTGCGTCCCTTTCCAGTGCAATTTACTTTAACATTGAGAAAAGATGTGTCGGTTTAATGAGAATAAGCCATGTCCGTGTACTTAGTGCCTGCTACCAGTGCATAATGCTTTAACAATTTAGTGCATGTACCAAGCAAAGGCTTTCTAGATGACAGATTAATGGATTCAGACTTTACCTCCAGTTCATTTCTAAAGAGCTCAAATTGCAGCTCTGGGTCATGCATGATTTATAAGTTTCTTCTAGTTGTAGAAGTAAAATCAGATGACGCAAAATGCTTCTAGAAAAATGATTAATTAATGCTATTGTTGAATCCCTCAAATATTTAAATTTTTGGATGAGTTTGTTACACTCAAGTAAATGTTATAAATAGGTTTTTCACTTCCACATTAAATTTAAATTTGTGGCAACTTATGTATATATCAAACATTTATGAAAACACGGTTAGAGACTGTTATTTTTGTTGTTACATGCACACATATTATACTTTTATAAAACATTTTCTATGCATGGAATATTTCGAAGCCAGCTCTTAAGATGAAGTTAATTAGTGTTGACAACCTATATTTCTCCTCTCTCTATAGGCAGCTCTAGAAAACCAAAGAGTCTTGGGAGATTCAATATTACTGCTCTGCTGCTTTGTTTGCTTCTCTTTAAAGGGGACAAGAGACTAAAAAGAGAAAATGTTGGCCAGAGTTTTAACAGAAATTAACCTTATTATCTAGTAATGTGTTATAAAAGTTACAACCTAAGAAAATACTTCTGATGTAAACACAATCTTTCAAAGACAAAGTCAAGAATAGTGCTTTGTTAATTGGTTGTGTTGCCAGAATGATGATTCTCATACTGCACGTGGTCTATTTTTGGCATTCCAACGACAGACTTGCTTCAAGTGAGGCTACATGACAAAATTTTGTATACCTTCTAAGAATCCAAAGTTTTATATTATACAAAGAAGGGTAACAGAGAACAGTTTTTCCCTTCACTAGTGAGTTGGGTGAACCTCTGCTTAAGCCCAGATTATAATGTGAATTCTATCAACCTGCTAAACACAAATGACTGATGTGTCACTTGATATATCTGTTTAGCAGAGGCTTCTTTTTAATCAGTTAACAGATTTGGAATATTTGATTCGTGGGTGGATCGAAGTTTTGATTTAAATCTATTGCCCTAGTGCCTTGAAATATCAAGAAATCTAAATCCTAATTCATTTATTTGTTGAAATAGGATTTGTCTATAAATATGCATGCAAATACCTAAAAACCTTAATCCCAAGCGCTAACCAACTGTACCAGAATTATGTTTGATTGAAATCTCTCTTTTTCAGACTAAAGGAACCTATGCCTGATAGGAGTTGACCATTAAGTCCTCAAGAACTGTTTTACTGTTTTGAGCATTCCCAGCTGGCCTACGTTTCTTCAAGGTGTAATTCATGCATCCCGCGCATGGTTTAGCAGCAGGAAAGTGAACAGGGGTCTTGATTAGGATCTTGGTTAATGTTAATGTCTTGGTAATGTAACTTTCTGACCTTGTTTACACCTTATATGGTTACAAACTGCTAGCTACTGTACCAATAATAAAAATTATGTTTTTGTATGGAAAGGTTTGCTTATCTTCAAGAATAAAAGCCCGTTACTGTCTTTAGGAAAGTGAGTGAGAGACGAAGGTAACCTGTTAACTTTGCCTGTCCTCCTTTTTTATTGCAACAAAGACATCTCCAGCTTGATTTACTTGAGTTGTCTGGTTTACTGAGAAAAGGGTCTAACACGACAATGTGGTAGTGTATAATACTGGAGACAGAAAGAAAATGTTTTGGTTTCAGCTAAAATTCAAACAAACCCCACAAACTAAACACCAGTGTATTTCTAAAGACATTCTGAGATTAAAACTGCTGGAAGCATGACGCACTGTCTTGATCTGAAACTCACCTTCCTGTGTCTGTGTGGGCTGGATTGGGAAGGAAAAGCAACTTGGTGGTCGTGGTGCTTTCTTCGGGTAGTATAGGGGAGAGGGGGATGCTATTTTGACTCACTCTGACCTATTCTCACATTATGTTTCTTACATCTTTCCAAGCTGCCTTTTGCCTAACATGTCTCTTCTCTCCTGAAGAAGGCTCCACACTCCTGAAAAAGCACAGCTGCAACACTGTGTTTTGTTTCTTAATTCTCATTGTCAAATTAACCTTTACTTGCTTTGTGTTTGTGTCTTTAATTTGTTTTTTAAACACAGATATTTACTCCATGTTCCGACCTCATTGCTTGCAGAGAGCACATTAGTATTCTGCATGCAGATGAGGCTTCTTCTCTACAGCTGTAAAAGGCTCAGGGATATCAGCAGCTCCGTATAAATTTCTTTGAAAATGGATATTCATGAAGCAGCCATAAAATTCTCTCCGAACCCAAGGCTACAGTTGTGAAAGTCAAATAAGACACTTAAAAATAAGACACCAGAGTTATTGCTCTTAACTCCACTCTTGAAGGTGCTAGTATATTTAGATTGTCTGTGCAGACGTGATTGTTCATTTATGATCTGAGACAAACCTGTTCAAAGAATATAATCTTAATGGTCTCTTGAAAGGCACTTCATTTAGGTAAGTAAATTAAATCCTCCCTTCTTGAAACACACAGCTAAAAAATATTGGCAAGGTACCTTTTCCCAGAAATTTACTGAACAAAGATCTTAACGTGTATGTAATTACATCTTGACAGGCCATGAAATAACTCAGGGGGATGATTTTTGCTGTCTAGAGAGCTACATTTCGTGTCACATGTACAAACTTGTAGTAAACGGCCAGTGGCTTGTTTGCGTAAGGGTTGGACAAGTGTGTTTATTTAAATTTATATTCCCATTTTTCTGTGTTATAACATTTTGAATATGAATGTCTGGGCAGGGGATAAAAATGACAGGGTAACAACATCAGAAGCGATGACAACCAGAATGATGCACACAAGGCTAAAGATGCAAAATGTATAGCAATTTAGTAAAAAAAGGTTTCTCTAATTTATGAGTCTACACTCGCACATCATTAATGCATATTTCTTTCAAATGCTTTCCAACACAACACTAGTAATTTGTATTCATTTCCCTTATGTTGGAAGAACACTCCATGCCTCTTTGATCTGATTGCAATTTGATTTGCTTTTCCTTTTGAGCCCCACTGAAGGGATGAAAATTAAAATTTGATGTTGTGACAAATTCTTCATCTAGAGCTTCTACTCTGGTTATAGCAAAACATATATATTTTCATTTCTTTTGTGTTATGGATCACTGGATCAAGGGATCACAGTGAGCTTCATGAAAACAGAAGACCTTCTGTTATATAATTATATAAAACAAGCAGACTCATTACTACACTCTATAGGTGAGAAATAAAAACACACACTAAGCTGATTTTGGTGGTTTTTTCCACCAGTATAATTCAAGGGATTTTATGGAACTTTATATAAAGTAAAAATCATACAAATTAGATAGTTGACTACCCACTGTATATACCTTATATTCTATAAACAAAAAATGGTGTGAAAATTCGTAATAGAAAGGTAACATTATTGTAACGGCAGGATGTGTTATTTTGGTATAAATCCAAATAAATATTTGGTAAATATATTTGTATCCTGATTAATAAAACGATTGCCGAAGCTTGTACACTGCTGGATTATTTTACATTAATTAAGATTTGATTTTTTTTCTATTATACATACTGTATGATGACGTCTCATCTGTGCATTCGAAGCTCACAGTTATAAATCCCTCACCTCATTTTGCCATGCAGATAATTGCTCTGAAGTGTCACCTAAGCTATCTGAAGATAGACACATATTCCCCAGCTGATGAATGAATAACCAGACACCTGGATTGACACATGCATATTTAAAATTGTAAGAGCACTTGATTACAAATATGGAGATGGCTTAATAATGGTATAACTGAATGAACGAACATCCTTGAGTAATAGCTTCACCCCAACTTTGACTGATGATGTTGGGTGTCTTATTGAAATTCTACTATATTTGCTGATTTCTGAATGAACACATTAAATGAAGGTTTCCTCTTACACCAGCCCATTCACAGTAAATGTCTGATGACTGTCACCCATCTTGTGTTGAACACAGGAAAATGACCAAGAAACAGTGAAGGAAAACAAATTACTGTAAAATTACTATCTTAGATGGAAGAAAGAAAAGACGTCACATTACAATACTTTTTTTTAAGTGTTTACATCCTTTGTTCTGCCAGAGGTAAGAAAACTTGTAGATGACATGATGTCTGTTATTCTTTTCTTAAAATGTATAAAACCTGATTTTCAATTTTTTACATGGCAGAATCCATATGAAGCATGAATCTGAACTGCAGAGAGCTGCAAGTATAAATGGTTTTCATTATTTGTAACTCATTACAGTATTGCTGTGATGAACTTGAACCAGTATTTTGAGGTTTAATGAGACACGGTATTTGACTAGAAGCACCAAGTCATTATGTACAGGAGGGGTAGTCTCTCCTGGCCATGTTACTCTGTAAAATGCAAGCAAGACAAAGGGCAGTCTGAGAACACTGTATGAGAGAGCAGAGTGCTGGGGCTGCATTCGAATAAAGCAGAACCCGACACTGTTACACAGCGATGAACAGAATGTCAACAAAATGCAAAACAGGCCTGTAGGCGATCTTCAGCAAAGCAGCCCCAGTGGAAATACCTCAGTGAACCTACATTAAACTGAACTAGGGTCGGATGCAGCTGCTCTGCTGGCATGCTATTCCATTTTTCACTTGGCAAGGATATTTCATGTTTTACCACTAGCTTTTATTTCAGTGCTCTTATCAAGTGGATGTTGGCATCATCATATAAATTCCACTTCCGTCGTGATTCTACATTATCTGAAGAACCGAGGCCACCGTCAGTCATTCAGCAGGTGAGCTTTTCCACCATGGGAAATGATCAATCACTCTGCTCAATGTCCACTTTTAAAACTGCAGTTCATTGCTTTTGCTGTGTAGCAGAATGTTTTCTATTTTGTGTTGGTTCTTCACTGCCTCCCCCCAAAAATATCAACAAAAAATATTTTGTAGGTGCTATTTGATTTTTTTTTTAAAGTGAGGATTCCCCCACATCATCTGTTTGGTTCTTAAATTTTGTTTTACTCAACAATAAAGATCACAGACCAGGACAATTCTCATTGATGGTCTGATTTGGAGTACTAAGAACCTAGGACCTTTTTGCTGTGAAGCTCCTACTGGTGGGTAATTAAGATACTTTGAGCTGAATAGCCTGTGTACTCATGCCCAGCCCATTTCTCATTCTCTTTTCAGAGGCTGCCTGGCTGTTACTCATGCTATATCAAATAATATCCTCGCTGTGTTCCCCTGCAAAGATGTGCTCCACAATGCAAAGATGTGAGGATGAAATCACACTGAAGAAAACCCTTGAATCCATCATTGTAAATCAGTTTATGTATCTGGAAACATAGGTATGGTGCTTAAATAACATTATATCTCCATATAATCGAGAAGTCACAACTATTTTAAAAAGTTAATAATTGCAAGAAGATACAGAGCGATCATTAATGTTTTAAAACGATTTAAAAATCCTTAGGATATGGTATAACTGTAGTGTGCATGTATCCAACATACTATACAGTAAGACAGTGAATATTAATTTAGGCTATTAACGTCTGAATTCTCCTAACAAATGAAAGATTTTGCTTCACACAATGAAAACAGCTCTCAGGAAACATTAGGATCCAGTGTAATTTATGTATAATTGTAGCAGTACAAGGTCAGAGGGCTTCCAACGCTTCCTTCTTTGAAAAAATAATTTGAGAAAACCATTGGATTTGACGTCAGCTGAATCTGTCAGTACATGTCAGACAAAGAGAAAAGTGGTTAATCTTTGTCAGGAAGATCTGTACTTCAGAGTGAAGCATGGAGAAACAAGGTGTTAAAGGTCACGATGTGTCCAGGCGGTTGTGCAGCGATTACAACAGGCAGTTCTCAAAGAAATGCACCATGTAATTTAATTGGGCTTTCCACACAAAAGGCCAAAGCAACTTTTATTGCACGCTAAAGCACTAGAAAACAAACTTATCTGGTACAGTAATTATTCTTTAGGAGCATCTAAAGAAAAATAGTTCTGATTTATTGTGCAGCTGAACAAAAGAGGAGCTTTCATGAGCTTTGGCATAGTTTTGATTTGAGTTTCAACAAAATCTTACTCCCACAAAAAGGGGCAAAATGGTCACATAAATTCAGCAAAGCAAATTCTTTACAACTGCAGTTATTTTAGAGAAAAAGAAGTCTTGCCAACAGTGTACTTACTTTTCTGACTTATTTTCAAGATGTTCTGAAAATCCGCTTTTGGGTTTTACATTATCATGGGGGTAAAGTAACATTTTAAGATTACACTGAATTGAAAAGCATATACAGTATATATTGCACCACAGTTTTTTCCTCAACCACCCAACACTGGAAGTGGAGGTGATGTGGTCAGCATCACACTCCGGCCAGCTTATTACCCCCAGAAGGATTAACCCCCGGTACTCATTTGGAAAGCAGGCTGAGTGGACCTGGGAGCCATCTGGAAGGAATTAGAGCAAGCTACATCACCTGCCCCTACCTGGGATTGAACCCAGGACCTTCTGGTCAGGAAGATGGCCCTTGCTGTCTGAGCTACCACAGCTACAGTGTGTACTGTATGTAAACTTGAATTATATACAGTATGATGCTTTACAGATTTGAAGGACAGAGGGACAATTAGCCAGATTAACTTGGATGATTTTGGATTAATTAGAAACAGCAGCCACATATCAAAGTTGTTTACAGACCCACACATGCTGAGCGCATTTTGTCCAACATATTTGCTAAATAAATTGCCTAATTAAAATCACTGCTCTTGTGAATAGAGCTCTATTACTTTGACGTTTCTTAGTGAAACAGGCAGTGCAAAAATGGAAGAAAGTGACTGTCTTCAGACTGAATGCCTGCATGACACTAATTTCACCATCGGAGAAGACAACAACATCACAATCATGGGCTGATTAATGAGTTTATTACTGTATATTGTTTTATTCTGCAGTCACATTACGAATTAGCATGAATTTTGAGTACTTTTGAGTACTTTTTTCAGTAATGTTTTTGTTTGGAAGAATCTACCCTGAGAACAAATATATAAGTGGTTTTGAAAAAATAAAGCTATTGGATAGGGAGGTTAAAACAATTTGTGCATCAATGTCCTGACTGATTAAAAAAAACAGGTTGCAGTGGAACTGGGTTAATTTCTTATTGTGATAAACAGCAGTGTAATCTAACTGGAGACATCACAGGTCCCTTAGATGAAGGACCACAGGATGTACAAAATGCTATGAATAGATCTAAAAAAAAATCACTTAAGAAAAATTCAAAAAGAAGATATCTAGCACTATTTTAACACCAAGTTTGTAGCAGGCTACAGAATGCTCTGTGAATTAATGATTCAACAGATAAAAGGAAAATTCAGTAAATGAATTGCTACGCTTCTGCCTGTGATGAAATAATTACAGTTCTTCACAACCAATTAATCCTGAGAATTGCAGCACTTTTATACAATCAATCAACATTTTGAGTCCATATTTGCGAGGCCAAGGGGAAATGATCAGAGCATTACAAAGAAAGTGCAATGGAGCCTGCAGACACTTAGCTGACAACTAATAATATACACTTGTATGAGATCACAGGGTGTGCTCAATCAGTCAATACCACTGGGAATGTAACAAGTTCAAACACTCAGTGGTAAAAATCAATAGAAACCTTGAAGAATGATGGCACGATGGACATTTCTTCTTATGATTACCTTATGATTATATTGCACATCAAAAGAAACCACTTATAACTGCAAAAAAACACAAAGTTATCAGGAAAGTGACAAAATATTTTTGTAGCTGGTGAACTGACGTTTCATTGAACAGAGGTCACCTAGACATATTAATTATGCTAATTAATATTTGTCATCGGCAGGGGGTCTACTGTGAACGTCACAGGCTAGTAGCATGTGTTGCCACTGTTGAATGCAATACAAACTGTGACACGTGCTTTGCAGATATTGTCTTGTGGAGTTCTTTACCATTTCTGTCTTGGAGTCTGGACAACTCATGCCATAAATCCTCAATGGAGCTCAAGTCTTAACATCATAACTATCACATTCTCATCTTAGAAAGAAGCTGTTATTGCAGTAGCAGCATGAGGGCATATGTTTTCCTGTTGGAATGTTGTCACATCAGGATGAGCCTGCAGGAAGGGCAGCAGATGAGGTACCAGGACTTGATCAATGCTGCACCATGCAGTGAGGTTTCCTTCATTTATCACAAACAGAGTCTGTAGAGTTCTAGACACTCTTTACTGGACCACCAGACTTGGACTTCCCAATGATAGGTCTGTTGTACACAACAGTTAGTGTTTTTTTTTTGCAGAACTATTCCACACAGGTTGATGTCTGTCCAGGTGTTCTATGCACAACCTTGGTTCATATCTAAAAGGGACTTCACTGCTGACAAGTCCATCTGAGCTTTGCTCCGACGTGTTGCTCTTTTCCGAGTTCAACTTTTTTTAATTTCACCAGGCGTGACATTTAACAAGTTAGATCCCCTCATCACCTGTGGCCAGTCAAATTGACCCCTTGGCCTGTGCCCCATCGTCTCTCTTTCTGTTGAGGCGGTTTAATGCTTATGCAGCAGTCAAACTCACATTAATGTGTCACGGTCGGCCATGAGTCATCAAATCATCACAATCACACTCAAATTCCAAATACAGTACCTTGTTTTTACAAAAGCAAGGTAAAAAAAAAAAGAAATAGGGCGATAAGGAACAAGTAGAAGTCCACTCCTTTTTCAGTTTCAGTTCTGGCCTTCAGCTCTTCTCTTTTTGTCCACGTGAGTTGATTCCAACTAACCCAGTTTCCTCCCAGCTGCCTGATATGTTTGATTGGATACCCCTCCTGGGTGTTCTCTGGTCTCTGTGAGGAAAGGAGCTGGACATCTCATTATTCAGTTCTATCAACAGTGGCTTTTGTCTGCTGATAATTAATCTGGCAGTTTATATTTAAAAAGGCATTTCTCACAAGTGAGTTTTATGTACAGTATATAAATTAAATGTGTCTAAAAATATGCAAATAGATATGGAATCAAATCTTTCTGCGCTGATGTTACAAGTATTTGTTGCCTGTTGGGGATAATGAAGACTCTCTCTCTCATTACAAGCTGTGAAAGCAAATATTACAATCATCTTACAAGCCTTGACAAGAAAGTTCAGAAGCTATGATTCAGTACTTACAGTTCAGGTGGATAAAGAGGTCCCTAAAACCCAATATCTCAATGCACACCAAAATGGCTGAAATGTTCTGTCTTTTAAAATCCTCAGAACGCCCTTTTAAGTCATAATGATTGAAAAATAAACATCCACATCAAGGCTTTGTGTCTGTGCTACAATGTCCTCTCTGCTTGCCTTAGTCTGTTTTGCAGTTGATCTGACAATCATTAAAAATGTTTATAACAGCACTTGAAAGGGATGCTTGCAGGTGTGTGGTGTTTTAACTGTCTGAAAGCAGCGAAATATGTTTTACAAAAATGTGGGTTTTTCAAAAATACAGTAAATGTTATCTGAGCTAAAATAAAATATCACTATCACAATTTTCACACCACTGCAAGGACCCTCCTTTCAAAGAGCATGCAACCTGATTGACATACTGTAGATACAGTTGTTCATTTTCCAATACAACAATGGTGACCACCACACAGCCAGAACTTCATAGGCTGTTTCTTCTTACACAAAAAGATAAAGAGCTGGACTGGCCTTCACAGCTGCCCAGTTTGAACCCAGCTGAACTTTTGAGGATTGAGATGAGTGGTTGGGTCATCAAGCAAAGGCAAGTACAGCATTGTTCCAGGCTTCTCAATATTGTTGTTCAGCACTCCCATAATCACTTGCAACATGTATCAGTGCCCCAGGTGGGCACTCATATCATTACTCCTGAGTTACTATAGCATTGTATGTTTTATTAACACATTCCAAACAATACAACCAATGTACACTAACCCAGCTGTGGTGTTTTCCTCTGCTTAACATATTTTCCAGATGAAGTGATTACTGTATGTGGAATCATAAAATAAGGTCATCATGAAAATACATTTTTATGACCTCAAAGTATAAATTAAGCCAAAATGTACAGCATGACATTTACAAGATTAACGGTCAGAGTTCTCTATTCTTTCTTTTAACTGTTGAGACTAGATTAGCTATTCTTCTTTTGAAGGAATTCATTACAAGTTTCTCATCAAGGATATGATTTTCACACTGTCATTTCCTGGTGTTAGACCACCTGGCACAGCAACCTTTTGCCACCTATAGTTTTCAGATATACAAAATTAGCTATAATCTTGGTATTTGTATAGACTGACATACAGTATATCCCTTAGGAATGTGATATACGGGGAAACATTAAAACATCAGTCATGCTTCAGTGCTGTAGCATCTGGAATTACAGTAAATATTCATCTTCCTTTATGCGAGGATGAGGACACAAGGGTATATGGAGAGGTATATTTTAAAAATGATAAAACATTTGAAAACAAGCTGGGAAATGAAACATTGAGCTCACAAACTGAAGCTCCCTTATGAAGAAATCAAGGATCCTTTTTATTTTAAAAGGGAAAATGTTTGCAATCACATGTCAAATCAAATTCCTGATGCAATTTTTAGTGCTTTGCTTTAAGGTGAAAAGTTCAACTGGAGCATGTGGCCAAGCGTAAATTGTAAATTGTGATATTTCCACCAATGCAGGGTACAATCTAGCACATAATTACATGGATAACACTGAGGTGCTGTTAAATGTTGTTCCTATATATTGTCAGGTAGCCTAATACAGGGAAAAATGATAGGAAATCATATCACTTATTCTGATATCAATTTTCAAGATACTGCCCAATGTATCTACTTGCAGTAATCTTGAAACATGGTGTGTAACTATTTCTTGATATTGTACAATTAAAAGGCTATTAAATAATCTGTCATTTTACTGAGAAATCCTATGTTTCCTCCTAAACATCAATGCTGCATTTGACATTTTGCAAACATTGAACACATTTCTGGATGTTTTAATATGCATAACGTAGTCTGTTGATTACAATGATTTTAATGACTGGACTTAGATACTCAGTATTAATAGGGGTACATTTAAAAGTTCTAACTAATTCAGTTTGAACGTGATTTTATGTTTACATTGATATTTCCATGTGCACAATAGTTTAAGTTGTAAATGCAAAAGAGGGTAACATTTTTTAATGGGCTGAAGAAAGGGTTCACTTAACAATTACTAGGAAACTTAGACTGAAACAGTTTTATATTCTAAAAAAAATCACAATCATGGTTTGAGCAAAATCTACCATTAGTCTTAATTTCAAATTTCAGCATGGATTAAAATTACATTATAATCCAACAAACAACACCATTTGGCCTGGGCCTAGATTAGAATTCACATTAATCTCAGACTTTTAATAATATAAGGGAGACATTCTAACACCACCTTCACTCATGTACAGTAACTTGAGTGTGTCCTTGGGCTCCACATTTCAATCTGAGTAAAGAATCGGGTTTAGGACTACAGTCTAGGACTGGAACTTCAGACATTCATTTATTCCTGGTAACAACATCCCAGAAAGACACTTTATATAATAACAATTTGCTCATTTTTGCCTGGATGACAAACCCTAGGCATTTGTGTTGTAAATTGATAAACTGTGACTTCCTTATGTTATCAGAAAAAATATTTAAAATAAAATCTAAAATACAAATTGGGATGCTTAAATGACCAACTTAAAAAAGCTGTTTTTAAAAAGGCTATATAAAGTTAAAAATAGAAATGACAAAAGCTTTAAGTATTCCAGACAAAGTTGTCTTTTGTGATATGTCAGTTATAGAACAAAAGGATTAATTGGCAGGCTACAGAGAGCAATTTATTTCAGAACACTGAATGAAAAGGCATGGCACAAACGATTCAGGAGGCATTAAAAAGCCTGGAAATGTGCGACAAGATGTTCATATACTATTTAATAGTTCATAAAATTTCGAATGGCCTGTGAGTGATAAAAATTCTGCAGTGCATATTTTGAAATGAAATAAATACTGTGGTGTTTATTTTTTCAGCTTCTCTTTTAGAGCTTAATACATTTCAGTATCATTAGAAATACACTGCAGCCTTTCAAATTGGTCTGTGAGCCTTCTATGCTGTGAGGATGATCAAATGGAAGGCTTCTCAGAAAGCCCTCAAACGGAAAAACAGCTGAAGCACATCAAGCTTCCACGTCAGACAACCACACAAATACACTGCAACGACTTTTTACTACAGATCTTCTTAAACGTCAAACCAAAGAAGCACTTGTTAACTACCTGTACCTCCAAAAATACTTTCCACTTCAAGAATTGTAGAGAATTGTTACTGCATTTGGCTAGTTACAACACGTGCAGGTCTTTTAATGAGAAGAGCTTCAGCTGTTGCCATCTTTGCTCCATGTCACCCAAACTTGTTTATCAACAAACGTACATCCAGTAGAGAGTTAAGCATGGAGTCGCCTACACTCAGATCAAACAGTTTTAAAGTCTAGAACTAAGTGCACTTAATGTGACACACACTATTTAAATTGTGAGCAGATTTTACTCTTTAGAAAAATTGGCTAATGACGGTCCTGTGATTTGTTACCATTCTTATGGTTATATTCCTCAGTAGTGGTGCTGAACCAGTTTGAACTGCAATGTCTACAGCCGATTACATTTATTCTATTACTTGGAGCTTTGCAGATTATCTCGTTCAAGCAGTGTTTGTATTCACTTAAGTATTTTTATGTACTGTATTTTACATTTTGTTTGTGTGAGATACCCCACGAAAAAATAAAACAAAAATGAGATCCTGTAATCAGATCTAACTTTAGAAATTAGTTTCTATGAAACAAGTATGAAAATTTCTGCAAAGACTTGTTTGAAATGCAAATGAAGATGCTACCTTGTGTAATATATGCAGTACATATTTAAAAAGACAACATCTACAATGTTAAAGTAGTTCAGGTGGGTAGCTGCATCAGCATGCGTAGGCTGCAAAGGAACAAGTAATAGGTTTATTCTATGCTGAAAAGAGAAGAAAGAAAACACAACGTTTCGGCCGTGAAGAAGGCTCCAATCTACAATGTTAGTTAGATTGCACTCCTGTTTTTTTGTTGCATTCTTTGGAATTATTTTTTTCTTTTACACTTCCAAATATATTTTTTAAATGCCCTTTGACATTATCTTATTGTAAGCTCGGTAATTCATTAATTTTTCTTCATAGCGTGATCCATGCAAATATCAATACTGTGCTTGCTTTGAGAGGACATGGATCAAAAAGTTGCACTATCATTTTCAAAGTTTTGTATTTACTTTATTTCAGTACTTCTGTAATAAGTTCTTCGTCCAACAAAGAGCTAGCACTAGGATAGCAGGTACAGCTAAAACTAAAAGTATTTCTGTGCTCTTTCAGATGATCAGTAAGTCTGTCCATTTCCAGACAAATGTTATAAAAAATTGATAATATGCTGAAATTACTTTCTATATCCAGAAAGTAACAATTTTTGTGTTGTTTGAGTTTCAGATACAAGGGCTTTGAATCACTGTTTTATACAGTTTGACTTTTGAAATTACTGAGAATAATTAGATGCATATGAATCTTTCTATATACTATTTCTGTTGTTTGTTAGCTATTTGGTCAATTGTCTTATACCTTTACTGCTATGGTGGTGTGCAGTGGAGTGTGTAATTTATTCATGGAAACCTAAATAATAAAAGAAAGGCTGTCCTATCCCAAAGCATTCTTAATGAAACAGTATCTGCAACCATTTCCCAAATATTATATCAGACTTCAGTGCCTGTCTGCGCAAATCAAATCCATTTTTAATCAAGGATTTTCAAATAAATTTCACAATTGGGACCAGTTGAGGTGATTGATTTTAGTGATTGCTTAATAATAACATCTTCTCAAATTGAAAATCATTGCTTATCTAATCAAAAAGCTGCAACAAATGAATGTCACTGCAGGGTCAGAGGAGCAATCATACATTCTTGTGCCTATCAGAATAACCTATGTTTTAGTCATATAGCTCTGGAGCAGCCTTTTTACTTAATCGAATAACCTGTTAAATTATCTGCTCTCCCAAAGAGGTAGAAGGTCTTTGGAGGAATTATGAATTTACTTTGCCAGAGTAGGGACATAGAATTTAAAAAGCACTATTTGCATGCTTAGTATTGCAAAAAGTTCCACTTCAATATAAATTATTCTTTAGCAATGCTCTGTTGACTTATTTAGGTGTTGGAAATGGTCAGTCATTAGACTGGTATATATGTGAAGTCTAAACAGCACTTGCTGTCAGTTCACTGAAGCTGAAACAAGGCCTGGCTACAGTATCTGAAAAAAAAAGTGGTCAATCAACATACCGTGCAGAATCCTGGAGAACATCACAACAAACTCTACGGCAATGATTATGTTAACAAGTTCTTTACCTATATTATGATAGATAGATACTTTATTGATCCCGTGAGGGAAATGTGTTAATAGTTTAATCATTCTGTATACTCAGGTTTAGGAAATGAACTATTACTATCTGGCACAACACAATATATATAGTTATAATTTTCTTTTAAATTGAATACCTAATGCTGAATTTATGTACTGTAGTAACTCCAATAACATTGTTTTGTAATTAAAATGAATTTGTTTTGTTTTCTTGTAATGAGTAAATTTATTTTTTTCCTTTTTATTCATTTTTTATTTATTTGTATTTATTATTCTTTATTTAAAAACACTTTTATAAAAATATAATGTGTAGGGTAGCCTTTAACTATCATAAATTGTTTCCCAGATAAAGTGTTTTCCAGAAAAAGTGATACTGTACTTGAAGTTGTTAGGCTGTTGTCGGGAGCACCATATTCAGCCTTCAGATTGTTCAAAACGCTGCTGCATGTCTTTTAACATCTTTACATTGGCTCCCAGTATTGGATAGATTTTAAAGTATCCCTTCTGATCTGAAAAGCTCTAAAAGGTCTAGCTGCCCCATATTTAAGTGAGCTGCTAACATACACCAAGCACAGCACTCTGGTCTGAGGATGCTAGCTTTTTAGTTTTCCAAAAAATCTCCAAAATAACAGCTGGTGCCAGAGCCTTTAGTTACAGGGCCCCTAAATAATGGAACACCCTCACAAAACAAGCAATAGATGCCCCAATCATCTCAGCCTTTAATTCTAATCTCAAGACCAACGTCTTTAGTCTCTATATTCCTTAGTTTATAATTCTAATAGGGCTGCCAGTGGTCAGAGGGTGTTATATATTGTAATGCACTTTTATCCATCCCATTACTGTAACCCACTTCATTATCTTTTTATTTCTCACCTCCTATAGATCGTCGTTGTGGGATCTGACACCAAGCACGGATGTCCTGACGTCAGAACTGGGAACACCTCACTTGGATAACCATGATGACAGACTGAGGAGGGCTGGACATCAGCCCTGGACTCTGGAGAAACTGCTCGCTCTCCAAGCCTGGAGAGCTAGTGATCCCTGGGCCTGGGACCCCAGAGGTTTCTTCTTTCCCACTGGGAGTCAGGGTTTCTCTTCTCCATACCCAACTGTCGACTGTTATTGCATTGTTCACTGCTATAGAAATCTGTATACGCTCTGTGGGAGTGTTGCAAAGGGTCCTATAGCAAATGAAATGATTGATTGAGTGTGGTCATTGGTGTTAATTTATGGAGCTATAAATCAATGCACACACCTTAAAACTTTAAATACATAATGCATGGGTGACGACATACAGTATGACTCGCCCTCTTCTGTTGGCTTATCAATTATAAAAAGAAGGAAAATACAAATAACAAGGGTAAAAAAAACACTCCACCTGTGAATTTTAAACAAAAACAGCAAATTAACAAATGTATGTTAATAACATTTTATTTACACATATAAATACAGCAACCAGAGAAAAAATGATAGAAAAAAAATTGGCTTAAACTAGTAGTATTTACAGTATGTAACAGTAACTTGGATATTAACGACTCCTCAATATGAAGAAAAACAATCAAAGCTGCTTCACCAGATAGGTCAGAAGTAGAGATTAACATTCCATTGCAAAATGCATAATTTAGGCCTACAAATGTCAACTGGTTCCTTTGGTATAAAAATAGAAGTGCAACTTAATCTTATCCTTTAAATGAAACCTTTGAAAACGTTAACATACTGAAAGATGTTCAGGTCTTTCATCATAGTTTGGCCTTGTCAATATTTAATGAATCCAAATGACTACCTCATGGCCTGTGTGACCTTCAGGTCTTACCTTAGCTTGGCTATTGGACAGTGTTATTTAGGAATCAATAACCTAGAGCAGAATCAGACCAGACAGGATCCTCATTTCCCATTCCTCTCTCTGATTGTTCACAGAGAAGAGTTTTAAATGTCAGGGTGTTTTAAGAAGGTCTTAAACAACAGATATTTCCAGCCATATGGTAGAAATTCATTTGGTCAGGAGAAAAATGGATTTTATTAAAAGCCAAAGTGCTGAAAAAGGTCACAAGCCTCTCATAGTAGGTACTGTCCTTTTCACAGGGAGATATGACCTTTTCGTTCTGCTCTGGCATTGACCTTCTTGACCTGATACAGTGGTGTATTAAGGATGTAATGCCACAATTCAGCTGAATCACCATAAAGGATTTGTCAGTTGCAAGTCTAGGGAAAAAGGTCAGAAAATAAAGATAATGTCTAAACAGAATTGAGAGCCATGATTAGCTCAGTCTTACTAGGAGTAATGCATCACTTTGAACATAATTTGCAAGTTTGATTCCAAAAAGAGCCCAATGAAATGTTTCACTGAGTTCAATAAAAACATTGAGCTTTTGCTGTCCGTACATTAGAGACAGCCTACACAGAAAATCCAATTTAATAATTACAGAGGGCATTATCTCTGCAAATTCCATGTGAAAAACAATTGAAAAAAATGTGATCTTCTTTGTCTGAGGTATTTTAATTTAAAATAATTCTGCTGGTGATGTTCTTTTTTTTCAATTTGTGATGTGGAAAAAATGCGTTGGATGCAAAGATCATCACATTCGTTAAATCAATACTTCTTCCTCAAGCAAATCTTTCTTGAAATTTTAAAACTAATCGCCAAGATAATTGTTCAAATTTAGATGTCCCTCATTTTCTTCAAAAAAAAAGAACATGCTTTGATTGTGGATACAACTTCAAAGGAAACCCTTGATGAAGGCACACAATGAAAGAGAAAGTGATTGTCAGAAAAATGTGATGACAGTAAGATGATGGCTGGCATGCCTTTAAAGCCATCATCTGATTTACTGAAGCCCATGGTATAAAACCAACATAATCAAATGGGCAATTTTCTCAATTTAACTCTTCCGTGGCACTTTCATCTTCAAGAATCCATCTCAGTATCAAATAGATGATCATTGTTCTTGGGAGAGAAAAGACCTTTGTCACTGCAGTTCATCATCAAATCTCTTTATATTTTAACATGATTCTTTATATACAGTATGTACAAACTTCCTTTTGTTCTCCTTAATAATATATTTCAGAAATCTACAGTACTGTTGTTAATGGAAAATTCAGAAGCCAATAACAGCACTGACAAATGCCTTCGGGACGTTTGCTGTGCTACTGTAGCTATTAAGTATATTCATAGATTCATGTATGTGTTGTGGTTGTATTTAACCTTTGAACTGCTGCAAATCTGTAAAAATACGGAGAAATCTAGTTTATAAATAATAATTTTTCACAGTGTCCAGTCCTAGTCCTGGCGGGCCTCTTTATCTGCAGGTTTTTGAGGTTCCCTTAAATCCACAAACTCAAAGAGCTGAGAGAAACTGGTCCAATGAAGACTGAAGCAGAAAAAAAGACCTTTGATTTGGAATGAAAACCTGCTGACACACTGGCTTTCTTGGACCAGGATTGAACACCCCTACTCCGGCATGTCGATCTGTTGAATGACACAAAAGATCTTTTTGGCTTTGGATTTACTGAGACATTATAAGAATAACAGAGTTAACACGTTACCCTGTTATGTAAGAGCATCTTTAAATAATTCTGAAAGCATTATGTTGATTTTAGCAGAAGTCCACTTACTCCTGGTTTTCAGGTCTCTGTTGCTTGTTAAAGGTCGTGTTCGTGCCTAAGGGCTGTTTTCTCTGAGCTAAGCCTCATGGACCTACACTATTAATAAAGCAACTGGTGGCATGGAGGACAGGACTCATGTATTTTATTTTGCTAAGTGTTGTATCTTTAAGTAAACTGTCTGCCACAGGCATGCTCCTTAAATCATGCTTGAGCACTGAGTAGTAGAGAGCTTCTTTCAGTATCCAGCAGTTCTATAGTACTGTATAGTCAGCTATATACTGTACAGTAAAGTCAGCAGCTACTGTATATCACCCTGCAAATTATAACTGGCAACCCACTGATGTTAAGCAAATGTGAGCCTGGCTAGTACCTGGATGGGAGACCTTCTGGGAAAGCTAAGATTGTGGCTGGAAGCATTAGCAGGACCAGTAGGGGGCACTCACCCTGTGGTCTGTGTGGGCTTTAATGCACCAGTAAAGAGATGGCGATGCTATATTATAAAAAAAGGCACTGTCCTTAAGAGGTCCAGAACCTCCATGGTCATTAAAAATCCCAGGCAATTTCTCGAAAAGAGCAGGGGTGTTATCCTGGTGTCCAGGCCAAAATTTCCCTCTGGTCTTTACCAATCACGGCCTCCTAATAATCCCCATTCTTTAATCGGTTTCATCTCTCTTTTCTCCTCCCCACTGAGAGCTGGTGTGTGGGGAGCGTAGTGGTGGCTACACATTGGTGGTGGTAGAGGGGAGTCCTCAATACCTGCAAAGCACTTTGAGTGGAGTGTCCAGGAAAGTGCTGTAGAAGTGTATTATTATTATTTTGCCTGTTTTCTGAATGTGAATTGCTACCTTCTGGAATTAAATTGATTATCTTTGATTCATCATTTCCTCCTATCCTCCTATTTTAATTATGCTAGATATTCATTATTGTATCAACTTGTTTCAGCTCAAACTTTGTGTACCTTTGGGAATGTTGCAAAGTTAATTACTTCTGTGAATTTTAATAGAACATTCTTGTTTCTACCATTGAACTTCTGAATGTAATACATTATAGATTTCTTTTGACAATTTGTTTTTTAAATAAAGCTGCGACATTTAAGAGGGCATTCCCTACAGTTAAGTAAAAACCGCAGAACCATAGAATTAAATGGTTTGTGACATTTCACGTAACTCTGTATTTTAGTACACGGTTTGATTTAATCTAGTTTAATATTAATTATATGCATCACTGTATTATTTAACATTATTTAACGTCTTAACCATAAGTAAGTTGGAATGTCTTAACTTAATCACAATGTTTACAGGAATGAATCATGTACAGTATAGTATATATTTGAATCAAGAATGATAATTTATTGTTTAAAAAGTCAGATTTAAGTTTTACTGCCAGACCCTAATAATGAAGTTACTGGTGTAGAGGACTGTAAGTATAGATGCATCACGTACCAAAAAGGATTACTTGCGATTCAGATGTAAGAGGTCAGTAGGTTCAGATGAGCCTGAGCCCACATTACCTAATGAGAAGATGGTGGAACTAAACCAGATTCCCCCAAAACAGTGATATGATCTGCCATCCCTCGCCATCTGACCAACAGGAAAAAGACATCTGGACAGGCACCAAAAACCAGAAAGCAGAGACTTTCAATGACTGTCGGGCTTCTGCTGGCTGGAAAGACTCTATTATGCATTGCACTTCAGACTGCTCCGCGTGCTGTCTTGACAATTATAAACCCAAATATATTTCAAGATTTGGATTCAAGGCTAAAGATTGTTGTTTATCTGCTGAGGAATTCTAACAGATACTCAGATGCTCTTTTGTGAGTCTTTAATATAAATATAATTTTGCTGGTTTTCCAGCTTTTATTATTGTGCACATTATGCCTGTTCAGTTTGTTATGCACACTGTGCTCTAGCATACAAAAAAAAAAAGAAAATGCTTGTTTTTGTATTTGTACAAAGCAACATCCGGTTCACTAAGTCTCTGCCAATGCTTACATTAGCTGAATGCATTAATATGTCCTTTCCAGAAATCTGTGGCCATTGATACACAGGGCTTTCTAAAAAATGGGATGCAATTTACGATATCTGCAGTCTGTGTGGCTTTTTATAGTTCCTGCAATGGCTGTTCGTTTAACAAGAAAGCCCTCCAATCAAAGAAAAATAAAGCAACAGAGCTCTGTGGTGACGATAATGTAGATGTTGAGCAGAAAATAGAAACCGGCTGTAGGCTAGCAGAGATTTTCTTTTAAAGGCTGTTGATGCCACTGCCAAGACTGTTTTGGCTCAAATAAAATCTACATAATCTTTGGAACATTTTTAATACATGAAAACAAAGAAATGAAATTTCAGAAGCAAGCATTCTTGGTAATCTGCCTTTCCCTTTCCATAATTGTAGCGCAGGTTTCAGAAAACATTCTGGAATGCCCATGAGGAGCTCTGCCAAGCTCTGGTTTGTCATTATTAAACAAATTACAAGTAATTTTCACCTTGCACTGAAATACGTTTTCATTCATACTTCTTAGAATGCTTCTAAAAATGTGTTTATTTTTCCTATCGGTCTGATATATAATATGTCAGGACGCGTGCTGTTTTGATAACGTTGGGCTACAATTTCTTACATCTGAAAATCTTGCATATTTTACGTATTTTCTTACATATTTCTCTGAAATGTAACAGAGTTTGAATTGCCATAGTGTGTTAATGCAGCTGCGGTAAGATGCCTGGAAGCCAGAGTACTAACCTGCTTAGCCTTTAAATGCATCACCAATTATATCAGTGGTTGGGAAATTTGCCTTTCGGACCTTTTTTTCCCTGAATAGCTGAACTGGATGATTTGATCATTTCCCCCTAGCATCAAATCATTTTAGTATAATATGTAATCATCAATGACATCAATCAGAAATAAGAAAAAATCATTTTGTCAATCTTTAATTAAAACCTCTCCAGGTTAGGCCTAAAAAAGCAATTTTATAAACTGACTTAAAATACAGTAGAACTACAGAAGAAAGGTCAACTCTCACCTACTTCCACCTTCCGATGATAAATATATGTATAGTATACAGCACATCTGGTCTTCCGCTCTTCCCTCAGACCCCTCCCACCACCCTATCTACATCCTTGCTGCAGCTCCCAAGCTCATTCCTCATGAAAGTGACGGTGGTTTGGTCAGCCTCATGCTTATGGTTAACCTGCTGTTACCACATCTAGATGAGTTACACCAAACAACCCTCTAATTCATTTTGTCTCTCATGTACGTCACATTCATTAGGATCTGACTGAGATACTGTACCAAATTAAATGATTAAGTGTTCAATGTTCTTTTTCTCCCTTGCTTCTGTAAAGAATTCATGTTGGGTGGTACTGTATATACCATTTAGACACTTTGTAGATGTGTGTTCTGTTCCCTGTCCTGTTTAAGGCTGCAGATTGACAAACTGCAGGCTGGACTGGACTGGCGAGTTTCAGAGAGATAACTCTCTCTGCTGTGCCAGACCACCCAGGCTCCTCTGTCATCCCCACTCAGACAACTGAGTCTGCTTGAAAAAAATGAGACTTTCTGCTAAAATAGATGAAACAGAAAAAGAAAAATCAATTAGCCTGCCAAATTAACCCTGGGAAAGAGCCACGATGTGGTCTCCACAAAATGAAAGGATTAAAATGTATTGCTTTTTTATTGTTTTGTTTTATTTGTGCTCCCGTTTGAGTTTTCAGAGACATCTCATTCACTTTGGTTGTTTTTTTAAATTTACTTTTTTTTAATTTAAAGATAAAACATTAAGGACCATTTTCCTTTTCATCAAAGTCTGCTTGAGTGTTTATGCCATGAGGCTCATATGTGTTTTCATTGACCTGATATTTCTCTTCATAATCAAGTCCATGATAACATTGCATCTCCTGAGTAACAAATTCACCAATTTTAATTTGAAGTATTTGGACTCGCTACAGTTTCGATCAGCTCCAGTAGACTGTGAGTTGCTAATGTTGAAAATTTGATATGGGCAGCAATAACTCATGCCTCTGAGAGCATGAATACATCTTTGAAAAAGACAAAAGATAAGCATTTTGGGGGAAAAAAATAACTGCAAAATATCATAAATGTTTCTGTTTTGAAGAATTCTACTGTAGTGCGAAAGAGGTGAAAGAGTGATAAGACAAAAGCAAGCTAACAAAGAATAATACTGCCTGATGATTGTCTCTTCCACAGCCTGCTAAAAAAGCAAGTCTTTTCTTCTTCTCTTGCCTCAGAGCTGAATAGTTTCTCCTTGTTTTATTTTCCATTCAGCTGTCACTTTGCTCTTCTGCAGCTCACTTGATGACATTATCCTTTTTGACACTCACAAGTTATTCCTGGACATTCAAAGTGACAGTGTCATGGGTCAGACCTGAGAAAACTCTGCTGACATTTTACAGGTTTCACTTCAATTAATGTGTGAAGACAGATTGAAAAAGGAAACCTAGAAGAGATTCCTTTTCCCCTCTCTCCTTTCACCTCTGGGGTAGAGCTGACCCTGATCAGAGCACACAGCAGGGGGGCACACAGCATCTACACAGTACAGCGTGGCTTTCAGTTCAGTCACGAGCAGTAACTTTTCAAACCAAGGGGGAAAAAGACAAGTTTTTAAAAAATAAACACCTTCCAAAACACGGTGCTGTATCTGAAGGTTATCCTCCGACAAGATGACACCAGGGACAGCCTGCACAAGTTATATGCAGGACATGCTGTGTATTTCCTGATACACAGGGGCATTTCATAATGGTGGATGAATTCATACAGTAGAAACTGTGGATAAAAGATACCTTTGATTGTTTACATAAGAGTACATCATGTAGGTATCATAAATTAAATAAAGCTTTAGTAATCAAAAACATGTATATTTAAATCATGTGTTTATTAGTATTATTGAGGGGGTTTATGCAGTAAAAGTGGTGCCCTACTATAGAAGCAAGTTGAGTTGCCTTAAATCACCTTTTGGTCAGTTAAAATTCCATTTTCATACCCCACTGCTCTCTGTGGTCTAAATGGGGGAGCAATGGAGGTGTAAAAAAGATTGAAAACATCCTTTTCACACAAGACATTTGGATTCTTTCCAAAGCACCACCATGAAAACAAACTGCTGTTTCCTGTAAACAGTTTTAATAAACTTTAAACTTCTTACACTTAAAGTTACCATAGTCCTCAATACTTCTTATTGATATCTGATAATTAAATTACAAAAGTTAACTTGGCACTCCCTACATCTTAGTGAAGCTCAACATGAAAAGGAAAATACAGTGAAGGAAAGTAACAGATCTTATGTTGGTCATATGCTCTCTCCCCTCCTATGCTTTAATGAGCTGTCTTTATTAAAAATGACATTTCTGCAAGATTCTCCTGGAACATGAAGTCTGTACAAGTAATAGCTTTATCTGTGGTATTGCAGGTGTTGCTATAACAAGCTATAACATGCCTTTTTTATTTGAAAATTAAGACTGGGTGAATGCATACTTGTTCTTTTATTAGCCTTACACAATATGATACACTACACATAAAAAAGCTCGCAGAGCCATTTTTTTTTCATGTACTGTACATGTTCTGTATGTTACACCTCATCAATTATCTCTTTTACAGTCATACAGCCCCAAGAGCATGTTGCAAACAAGTAGTCATTTTTGGAAAGAAAACTTAATCCCAAAACATTCTCTTGACTGACATTTTCTCTTGAATTCTCTTGAATTGGCATTTTCCCAAAAAATAAGGCCATTCCTCACAGGAAAGAAAAGGAATTACATGCTGACATAACAGATACAAAGAGAGATGTTAAGAATCTGCAACCTGATGAGCAGATGACCACAAACGTTAGAGTGAATTTGTATTCCCTGCTCTATAAGAAATAGGCAAGCTGATGACATCATTACTTTATCACGTATTTGCTCACTATTCTATTAGCATAGGAATTCTGTTTTATACTGCGCACCAGGCTGACATTTACTGAGTGATAAGCCCAGATGAATACAGTAGGAAATAATGTAGCATTTCTATGTTCTATAAGCCTATATTGCAGCAGAACCTGGCAAATCTGAATTGGTAAATTTTTTTTTTTCTGCAGCAGCCTACTCATGTGTCAAATATGCTAAGAAAAGACTTTGCAAATTTCCAGGGTGATGTTTTTACCTCATATAAGCAATGAACTACCTCTTAATAAATTACTGCATGACCACCCAAATGGCAGCACAGTACTTAAAATTAAATGGCCTTTAAAACCTTTATAACAAGACATAAAAATATCATCCCACTACCAAACAATATTTTCTCATTTTATGGCTTTCAGCTGCATGATCAGTAATAATTAACTTGTCAGAAGATTTTCGCTTACAGATAACAGCTTACTACATTTACCTGTATGAGTCGGAATTAATGACTTTACTCTTTGTGCTGTAATGTACGTGAACAGGATTTTAAAGAAAGTCATGTTATACTGTACATTAAGATATCTCTGTTGTACATTATTTGAAAATCCAGTATAACACTCCTAATCAGTCCTCTTATTTTAAAGATCGGTGTTACATGTTTTAACAAAAAAACAAAAAGCTCATTTTTAGTTTGCCCCTATGGTTTTCTAAAAAAGGAACCCAGAGTGCATTCTATTCCTAATTATGCTCCTTGCTTAACTAAAGCCACATTTTACTTCCTATCCTGTGATCAGCGTGTTATTAAATTGAAGTGTTTTTACTTTTGTTAGCTGGAATTACTTGCTACTGTGTACAGTATGTAATATATACCTAATTTTATGACATAAGAAACTTAATTCTTTCAACTCATTAACTTAACACTATATTTTAAATTGGCTGTGAAATGTAATCACGGCCAGCACAGGTTTCTGAACTGAACTGTGACAAAGGGTAGCTACTACTCCTTCACAGAATTTTTTTTTCAGATCCAAATTGAATTTTCTAACCACTCTCTAGTTTTGCCTTATTGTGCAATGATGGCTGTTGATTATTTTCTTGTGTTTTTTTCTTTCCTAAAGCAAAAATGGACCCGCACAGTTATGGTGTTCTCATACATATAATTTGGCATAAAGGTTAAAATAAATGCAAAAAACACAAATGTTCAGGTCAGTAAGAGAAACAGAGGCGACATTAAGTCAGGTGGCACACTTGGTGTATTTTTCTTTTACAATCTCAGTTGAAGAAAAGGCTGTCTGATCCTGCACTTGAACAAGTAGGGTATGTTTTAACATAGACTTGTCCCCCAGCACCCCATGGGAAGAAACAGCAGCACTTTATGAAAGTAAAGACTTTTAGGAGTGCGCTTGCTCTTTCTGTCCAATTATAAGGACATCTGGGAACTGTGGGTGATGGATGTGTGTGGTGTTACCTTTGCCCATAAACACTCAGTTGGAAGTGAAGAGGAAAAGTGTTGATTTTCATGGTTCAGAGGTGCTGGCATCCAGGGATTGGGAAGGGTGTTGTTTTTTTTCCCCATTGCAGTGTTTTTGTCATTAGAAGGCTTTGAAAAGAGAGGAAAGGGGGAATTCACATTTCAGAACTGGAAACAAATGTGCAGCGATGAGGAAACTTCACCCCTTTCCGACATCAAAATGAAAATGTTTCATTCACATCTCTGAAGAGCTAGAGTTCACCAGACGTACCAACACACTGGTAATCAAGACAAGATGAGCACTTACCAATTTTACTAGAGCTATTTTTCCCCAAGATATCAACTAGGATTGTCCTGGGTTCTCAAGGGCTATTTCCACATTCAGCCTCTTCTAGAGTATGGCTTTGTTTGGCAGGTGGCATATGGAGTTATTTTACTGCTTTTAATTTACACTGATATTAATTTCTCCTAACTACATTATGGTCTTAAAATGTTCTGCAGTTTAATGTAGCTGGTGACTATGAGAGCATGATGCCAAGTTCTCATACTTCATAAAAGTAATCATTGTATTGTTCATTTCAAGGAGCTTTTTAAAAGAACCCAGAATTCTGTCAGCTGTGCGTAAATGATAGTGGACACATGACAAATGTTTTATATTGCAAAGTCTTGCAATTTAAAAGGCAAATACTCCTTTGCTACTCTGGCTGACTTGAAATACATAACATCTTTTTAAAACATCTTTCAAAGCAAGCATAATAGGTTTGTGATTATTCTACTGCGCCAAGCTGTTGTTTATTCAACTCAAAATATTCAATATTTTTCAGGGATCAAAAGCGGTTTCAAAACATGTCATAATTGACCTGCAATATGTCCCATTTCAAATTTGAGTGACTGAATTAAACTACATTTCTGACTGACAGCTTGGACCGAAATGCACTCATTAAGGCACTGACAGTCAAAGCTGGTTTAAGCATGTCATGTCATGTCATTTGCCAAACCGCTTTTTACCATACAGTGGTTTAAGTATGTAATGAACACAATTGAAAAGATCACGGCTGACATAGAAACTACAAGCAGATGATGACAAATACCTTCTGTTAATAAATATGAACCGAAATCTAATTCATGGTCTTTTTCACTGGTCTGTTTTAAGCCTTAATGGAATCACTTGGTCTTAAGCCTTAATGGAATTAGCAATCCAATTAGAAAGTCATTGAGACCAAACATGGAAGCTCAAAGCAAGTGAGATTTTTACTTCAAGAGAAAAATAGTTGAAGAGCAAGTTTAATCTTTACCAATTTAATTTCTATTTAAACTTCAAATTTCTACAAATCAAGCCACCCCCTATATTCCGCATACACTTGTAAAGACTTCAATGTGTGCTCATCACATTTCAATAGCTTGAAAAGAGATTTGGAAAACTAAGTCAAATTAACATTCAATCACCAAAACAACTTCAATCATTTACTTTACTGTGATTACTTTAGGGCTTTGGAAAGAACCCCTTAAAATAAAGATGGATCAAGGCTATATTATTCTTAGTCAATCTTTAAAATACTGTACATGTTACATCAATCTTCGATGGTGAAAAGTGAATCTTGGTATCAACTAAAGGCTATAATATTAGAATAATGGTGGCCAACATGGTCTTGCACACACAGTCAGCTTTGAAGAGAAACACAGTAGAAAGACAATACTTGACAATGGGTTTTAAAGGATATAAAATGCCCAACATAGGAAAGTGATGCTTGATTGCAGACGCTAAAATATGCATGTGAGACAGTGGGAGTTAGCTGGGGAGAGAAAGGAAAGGAGGGGGAGAAGGATGTAAAACATTATTTAGCTTAAAAAACCTCAGAGGCCTTGTGTGGTCTCGTGCTTCAACGGTGGGACATACTGTAGCTCCATCACCGACTGCCGTACCACACCAGTATAGTTAATTGTCTCCTCCCACTTCCAGATTTACGATCAGCCTGCTATTTGCTCTATCCTCCATCCTCATAATCCTCCCTTATGTAAGTCAGTCGGAACAATCTCAGTATACTCATTTAAATTGCATTAGCAATCTCATTTAAAATACTTGAGCTGAACGTATTTGCAACTAGGCATGAAAAAATCTCAGGCTAAATGTAGCTTACTATGGAATGCTTGGCTCAGAAAGCCCTCGCGCACTGATTCTAATTGCATTAGAAATCTTATTAAAAGCATCTGAACAGAATGTACTTATGTGCAGGGCAGCACCAATGTTGCAGTGCAAAGAAACACTTATCACAGGGTGACATCTTAAGCACAGACCACACAAACTAATCCCCGCAATTAGCATAGTTTATCAGTAATGACCTTTTTCTATACAAAAAAATACTTTGGAAAAACCCCTTCATTGTTCCCTTCAGTACTTGTTTTTTTTTAATTATATTTAAAATGTTTAAAGACCTTTCCATTAAGCTAGATAAAAGATTCACAAACCAAGAAAAATGCCTTTCAATGGAAGATTGAGGGTGTAATGTACAGTACTAATGTAGACTGCATATTGTACAGACTGGTTCAACTGCATCTTATATTAACACTGGTCAAGAAATCCTAATTTACTGTAGACTCTAAAAATAGTGGCAGCAGATGGAATACACTGTCTTTATATAAATTGATAACATTCTGAATAGATTTTTTCTAAACACTATCATATCTTGATTAGGTTGCCTTGAAATTAGTTATACAATGTATGAGTTGTAAAAATCAAAAGAATAATGAATAGAAATTAATTCTATTTCTGGGGGGAGATGTGTCAGCAACTGTACATGTTTTCTTTTGCATGAGAAATCACAGTTTAAACAAGCAAAAATGTATAGAGAGATTTAACATTTAAAACGTTCCTATTAATGCTTAATGGTTAAAGGCTGCGTTTTCTGTGCCCTGCTGTCTGTAGGGTTGCTGTGATTCAGTGGGACAACTTGGCTTCGCCTAAGGCCTATTTAAATCCAGCTGTGAATGCATCTTCATTTTTGTAGCTAGCAAACTACATCAGCAGTCTCCACATTATACTGTTGCACTTTATCAGCTCTGTCAAGAAAACAAAACATTACATAATCCCTATAGAGGTACAATACCTTAAATTTGGTAAATGTTAATTGCCACAATGATACAATTAAAATTTCTTCAACAGGTTTTACCACACAAAATTCGGTGTAAGTTATCAATTCACATACAGTAAATATTTCAGATCATTTTAATGTGCATACAATACTCTGTTGGTACTGTATATACCCGTTGGTCTTGGTGATTTATGATGTTTTTGTCAGTGGATTAGCTAATGAAGATACAGCAGATGTTCAATAGCCAGCAAGGAGGAATTCTAAAAAGAAACAAGAGCTAAAGGACAAGAACTGACAATGTCTGAGAGAAAATGAAGCTTTGAATATGAATTACAAAAAGAAGTCCACTTGTACAGCTTGAGGTAATAGTACATGCTGTATATAAACAGCGTGAGTTCAGGAATAATGGCTGTTCACTCTTATTTTTAAAGGAAGGTGATGTCACACCCTATTCATGAGAGCAAGTTTACATGCTCATCAGAACTCAATTTTTGGCCCGACAAACTTCAATAATGAGATGTGAAAAAAGGTCAATGACACGTCACGCTGTAAACTGACTGGGTGTGAGGGATGACCACCTGGCCACACTGAGCAAGGATGTCACACCACCTATAATAACCCAAAAGGTTGCTGCACTGGAGGTGGGCTTCTAGTGTGACTAAAGGTGGAAACTAATGAGCTAAAGGCTTTTGGTTATACTCTATAGAACTCCTGATTGGCAGGAACAGGGGTCTGTCCTTCCCCTGGATTTCCATCATGAGCTCCATTTGAGAAGATCTAGATGACCCCATTAAAGTGATTAGGAAAAACAATTGAGCATCCACCGATATGTCTGGCTTCAAATACATTCAGCTTGAGGGACGATCAACTTGTCATAGAGAACGAGGAAGTGGAGCCCAGTATGTTTTAGTTCCATCATCTCGCCACCAAAGGGCACCCGACTTTCTAGTGCCTACTCCAACTGTGCAGCAGAGACGCAGACCAAGCAAACGTCGGTATCCAATCCCTGTTTGCCACGCCTCCCCTCCTCAAGCTTAATTAAACCCTGCACCTTGTTTAATCTGTGCTTAGTATTGCTTACATTACTTTGAGCTCTAGAACTTGCCTTTTGGGAATTTTGCTCCTGTTCCTGATCACTTTCCTGTTTATCCTTTGCCTTGTCTTTGTTCCTGGGTTTTGTTTGCTTCTTGTATCCTGTGTGGTGTAGTGGAGGGAGTGTCTGGTGGGGGGGCGGAGCCCCGGATTAAGGGAGACGCGTTGCCGTGGAAACCAGACCTCAAGTGAACAAGTGAATGGACAGCAGGTGAAGAAGTGGTTTAAAACTAGTCTGAATATTGCCTGGAAAGGGGGAAAGATTCAGTAGGACCTCAGTCTTGCCGCGTCTGCAGTGGTGAGAGGACGCATGCAGAGGCTCTGCTGCGAGAGAGCCGGGCTGATGCATGACAGTAGTGGGCGTGAGATGCTATTAGTCGGGGCGATGTTAGAAGGGCGTGCCGCCATGTACAGTATGTGTGAACAAAGAATGAATTGGCGCTGTAGTAGGCCCGTGAGGGGGTGAAGAAGAGTGAGTATGCTGTATGACTGAGTTGAGATTTGACTAGTGAGTTTGTTGTGTGGTAGAGGGACCCTCCCCCTGGCAATACATTGGTATCGGGGAAGTAAGTGAGGTTTATCTAGCTGCACCTTCTGGGAGATAATGCACTGGTGGCTGGGCACAATGTGAGGTGCACTGGCAGCTGCGAGTTCACAACCTAAGGGCGTGAGAGTGAGACACCAGAAAGTGTGTGTGTGTGTTAGAGAGGGACAGTGTGTTGGGTCTCGGCACGGTGTGTAGTGCTGAAGAGACTTGGTGATGTAGGTAGAGTGTGTTTGTGTAACCCAACCTGGTGGCGTCGGGAGAGGACGTCGGGGCTGGAGGTGGACCTGGAGTCCGAGGCACGGATTGGGCATGAAACTGTAGCCTAATGAAGTAGGAGCAGGAGGCTCCGTGTTGGTGTCTGAGAGCAGGAGGTTCCCAATGGTGAGAATTTGAGACTCTGAAGTTAAAGGGCCCAGAAGTAACAGAATATGGAGTCGTGTATCCTGCTACCCCGATGTGGGGGTCAGTGTGATCACCACTATTGAAGGAGAGAATGTGTGTAAGAAAGAAAATGAACCTAAAACAGCTAAAGGGGCATGGCAGAGGAGAATGGGAGCCTGACCATGCCCAAGGTGGTGTCAACTACCCCCATGGCACCACACCTAGTTCAGATTTTCTCAGTTTGTTGTTCCCAGCTCCTGGACTCTCTGTTTTTATCTGGATTCCTTAGCAGGTTTTAGACTTTGGCCTGTTTCTAGTCTTTAACTTTTAGATTGTGTTCTTGGTTGTTTGTTCTGGATTTATCCTCCTGGTTCTGGACATTTGCTCGCCTCTAGGCTCTGACTTCGGATATCCCTCATTGTGTCTGATGTTTTTTGTGACCTTCCAACCCACATAGGTCCTTTTCTTGACTACTGAGCTGTAGACCAGCCTTACACCCTGTGATAAACCAAAGGGCTGAGCACGCTATTTCTGCTGGTGCTGGGGTACAGGGGTACTGCGGTGTAGGAGCTAAATTTGAAGGCACGTTCAGCAAAGATTCCTGAAAAGGAGTGGCCATGGGGGACTAACTGATGCAATGTTGTCAGTGTGGATAATGCAAGGGAATAATCATATAAGGACTGTTTTCATATCCTAGAAATTTGAGATAAAACAACTGGGCTAAAATTGGGTTTTGTCCTTCTCTTAAACGCTTATTATGAATTCCAGTTATCAGGATTCTAGAGGGATTTGGAAATGCGTAAACATAAGAACTTTAGTAAATCATACCGCACTGTTTTACTTCCAGATATTATTTAATGAAGTAAACAAGAAGGATTTTTTGCACTTTTGTTGTCAGTTGTCATGCCATGAATACTCATAATAAATACAAACAATAAGGAATTGGTGCTTTTCTGCCGAAGGAATCTGTATGCATAACAAAGACTCGGCTCATTACGTCTGATAATTCCCCATGGTCAGCTTCAGCATTTGAACAAGAGTATATGAAGTACTGAGAGCATTGTGGGTGTTTGGTAGTAGTATCACTTTTAACATTTATCCGAGAATGATAGAGTGAGAGGATATTCACCTATCACATCAACTCTAGTTAAAAGTCACTAAACCGCTGTCAAAACACTACACATAAGCTGTATGGCAATTACCATGTGAGGCATACTACAGATAAATGGCTTATTGATGATTATTAACAGCACCATTCCAGTGCTCAGGAATATTCATGTGGTCACTAATACAACAGCTTCAGTCTTAAATTAAAGCAATGACACAGACGTGACTAGGGCTAGCAGAGGATGCAGAACCTCCAGAGCAGAGATTTTTAGCCTTTCATCTTCATTTAAAGACCCAAATCGGAACTGGGTTGAGGGAGAGATTCTAGTTTCTTAAAATAGAAAAAAAAGATACCAGTTCTTTGTTCAAGGACATAGCCCAAAACCAGAGAAAGTGATTTTAGAAGCACTCTTCTGTTCTTTTTGTCATTACATGTGCTGAACCAGAATCAAACAGACCTTTGCTTGCTTTCTTCTAAAGTGGAGCTAGTAATTTCTGTGGAGCTGTTGTATAGTTTCATACTAAAGTGGCGCTATGATACTAAAAAAAGCACCACCTGAAAGGTGCAGACTTTATGATCATTGAGGAATTTTAAACAGCTGATTGCGAAGGCAAAGCATTCTCCAGTGTGCCAACTGGAAAGGCACGCTTGAAGGAGTTTGTTTTTGAAGAAAGCTCACTGGGGCGTTTCCCAGCCCTATCAGCATCCTCACACTGGCATGTACTGAAGATGGCTCTTGGGGACAGCTCCAGTTGTGGAATATGTATTCTTAGTCCTGTCACTTCAGCTCTGAAGCGCACCAATCGGCGTTTACAGAACTCCTCCCCTCCTCAGTGATGCCTCCCAGGGCACAGCAACCATGAAAATTTCGCAAACACTGGCTTTGTTTCCCTCGATACAGTATAGTGCCTGCTTGGGTATTTCAAAAAGGGGTCTGTCATACAGAAATGAATGACGGGAGCTATAATTTTCACTAAATATAACTGCATTTCTTTGACACGCAGTTTAATTACCTAGTGTCGGATTATAGGTTTTTCTTGTTTTTCTCGGGCAATAAAGTACAGTAGAAATTAATAATGGATGGCTATAATATGACTCTCAAACACTCAAAGATCCTGCCGGTGGACAGACACTGCTGTTGAGGTTCACTGTGAAACCAGGAGTGAGTGAGACACGGGGACGTGGAAGCTGTATCCTGCTCATCAAACCTCAGGCATTTTATTTTGCATCTGAATCTTATAGACGTTTTAATACTGTCTCATTTCAGCTTTTTATCAAGATCAAAAAGTTAATTAGGTCCATTGAATAAAATACAATAATTACAATGGCAGAAAAATTTCTTCAATGCACAGGTATCCAACAGGTCAATGGTACTCTAACAGTAGTACTGGTAAATTCTATTCAAATCATTAATATATATATAGGCAAAGTACCAAAAATTTACAATAGCAAATATAAAAATTGTTGCAGTATGCAAATCTTGCAAAGATAAAATATGCAGTTCAAAAGTAATTGAAAGATGACGTCTGCAACATGTTTATGTAGCCAGCCCTGACCTCAAGTAAAATTTAAATAACATTAAATCATTCAGGAGTAAAATAAGAAGAGCTCTGCTTCTTATGAGCAGTTGAAATGTACTAAAAATATAATCTATCATTTTCATACCCTGTCCAAAAAAAATGTTTTCCCACATTTCGGGTTGGGAAAGCATTTAATTCAATATTAACAGGTGATCACTGTTCTTTAGTGGTCAGTAACAACAGCCCTTGACATTGCCACAGACACAGGGCTTTCATCTTCTGCATGTACTGTACACTATATTAATGTACTCTAATTGATGTTTAAGGTGCATCACGGTTGTAGAACCTTTGAAAAAGGTTGCAGTAAGTTACCTAAAGAATAAAAGTAATTTTAGACATTATCTGATCCTTCTAATAGAACAGTGTCTACTTCTCAAAGGTGTTACTGAAAATCCCTTCGCATAGAACATACTGCATAGATCCTCATATAGTCTGTGACTGTGACTTAGTATACAATGCTAATGGCCTTGTATACTTTAGTTACCTTTGTCATCACCTGCAAAATAATAAATCCAGGTGCCTGAGTGCTTTAAAACAGCATTTTTCATGAAGGGTGATGGTTCTCTGTATTTTGTATTATGTAATTGGAGGTGTATGAAAAATTGCACTATTCACACACCCTTGTCTGGAAAGTGAAATAAAGCACTATCTGTTGAGTGAATCTCTGAATCTATAAATAATTTCTTCTAATTTTTATTATTTATAGCTGTGCAAGAACCTCCGGGATCTGGTCCAGCGACAGTTCAGGCGCTGTGGATACTAAATTTGTCCTGATGACATATAAGTACAGAAGATGAAGGAAGCATAACGTGTGACAGCTCCAGGTTTTCGTTGACTCTGTCGAAGGCATCGTTCAGTCGGCAGCCCTGAATTCATGCTGACAGATGTTCCCTCCCTGTAAGTGAATTTCACCACAGCCACAGGTTTCCACCATAACCCTGGGTATGCACACCCATTTTCATCCATAACTGCTCAAAGATCCCTAATGTGCCTAAACAAAAACAGAACAATACCTTGAGGAAAAATAGGATCATAATCTTCTCATAATTTATACCGCAGGAGATCAGTCTCTTGCCGGTAATGTTTTCACATTTAAGAAGTAAAATATGATGAGACGAGACAGCAAGGAAGATTTGTGTGAGAAATATAATCCAACATAATATTTTGCTGGTCTTAAAGTAATGTGATTAATGCATGCAATTAATAATGTACTGTAGCTTTATAGATGCAGTCCTCAATAAATATGCATTTTAATGTGTTCCACTATGAGACATATGCTGTTTTTCATTTAGATCAGGCTTCCAAAATATGTAGCCAGATTTGCTGTTTAGAATTAACTATAATTCTTTTAAAAGGTCAAAACCGAGTCTCTACTTTCTACGGCTTTTTTGTGTAGTTTCTCATGGCGCAAAAAACAACATGGAAGTCTGAGCTTGTGGCAGAATTTGGCACTGAGCTAGTCCTGGAGTCAACTTTAAGTGACAGAGCCCACTTTTAATGTCGGGTTTCCATGCAATACGTCGTTTTGCCTTTCAATATATTTTACCCCCTGGAGTTCCTTTTAAAATGTCTGATCATTTGAAAACAAAATTATTCATACATAGAAGTATTTAATTTGGATTGAATCGAACTAAGCTCTGTGGATTGAAGGCAAATATCAAAACTGTTTAAACTAAATAAAAGAAAAAAAAAACAAATTAAAATATCTCAGCGACATAGCCAATACTTCAGAGAAAAGGTATATTACTCTGGGCCTGAATGTTCAATGGCCTATCCCTGACACTGATTGACAGCGAGTCTTTTTTTTACTTGCACATTAAGATTCTTCACCATCTGCGTTTTCTTCCCTGCTACCCAGGACCATTCATCAGGCTTTCCTGCTGCGGCACAATTAAATTCTCTAGTGCTTACGGGCAACTTACCGTCAGCTCCCAAGAAGAATTTAAATTCAATAAACTGAGCTGTAAATATGCCTCTCTGGATAAATTGGTCATCAGGGTCATTTTGCAGGATAAACTGTTCACTGTGATTACCCAAAGCAGCAGACACAATACATAGCACTAAGGTGTGTAAAGAACGCTACAGTAAAACTCACTTTAAACTTTGTAATGCAGAAAATGGCACATCAAATCTTCTAAGACTCTATTTGATTATTGCTAAACGTCCTCTTCATCTGTCACTACTCTTGCTCTCAATAAAATTGTGATTCTTTTAGAGAACAGTGGACAAGCAGAGCATGATTTCATCCTGGAAGACTCCAGTCAATATCTTACAAATGCTAAGTAATGTATAGTACTTTCACCTGTCTACTGCTAGGATTTTCAGAATTTACCACTGGTATATGAACTTACGTATTGGTGTATGTATAGTGATTTCTATTCTTATCTTCTAGCTAAAACAAACTATGCTGAAAAGAAGAAAGGAAACACGTTTCAGAAATTCTAGAAATGCTAGAAATTCTAGGTCTTCCTGTGGTTGACATATTCACCAGCAGCTGGATTAACTCACCAGACCCCGATTAAAGCAAGCCCTCACCTTTTGGTGCCAGTCGCTGGACTCTGAACAACAGCCGAAATGTTGTGTATCTTTTCTTCTCTTTTCAGCATGGAATAAACCTTTACTTGTTCCTTTGCAGCCTTTCCATGCTGATCCTTACAAGGATTATTGGTATACTGGAAGGCAGAACCAGGTTGTTGCATTCATCATGATTTTTTTTTATTCAAGTATAATAATTTGTTCAGGATGAGTAATGTGGAGGAGAGGGAGTTAAGGTTTTACAGCACAGTTCTCACAATACCATTATATGCCTGACCTGCTGCAAAATGTGCCTTGAAGGGTGGATGAGAATATTGCAGCCAGAAGTTCAAGGTCACAGAATCTATAGGATGAGACTTGACCATGAGTCTCAGTGTACAGTAGGTTATACTGTACTGACCCTTTGCAAGGTGTTGTTGACCAAACGTCTATGAGGTGAATGAAGAAGAAGTACTGTATGCAGTCTTATAAAAAAGAACTTTACATGACTAGCAATTATTAAAATTACTCTAATACACTAACTTAGTCTCCTTTTACCATGTTGCTGTCCTTTCAGTGGGGGTAATGAACAATTTAAGCTGCAGTCCTGGAGAGTGAAATACTCTAAGCATGAGCAGTAGTGTGGCAGGGACATGGTGACCTGGAGACAGGGGCCAGCAGAATGACGTCTAACTCTCTTGACTTCTGGAAGAGAGCAACAGAATACTGATAGGCTTGGTAAGAAAACACAGAGGACAACAGTTGGTGACTATGAACAAGTAAACTAAACAACTTCCTGGTGGACTTTCTCAGTTATTTTTTATGCACAAAACGATGAACACCAATGATGGTTTAATAATATGTTCCCAGCATATTGTTGATTTAAAAAAGTGATCACTTACACGAGTAACTTGTAGCTGTCATGGATTTCTTTGATGTACTGTATTAAGCCTCCTTTTCCCCCACACTGTGAACTAAGCAGAGTGATATGAAAGTCCATTAGTCTATTTTAACAAGTAGTATTTTCTACCATTGATAGGGGGTTCAAATAAGTGTCTGTTACCGATAGATAAATCTGACTTCTCTAGTCTCTATTTATGAGCTTAAAAATAAGTTTCTGGCTGCATTGCTGTACGTTTCCAGTAGGCAAACTAAGCATATTTTCAGTTTTTTTGTAGTTTGTTTTTGAGAATAAGTCTTTTGGGTCCAACAAAAGAAGGAGAGGGAAAATGTCCTTATCAATTAGATAGGCTCATCAGGTTAACCTGATGAGCCCAATGACTCTGGTCAACTTGGAGAAGAAATGTAATATTTTCAAGTGTCTGAAGAGTCATGTTTTTCATTTAGAAAAGAAGAAATAAGTTCCCTGTTCTTACATTCAAAACTTTTCATTTCACGTTAGGCACACTGTGTTTTTACTGTATTTTTTCTTTTGGTTTCCATAAAAACACTGCATTTATTAAAATACTGTGAAAGACAACAACAAGGTATGAAGATTTGATAAACAATGGCAATTAAGTACATTGATGTTTAATGTTCTTAAGTTGTTTTACAGTGTAATTAAATATCAGACCCAGACAAGTTATCTGTCCTGTTCTTGTAATTATATTTTACAATACTGTATTGAAAAACAGAAGAGCGACTTGCACTTTAACTTTATACGTTAAGATGTGCATTTTCTTAGTGAAATGTCAGAAGTGATAAATGGGCTTGCTGGTTAGGGCACTCAGACTATAAATTACGAATAATTATTCAAGGAGCACACAAAAATAACCTAATAGAGAATCTCACATCATTTTAGACCTCACCAGTCAAAGAGGAAAAAATAGAGTAGAGCAAAGTTAAATTAATTTTTACAGCAGAAGAGTATAAAAGTTTGAGAAAAGCTATATAAAGAAATTGATTATCAATTGGCAAACATTACCTGTGGGGATGAGTCCAGTAAGCATTTTAAAAGTGATCATTTTAACCCAGCAGTCCATTATCTTAACCATCTTTTGGGAGAGAATTGTACCCACTTAGCAATTAAGTCTCATGGGAGGATGGCAAATTAAAAACAATATTTTAAACTAGCTCTTAAATTCTACTCCAGAAATCAATTTAAAATGAAAAGCAAAAATACTGTCCGTGTGGAATTTGGTTATTTTTTTAATGCTATGCTTATCTAAGCAGGGCATAGAACATGATGCGGCCTTAATGTTTTGCATTTTCTTTTTGTACATTGACCCACTTTTTATTTTATTTGCTTACAGAATAATCAACTTGCTTTTTAAAAAATGTTCAAGGCTTGCTTACTGCAGATTTAGTTTGGTTGTATTTCAAGTGGTTAAACAAGAATGCTAAGGCAAGGATCCTATGGTGTGTGTCAGTAACCACTAAAATAAGATATAAAGTGTATCGTTTGTGATCCCTATTTGCTCAGAAGGCATGAAATGTAGCGCTATCCTTCTGTTTTCACTGTAGATGAAATAGTCTCATGCATAGTTAATTATAATGAGAAAACTACAAGAAGTGCCTTGAAGCTTAGAAAGATTAAACAACGAAAACGAGAATTGGTGTTTTCTTTGTGGATTCGGAATACCAATGAGGGGGAGATGCAGAATACAAACACCCAAGCAAAAAGCAGCCCTAGGCCCCAGGTGGATGATGTCCCATTAAGCGTGTCGCTCATGTGATCTTCCATACTGTGCTAAGAGATATGTTGTCACTTAAACAAAACTGTGGTTCAGACTTACCCTTACTTTTTGAACATTCCTGTCATTGCAGAAAAATTAATAGGCAAACTGTCTATATATTAAACATCTTTATATAATTCCAAAAGCAGGTGCACACTTGTTCATGTTATACATCCTTGCCTCTCTTCACTCTTGATAGCACAGTAAAGCAATTCTAAATTGGTATTTCCTGCACAGGTGATGACGCACTCCTAGTGTAATTCAGCTTATAAAAGTTGTGGTAATAAGTACTGTACACTTACATTACAAGGAACTTCCCTGTCTGATCATAATCAAAAAGCAGATATCCCTACACGTGGGCTGCCTCAGAGCCCTGGGGTTTTGGGTTTGATTCCGGCCTGGAGAACTTTCTCTGTCAGACATGCACACGTGCCAGGTTGTCAAGTCCCTTACCAGTGTTTCCGTTAATGGATTGATTTCCCTTTATGGAAGGCTCTCCAATGAAATTAAAGTTCATGATCATAAAATGAAATGTTTCAATTTGCAACAGGGTGAAGGACTGGACAGCGCAAATTCGAAGAGATCTGAAATGCCAGAGGGAATCGGAATTTCCATTTCATAAGGAATCAACTGTAAGATTTGATGTAGACACCAGATAAGGCAAAATATGGAATGCTTTATTTGTGGACAAGCTTTTTGATTAAAAACCTCACAATTTCCTGTTTTAATGTTTTTTTGGCATCATTATAGTTCATTAGTGTTGACAATAACATCAAAAGTGTTTCAGTAAACAATTGCAGTATACTGTACCTATCACAAAAGGAATGTATGACTTATACTGTAAGTGCAATAGATTCACAAAGGTAAAAGTAAAAAAAGTATATATGCTATATATTTTAGCAGGTGCCACATACTGGTACCATAGGTAAATTTTATTATGCTAAATAGCATTGATTATCAGTATGATAGATGAACAACGAGATGGTATAATTTAAAACAGAACAAAGTCTAACATTTCTTCTGTATAATTAATTGTCATCTTTAAAAACACTGATGCTGCTCTATACTTCTCCATACTGTCCAAGCCCTTGCCATCTGAGCATTAGAATGGTATTGAGTTAAATTGCAGTAGTAAACTAGCGAGACAGAAGCAAGTCCAGCTCTTCGATACTCTGGAGAACCTTGAGTTCTGTTCAGGAGCCCCCAAGCTTTGTGTAAGACAGACTGTAAAACACTGTGCCCTTTTAGGGGATAAAAGTGAATACTTAACCCTGTCTTTTAAAATACTTCCTTTTGTGTCATTCCGAGAGTTATGATAATGATAACAAACGAGGGTCTGCTTGGGACTCTGGCTCCCTGGGTTTGCTAAGGCTTGTTCGAGGAGTCTTCATCTTTGATGTTCCCTGCTGAGAGAATCAAGAAAGACGAGTCGTGGAGAAGGCCTTTGTAGTGTTCTTAAGGGATGTCAGTTGCTCCCTTTCCTCCTACACTCCTCAATCTCTTCATTTATCAGTAAATAATTCAGGTTAAGGAGTCAATATAAACCAGCAAGGGAGGTGGTAGTAAGTGGTCATTGTTATAGGTTTTAGTCTGGTAATCACTCATCAGTCTTGCTTTATTCACATTTTATGTTGGTTAAGGTGACTTTAAAAGTCAAATACAGTAGCTGAATATCACAAATGTAGTTTCTGAACCTGGTAGTGGGTATTCTGCATACACATTTAATGCACTGTGCTGACAAATGCACAGTGTGCCTTTTGTCTCAGAGCCTAATGGACAAAAATCTCAATTTGAAGCCATTAGCATCATGAAAACATGCACTTATATTTGAACTGGCATTATAGCTGTAATTAAGGTCAACAAAATTTAATTTAGTTCACTTACATAAGCTCATCTGTTTTTGGTCAGTCCACTTCAGCACACTGTGTAACAATGCAACTACTATAACTACACAGTGATCTATACATTTCTTATAACAACACAACCAAATACTCTACATTGAACATTAAGCAGAAATCCGAAGTATCCCAGGCAGGGGCGTAGCCACCCTGATTGATCTTAGGTTTACCCAATCAGTCCAAAGTAATTTAAGATTTTTTTCCCTTGTTTGCATTACATGTTTTGCTTTTTAATGTTACGTGTTGGATTTTTTTAATCGTATGTGATTTGCTACTGGCTCGCTGTATCTTTTGTGGCCAGTAAGAAAATTATGTAGATGTACAGTAGTGGGGCGCTGCATGCGTAGCCGTAGCCTAATTGGCTATCGTTGTCGTCAGACTCTCAGAGCTATCTAGCGCTAGGTTTTTGGTTTATTAGCAAACATGGCAAAACAAATGCATACTGTATATCTGCGTTTTTCAAAAAGCCCCCTGTAGATGATCAGACCAGTCCTGAAACAAATAAGACACATAGGATGCTACAGATATCTTGGGTTTTAAGGAGTACAGCCTGGCTTCCGAATACAAGTGTTTCTGGAACGGAAGGGGCAGTACACGCGTTTGCTTCTAGCAGCTCGATACGTGCTCCACCTGTAGGAGTTCAGCACGAAGAGGTTCTAAAATTTCTCCTGTAAACAAATTACAAGTTTTGGAATGCGTGAATAACATTAAGATAATATTAACGGATAGATGCAAGTGTGCATTTTACAGATAACTATTCTAAATGCCCTGCAGTATTTTTAAGTGAACGACGTTTACAGAGCTAAAATACATCCAAAGTATATATTTGACGCTTTTATTAGCAGACCATTCCTGCAATTAAAGATACGATGAATTAGCACTGTAATGCGACTATAACAATTCAGTGTTAAGTCTTGTGGGAAGTCACGAATTTCCAAGTTAGGTGTCTTCTGGTATCGAAAATAGAATTCTAATTTCGTTGGTTTCATACAAGTTTAAAAGCATCATGAAGGATCAAACAAGATCTTAAGAACTTAATATTTTAATACCTTCACAATTTTAATTATCATGGCGTTTTACTCGATATTATTACCCTTGGGGCGATGCATTTACTCCAACCTGAGAACCCCATACGTGGGTGCACGTTCTTCTAGTACAGTATGTTATGCTCAAGTCCGCTGAATATTTAAAGGCAAGGTAAAAGCTCCGTGAAGTTGCCCCCACGCCCCACAGACAGCACAAACGATTAAACCAACCTCATTCCTTAGTGCTACGTTTGTGCCGGTTTGTGCCATTGAAAGTAGCGTTTGTGTTGCTTTCATTCCCGAGATACAACGCCTTGGTTTTCCGGTGATCACGTGACCATGCACGGTGACTTTGACTTCCAGTGACCCCGTCTGCAGAGTTCAAGCGCTCTGTTTAGCTCGTACCCTTAACATTTTAAAGACAATCAATATCCATAAACATACTGTATGAGCCTCCTTAGATGTGAATATTGCTAAGACATGACACATACCAACAACTTAACCATCTATGACACAAACCTGTGGTTGTAATGTATGTAAAATCACAGTGATTGTACGATCTATGGGTTTTATTTTCTAAGGCACGTTTTCCTTTTCTTTCCTTATCCGTGACACGCTGTTCCCAAATGCTTAACTGTGGGATACCATCGCGAAAGACCTCTGCAGCATGTCATGATAGGAACCCCATGTATATCGCGGCAGTGTACACCACGACTGGCGCCTTGCTTCCATACCACCCTGGCACCGCTGTCGCAACAAAGGTCTCATATCAGGACATGGTACACCCAGAAAGGACGTGTCGCATATGGATGTTGTGTCACGACATGGGTTCAGCATATCCTGTCAGGGTATGTCCTATCACAACATATGGACTCCATGTCGCAACATGGGGGCAGGGAATTTTGTCGGGGGTATGTCATATCGCGATATATAGGCTTCATGTCGCGACATGGGCGTGACGGTTTTTGTCCTATCGCGATATATGGACTCCATGTCGCGACATGGGAGGTGGGCGTTTTGACTGGGCATGTCATATCGCGATATAGGGCATTTCATGTCGCGACATGGGAGGTGGGCGTTTTGACTGGGCATGTCATATCGCGATATAGGGCATTTCATGTCGCGACATGAGGCGGGACATTTTTGCGGGGTATGTCATGTCGCGATATGTGGACTCAGTGTCACGACACGGGGCCCATGGGGGTGGGGGCGTTTTGTCGGGGTATGTCATATCGCGATATATGGATTAATGTCGAGGCAGTGGCACCATGACAGTGATGCGCCAGTCGCAATGGTTATCACGATGTGATTGTGATGCGCGCACTCCTGTCGTGACATGCTATCGGAGTCGTGAACGCGCTGTGGATGCCATGACATTCTTTGTCTGCTTTTCAGTTATGCCCTCAGTGCGACTTCGCTTAGATTGATCAGTAATTGGAAACCAATGGATGTGTTACTGTATATCCAGCGTGCTCATACAGCACACACGGTACACACAGAACTTCCGCTGTGGCGCTTTACCCAATCATAGTGTCGATTCTCACTCTTCACCCAATCACGGCCCGAGCTGTTCGGGGGTTTAGCCAATCACGGGTCTGAGAGCTGTTCCTGCTAGCAGCGCCAGCTGGATGGGCTTGTTTATTGTCATTATTGTTTATTGTCAATGAGAATCTATTTTTAAAATGCTTTACTTATTTCCAAAATAACTACATCGGCTTATTTTATTTAGCGTCTTTATTGATTCACAATGTCCAGTACTCTTCGAAAAAAAATACGTTTTATTTGCAATATAACTGTCTCCGCTGCTTTCTGTAATGAATACATGGTATTTGAACAATTTTAATCGTATATTTAATAGGGGAAATACCTTCTGCTTTGTACTTCAAAAATAAATAGAATTATAAAGTCTATGATCATTATATTATTATGCTCCTGCTTTCAATTTAGTTTTTTATTGTTAAATTAAATCGATCTTGAAACTTACACCTAAAAATGTGAATATGGGCTCTCGTGTTGTACCAGCGGTAATTTGGAAACTGGTGTCTCTTCACCAATGAAAGGAGTACACAAGCAATACATTTTCGAGAACATGGTTAAAACTTAAAAAAAAACACCTAACCCAATCAACTAACATAGTAACCCGTCCCTAACTGTAAGACTGTTTATTCGTGTAAAGGCTGCAAAGTCTGGGGTCAACTGATCAAAAGATCACAACCGAAAGATCTGGTGGTCGTGACTTTACTGTTTTGTGTGTCACAGAGTGACCTCACAGACAGGAAAAGAAGGAGCTATTTTAAAATACATTGAAATATCCACCCCACCCGACCAGACAGACTCAGAAAACAAATTGCCCCCATTTTTTTCATCACAATCAGGAGTTCAAGTACCGAGTTTGTTGGTTCCTGTAAACTTCCTTGTAGTCACGTGATTACTCGAAAACCCAAGGCGCTATATCTCGGAAACGAAAGCAGCACAAACGCTACTTACAGCGGCACAAACCGGCACAAACGCAGCACTAACGATTGCGGTGAGTTTCGTCGTTTGTGCTGTTCGACGGGAGGGTGGCCAACTTCATGGAGCAGGACAAGCAAACATGTCTGGGTCATTACATTGCAGACTGCAGAAGACTCGACTTCACCTGAGGATCTAACACAGGCACCCATACCTGTGTGTTCAGAGGGCAGGTGTGCCCTCACGCTGTATTCTACATCAAGGACTGGCTGGAAACACAAAGATAAAAGGACTGTGAGCTCATCGCTTTATGTTTCAACGGCACTAACGAATGAGATGGGTTTAATCGTTTGTGCTGTCTGTAAGGGGGGCAACTTCACGGAGCTCAAGATAAACCCTGCATGGTATTTTAAATACAATATTTCGGACGGAGTTTGAATCTTCCGTTTTGCAATAAAATATTAACTTCAGAGTAACTCGTAAACAATCTAAAAGCAGGCATTCGAAATACTTAGAACTGTTACAAGCAACAAGTGAAAATGAGCTCTTGCAAGCTTTTCTTTAGCTGAAGACAAAGTCCTCATATGAGAGACCTTTGCAAACTAACTGTCATTTGAACGGGAATTTGCCGACTCTCTAGACAGTGACGAGATTATCGCCATATTCAATTCCAAGCCCCGACGCCTGTGTCTGGTCTAGAAGGCCAAAACCTCACCACAGAGGTAGGCACTGATTGGTTTTGTGTGTGTGTGTGTCCGCCGTGGCACAGTAGCGTTCGGCAGCCTAGGCAATTGTTTCTTAACCTGTGTGTGTGTGTGTGTGAGAGAGAGACAGAATGTATACAAGGTTCCGCTAATTCTGCTGTTTGATTAAACCGCTCGAGGATTGCATTGTAAATTGGAGGGGTGCCCCTATGCTGGCAGGACGGTCAGTCAGAGCCCGGGCCACCTACTTTTGCACAGGCCCACCCAAAAATTAATTCCAGGCTACGCCCGTGATCCCCGGGCTGGTTGCATTTCAGCATTCGCTGACCCCTTCTTCAAAACCCAGCATCTAGTTCTTGCTGTTCAGGTCTTCTTCTTTAATTGTATACAGCACTCTAGGATGCCGTGGGATGAAGTGAGATATACGAATAAATTGGTATTGGTATTGTATCTGTACTATCGTGACCTTCAAAATGGCTAAGGTTTCATTTCTTTGTTCTGTTGTAAAAAGACTAACACTTCATTTCAGCATTATATTTCTCTCCAGCACTGAATTCACTGATGATCGTGTGAAAAATGACATTTGAATAAAAGGGAGAAAAAAGCTATACATTTACAATGTTCGCCATATAATTTAATTTTAAAGTGGTTTTGAAGCAGTTACTAAAAGTCACTACATGCAAAACATGCATTTTGTTTGTCTGTTAAATTGCTAGACTGTTCATTGAGCCCATTTGGACAGCAGGGAATGGCCCAAGGACACAGAGTGAAAAAGCATGCCCATTCTGTGACAGATCAACTTCTCAATAGACATGTCCAATTGAGGATTAATAATAAAAAAAGAGCTTTGTCTGTTTTTCTTTTAAAGCATGACTTGCTATCATGAATTACAGAAAAACTCTTATGATATTGTTATTCTTCTTAATAGAATAAAATCTAAAAATTATAAAACAATTAAATATATAGCTATTAATACAATAATAGTGTTCATTTCATATACACACGTTTACTGAAGAAGAGTCAATAAGGATTTATTTTACAGCATACAGTACATTAACATAAGATTGTAGTTACACTGAACTATAGCCATGATGTTTATACTCAGTGGTTAAGTGTGTCAGCATCGCCATTGCATGCATTCAAAATATTTCCCATTTAAACAATCTTCAAACTCCTGTATCAGCCATGGTATCAGCTATAAGGCGACGCTTGCAAATTTGTTTATTGCAAAACTTCACTGTCTTTCTGCTCTTTCCAATTCACAAAAATTAATTGAAAATGAGAATGGTGTCTCCAAGGTTCTAAATGCAGATCTCAAGGATTGAATTTGTTTGCATAATGACATATTAATCAAGATCCTCAGATGTAGCAGCAGAGTAAATCCCATTTACTTTCTAGCCTAAGAATTTGTCACCTGTTTGTTGCGGTGCTGTATAGCCAACACTTGATTGGTAATTGCATGCATCTGTGGACTTCAGTTGTGTTACATGGAATTAACCTCCCTATACTCATAATATAATTACATAATTTATGCATTGTTTCCATGTTGGATAAACATATGTAAACTATCATCAGAAAAAAGAACCAAGACAATTACCATTAAAGGGTCTAAGAGGCAGGCTGATGCAGGAGACAATCACTCTTCACAGGGAACTAAAATTGCACTAAAATGCTACAGAGTTTAACAACAAAAGGAAAAGCAGTTAATCTGATTTGGCCCATTATTGTTATTTTAACATTGGTTTACAGTAATTGGTGTTTAAAAATGAACTTGTCTGGGAATCTCTAACTTGCACCTTCCCCATCAATGTCCATTATTTTACATACAGTAAATTTCTTCGGACTCGTAACAAAAATAGTGTACTATCGGGAATGCATAATCAAGTGTAGATGTGGTCGTGAAAATCTGAAACTCCTGGCTTTCTGAATAGTCATTAAATCAGTCTGACATTGGCAAATGTGGGTTCTCTATTCCTGGCCAACCAGTAAGATTACTATGCTAATATTTTACCTAAAATACTATTGCTCTTTTGAAAAATTGATTCATGTCAATAAGAGCAATCATTTCGCATAGTGGATCCCAGACCTTGAATTGCCAGTGCACATCCCTGGACGGTTAATATTTTCAGATTCAGAAAGAATATATAGAAACTGACAGGCAAATCATTACAGACAATTATTGCTTATTGTGAAACAGCTCCTTGATTGCCGGCTGATTTGTTTCCATTGATTTTTAGCATCTGCTTGGGGTTTGGCTGTGTGTCATGACATATTTTGTTATCAAATAATTTTGTTTGCTAATCGTGGTCCAGATATGAGGCGGCTCTGATACACAGTAGGTGTGCATCTCGCAGGCCAGTCTGACTGTGCTGGAAAGAACCAATTACCTATGTTGATGCAAAAGCAAATGAACTCCTTCAGAAGACCATTTTGAAGCTCTTTCTGCATGGACTGTATGTGTAACAGAACCTAGAAATAGTTTTTTATTCTAAGCTTTTCAGAACCCAAGTTGAGAACTGCAGTTCTGCCTTCCCTGGTGAACATACAGTATGTCAGAACAAAGCTTAGAACTAAAAATCAATACAGAAGAATTGAAGGTAAGAGCAATGGGAAAAATAAAAGCAAAGGCAATGTGAGAAGAATATATATACTGTACAATCACATTGAAATCCTTCTTTGAAATTAAATACTGAAGTACAATAAAAAGTGCTAAACCAATTGCCCAAAGTAAACATATTTGGCACTGCAGTGGGTGTCAGAGGTTGCAGCACATGATGACTTTCCACGGCCACAGACAGGATGAATGGCAATTAATGCTGTGTCTTCATCAGAAGTTGCCAACGAGAGGATATCAAGTCAAGCTGATCACCATGCCCTTGTCACAGAAAGATATTCAGGCAGTCCTTAAAGACTGGATCTGCCTGAGTTAACCTAACCTGATGTCACGCCCTCTACATTTAGAGGTCGCCCCTTCTCCGTCCTGTTCCTAGTTTCCCTGTGCTTTTCTTGTCCTTTCCGGTGTGTCTTCCAGGCTATATACTGTATTTCCGGGTCTCCCTTTACTCCTGGCTCAGCATTGAGGGATAAGATGTCTTGAGACCCGCCTAGCACCAGGTTGTCTCCTCCGCAGCCTGGGGGCATAGGTTTCTACCCGACATCGTCTGACCCCCCCTGAGCCCCGGCTAACCTCCGTGTTTCCCCCTTTGCCACTTCGCATAGGGTCTTCATTGCTCTCCTGGCCTTTCCACGGCTTGCCCTTCCGACATCCGTGACACCTGATGGTTACATTTATCTTTGAAATAGAATTTAGTTTTTTTTCCGGTAACAGGTCAGATTTATATGTAGTTTATGTATGTTCTTTTCATGTTTATGCTTTTAAGGGGTCCATAAAAACATCCTCTCAGAAAAGCACATTAATGCCCAACAAAACTCCACAAAACTCACTTTTCATTGCAGAAGAAATGCTTTCAAATATTTCTCCTAGCTTCAGTCACATTAGCTAAAATTCTTTGCCCTGTCTGGGCGAACACTTAGCTGCTGTTCCTGGACTTGGCACACACCAAGATGTGGGCGTTTATCATTCTTCCTGCTGCTTTCCGCTCTTCTTTCAGTCTACCACAACAAACACCTGAAAGCTTTTCTTTAAAGTAGGCCATCAGATCCTTTCCAGCGTCAGTAACGATATGCAATCATTATTGCAAGTGCAACAGATCTCAAATGTTACACCATGATCTGTCACTCACAGGCTTTAAAAGAATGTACTCTTAATACCTATATCAAGGGCTGGCTCCTTGTCAGAGGCAGGAGGATGAAAGTGTAATTCTACCCATTGTCCTCCGTGGCTGTGAAGTGTGGGATGCAATTAAGACCAGGATTGCACACAATCAGACTAACACCCTATAGAAGTCCTGCGCTCAGAGTACTGTAAAAAACATGCTTTGTGTGTTAAAAAAATACCAAACAAGACATGCAGGACAGTATTAAGCCAACATACTGTACAAAGCCAATATACAAAGAAAGCAATAAAACATTTCCTACACACAGTGACCAGACCTCCTCCCACTGCAAGGCCATGCTGATCTGAGGGCTGAGCCCAGAGAAGAGCCTTCTCAGACAGCTGGTCCTGAAGCTCACCGCCCTGGAGCCACACTAATGCCAGCCAGCGTCAGGACAACACAGCTAAAACAATCAATTTTGGTTGAAATCAAAGTCAACCAAAATTAAAGCACACACAAAGTAAATACTTCACCCACTGAGATACACACAACACAAGCTGGACTGCGACTGAGCCTTGAAAAGGCTCACACTGGTCGGATACACACTGGCGGACCATGGTAAGAAACCTCAATGAGAAGCTAACACAGAAAAGTATAAACTCAGGAATAAACAGAAGCCTGACCATATTCAAACCGGGCAACAAAAGCAGATCTGGTTACCCATTGAAGGCATATCGTACTTTGACTGCCAGCAACAAACAACAGAGAGAGATGTTCTTTGTCACACTGCAAAAAAATATTCAAGGATAAGACAACTAGTTTTTCCTAAAATGACAAATCTAATCCCAGAATCCCCAGCCCTGCACAAATCAGAACAGCTTCCAGTCCTACTGGGGGGAGAGGAAGCAGAAACAGAGTGAGCCTTTCAAAGAATATGCTGTTGTTGTAAATGTCTTGCTAATTGTTATAGCTTCGGTAATACTAATTCATTGGGCATGCATTTGAGGCAAGTTTGAAAGTCAAAAATTGAGATGATTCTTTTGTGGACAACATGTAGATACAGAAAGTGGCTTGTTTCAGTGTGTTGGGCTTTTGTCCTAGAGGGGAACAAAAATGTAAGGAGCAGATCCACCCCTCGAAACAGCAACAGAGTTGCTCGAGGGAGCAACCCCTGTAATGTGATAAAATGAAAAGGCCCATTACTGTTTGGAATGTTGCCAATCACATCACTGTAAGATAGATGACGTGATGCTCTCTGAGGTTGAGAGAAGTTAAAGGTTAGATTAGCCTTTGAAGCTACTGTATAGTGCATTTAGGTTTTTTTTTCTGTGGATTAGACATCTATTAATGGTAAAGTTCCAAAAATGTAATATTTGTATTTGAACTAGGATTAATTCTGCACTTTAAGTAGTACTTTCATCTCATTTTGACTTATTTCTGCTTTGTATTTGATAGACAGATTTTGTATAAGGCCTGTCAAAAGCCTAGCCTCAGGTAAAGGCTGTGGTAAATTCTAAGGCTGGATCGATCCAGTCCTCACACTCTAATGCCATAGCATTCAAATCCTAACCATAACATTGTTACGGTTATAACAATGGCAAACCTGGTGTTAATCAGTGGGAGGAAGCTCTCAATTAGACAGGTGAAATACAGAAAAAAATGTCTATTTAGGAATTCAAGTTGAGTGTGACCCCCCAAAAAGTTCATCTCTGCTCATACTAACCCTGACCTATTGCACGATCCAGATGGAGCCATGATGCCCCACCCTCTGCCAGAAATATTCTGTACTTAGCATAGCAAAGCTCTAGAGAAACACAGTCATCCCTCACAGGGTAGAAGGTGGAGAACTGGGGGCAGAATCCAATAAGAGGGCTTGGATTATGTGTAAAACAGTGGAGGAATGGTGACCTAGCAATTTCCCCCACATGGTAACTAATACTTTAGGTCTGTTAAGTACTGTAAATGCATGTTCCACTATTTTCAATAAACCAGATGAATGGGACTGATGTGTAATTGAGAATAGGGGTTTTACTAGCTATTTCTATTTTCTAAATGAGGAGGGCTTTGAGATCACATCACATGCTACGACATTGCCAGGGACGTGGTTTAAAAAGTTAGAGTTAAAATCGTGATCTTATTTACAATGATGGGGAAAAAACCCAAAACAAACACCTTTCCAGTTGCCCCCTCTCGACATGCTGCACAGCAGCACCTCAGCTTACAGGCAATAAAAAAAGACTCTAGTCTCTGTCTCAGAACTCACACTATGGAAAAATTCAATATCTCAAGCTTCACAGGTTCCACATTCGGACACCTCCCTCCCTCTCCCCCTCTGGTACAGCATGAATCAGAGGATGCAGTGACTATACTGCACGTCAAGTGTAGACTGACAGATGGAAAGCACTGCTCCCTGGTTTTTAACCAACTAATGGTCTTCCACCAGTTGGGAGAGAGGATAACAGATCGTTCCCCAAAGCTTTCTGGGGTCTTGGATCACACAGGAACTGCTGCCCCCTTGCAATGCCTTTATTTTTAGGATTCCTAGCTTGAGGAAGATTTTTTTTTTTACAGAATGTAAATCTGTCATTATTTTGACAGGTGACTTCCAAGCCACTGGTAGCATGATACAACTCCAAAGACCCCTGTTCCCTTGATAACATCTGAATACGCTGTCGTGCTCTGGAAGTCTTACATTGGAGTCTCCGTCTCTAAAGGAAACTCCCTCTTTGCAGCACAAAGCCTGTCAGGACCCTGTAAAGACATTAAGTACTGCTAAAGGACACAGACCCATGGGATTACAAAATGAGGCTATCTCCCAAGAATGGCAGCAATGAAATTAAATTGTTTGAATGTCTTTTTGTAGCTCACTTCTGCTCTGCCCCGTGCAATAACTCATCCTTACCATCACTCTGCCAGCTTAGCATGGCTTCTAATAGGGGGTGACTCATGTTCTCATGCCACACTGCCTTGCGGATTTATAATGTTATCCCATTTTATTCACCCTGTCTGTGAGCGTAATACGATTTATGTACCTCAGCCTCCACCCCCCCCACCCCAACAGAAAAGTCTTTAAACAGGTCTGAGCAGCAGATTCTCTGTTCTTCCATTTATCCACAGCCTTCAGTTCTCCAAGACAAACATTCCAACACGCATGAAGAAGAGACTGACTCACATGAAAACTGATTATATGCAATTATCTAGAAGGTGACCTTGCATACTTCATAGTCATAAGAATAAGATGATTTTCATATAAGCTGTTTATTAGAAATCCTTAGCAAAACATACAGTACATTTGATGTGCTTTAGTATTTTGCACATCCTCTTTGCCATATATAGATTCACAATGCAAAGGCAACAGTCTTTTCCAGCAGTAGCTCATATACAGTAGCACAATTGCACAATTGCGCTGGAATTTGCGAATTACTCCCCGATCAAGAGGTACAGCAATATTGTGGGATGTTAAACCATGAGCCTTTTGGGACTTTCAAGATCACAAGCAATCTTTTAAAAAGTGTTAACTCTACTGTCTTGTCTAAATTCTACACTGGGTGTCAATTAACCCCCCCCCCCCCTTTAATTAATTGCTGCTGTAATACATTACTTCTACACACAATCTACTATGTATTGGAGCTTCAGGTGCATAATGTTTGATGTACAGCACCTATACTATAGGTGGGTACTGCACTAGGGATGAAATACTGTAGATCCACCACTCTACAGTACGTAAAGCACTCTGGAGATCCTTTAGGATGAAAATATAAAAGATTGCAAATTAAAATAAAAAAGTTTTTTTTCTCAAAACCCAAATATTCCATATGATATACTCTGTGTTCATTACTATACTTGCTAGTTAAAAGATGTACAGCAGCAAGTCAAGCAACACCTACCTTATTCTAAATACATGCTGAATCTCCTAGAATTCTATTGGCAAAGAGATGATCCTCTAATTTAATTCTACTTATTATAACCTTATATGTAACGTGTAAGGTAACATGTATTATAACCTTATATGTAATATGTAAGTTAAGACTGATTGGTATAGAATTACCTAATTTGTTTTATCACCCTTTATCATAGCTGTTTTCCAATCAGCAATTTTCCAGTCAGTGGGTGTCTTGAGTGACTTTTGGAAGGGTTTGTTCCCACTCCCATCGGGTCCTGGAGGTTTGTTTATTATACTGTAGTACTTCTGCCTCTTAAATTCTAATTTAAGAGGAAAATACTTTCCTCTGCCTGAGGCATGTAGCTTGCTTCTTTGGTGAAGAACATAGCAAAATATTTATTTAGTAGTTTCATTCATTTCCCTTTCATCGTACAAAATCATTTAAGAACATACAGTCAGGACTAAGCATTACTTCAAGAAAACAACGGCAAAGCATTTTCCTGTTCAGCTTTGTCTTCTGATCCGAGTTCAACAGAACCCCTGTTAGACACCTTGCCAATACCATTAACAAGAGAACCATGACCAGTCCTTTTTTGCCAGCTACAGTCAACCCAGGGGCTGGTTAGGTCTGCGTATCAGTGCTGCCAGGCTTGGGTTATTAAAGATGGAGGTCATACCGAATACTAAATTTATTAAGTTGACTGTGTATCATGTTTTATACTGAAGGCTTCATCTATATATTTGTTCACATTTTTAAAATATTTGATATTGAGTGGATACATGTTATTCTTTTTTTCCCTGTATATACACTTTTCAAATGGGTTGATAAAAAGAATAATACAATTCAGATGCACCATTTTATGATAACAATCCCATACGTCTTCAGCTTAATGTATTTGCTTGCAGCAAAAGGTTTAGATTTTGCTCACTTATGGAAAATACCAGGTCTTAAACAAAACTAAAAAACATTGAAAACCTTTGTCAAAAAGCACATACATACTGTAGGTTCAATTCTTATCCCCTTACTCACAATAGTGTTTGACAAACACCATTATAGCATTCTGTACTGAAGCAACACACTTAGAGAAAGTGAATGAACTTGAATTAACAGAGCAACCCGAATACAGATTTTCTATGGGTAAATAGCTGATAGATTTGCTGAGAGTTGATGAAAGGAAAAGTATCTTACAATACCGCTGTGCTTACAGTAATAAAAAATCCACTTTTATTACAGTATTTACCTCACTTTGTGCTTAATTCCACTGAAAGGACAGCCTCTTTGGAACCCATTGTTGAGTGTCCATGGCAACAGAGGTCTTCACTGAGTGGGTTTTCATTGTTGACTCTCATTACAAGTCAGAGGTGTAGAGTTACTGCTTGCCTGGGTAATGGATGGAAAAATAATTCCTGCAGTGTTTGGGTGATTAGTGCCAAAAGAAAGGTACAGTAGGTGATCACTAGGGTTTTGGTAGCTCAGTTATCAAAGTTGTTTTGTACCAAACAAGGGTTTGTTTCATACCTGCATTCAAAATCCAACAGTGGCCAGGGTCACTGTCATCAAAGGAAACTCTGTATGGAGAAAGCTATCGGAAAAACACGGTTTGTGAAGTAACATCTTGAGAAATTGCTCTCTCGCCATCTCGTTTATAGTGTTTGTGAATGATGTATTCAGGCCACACATGACAAATCGAGACTATTTTTTGGTTCTGTAAGAACCAAATAAAAGCAATGTACCATTTCAAGTGTTTTTTTTTTGGAGCTGTGTCATTTCCTGGACAACTTCAAATAGCATACCATCCTGATGTAGCAATTAGTAATTGTGGTCTTTCAACATCCCAGCAAAAATAAAAAGGATTTTTATTTTATTCTTATCAGTTTTGGTAAACTAAAATATCAATCCATTTTCCAATAAATGCTTAGTACAATTTAGGAGCGTGATGACCCAGAGCCTAACCCATTAGACAGTGGGCACAAGGCAGTCTACACCTTTGACAGGATGCCATTCCATTACAAGGTTCACATGTACAGTATAAGAGGCAATTTAGAGACGCTGATTATTATCAACGACATGTCTTTGGACTGTAGGAGGAATCCAGAGCACCCTGAGGAACCCCACATAGCTCTGGGCTCATTAACATTGTTATGAAAAAATAGCTTCAAATGAACCTTAAGGAATTAAAGACCTAACACACGGTGTAGTGTAGTAAATGGGCAGGCCAAAAAAAAAGTGAGATTATTCCAAACAGCTGAAATTCCAAACAGTTAAGATTAATGGGTTTTGCCAAAGAACAAAACTATGGATTTGTTTGTTTAAACAAGAGGGCCTTGAACTGTGCAAGTAAAAGTTTGCCTTTTCATGCATTAGTTCAAATTTTATAGGTACTGTTCATGCTTTTCACACGCAATTTCAGACGTGCGGTAAAGGAACTGCTTCGTGCATCATGCTGCAGGCACATTCTCAGTAAAGCAGTGTTTTAAGGCAAAAAAAAAGAAATACTGTAAATACCGCATGGTTTTAGTTTGTCAGTCATTTACGTAGTTGTTTTATACACTTAATCGTGTTTGTTGAATGAGACTGGTGTGCAGTAAAAGATTCTGACGTGACAGGCCCTCATTTGGCCATTTGGAGATCAATTTAGTTTGTGTAGCCTGCTCAGCCGACGCAATTCATAACACAAGAACAAAGTAAAATTAATAGCAGCAGACGCTGCATTGTACACGGTATTGCTTGCAAGATTGAATCCTCTCCCATAAATAGACCACTGATAACTTATACATTCAATCTACTCTGTAAAAATGCTGTTCACTTTGTGATTCTCTACGTGTAATCTGTTCCATGATAGATTTTATTGCCTCCATCTATCGCTTACTCATGCAGAACAGGTTGCTATCAGTTTGTAGAGCTTCCAATCCCTCAGACACAGACCATTAATGCGCTGCAGTGTTGAAGATGAGGGGCCAGTGTCCTTGCTTTCCTGCAAATTAACCTTTTTTGCTCCACCACTCTAGCAATCCATCCATTCTTGATCGCTTTTCATTTCATACAAATTTTATATTATCTGCTTCTAAACACAATGGATATTTCCACTGAATGGAGTCAGTTGTCTGTATATTTCCATGTACTGTATTTAGATTTTACAGTTAAGCACAACACTAGGCTATACATAAAGAAGACACTTTCATGCAGTCATAAACTCATGCAGCTCTTAATGCTGGACGTTGGCGTATATGCCACTTTCTATGAAAAGCTTGCCTCAAAAGTTCTCTCACTTCATTATTTTACATCACCAAAACCACAAAACCTTTACAGAAAACCTTTTATCAATCGAAAAGTGTTCAACTAGGGCTTCACAAAACTGTTTTTACATTTTTAGAAATTATAGAAAAACGTTCATATAGTCACACGTGTGCTATCCTTGGCCGTAAACGTCCACGATGTAAATCAATATCTACCTTTGATTCCTTCGTCATTTTAATCGTTTTTTACCAACAAAACCACAAACCCATGTTATCAATCGAAAAAGAACAACCGGGGCTTTAAAAAAAACTTTTTTTAAAAACCAAGATGATCGATCACAAAATCACTTTTTATCTGATGATGCACTTCCAAACTTCCAAAATGCATCGATTAGGTAATCCATAAGCCAGCAAAACAAGACCGCAAAAGCAAAAACCAGCAAAATATATATATATCCCATGTTTTTACCTTATTCTGAAGCACGATACATATCCACAGAAGCCTAGACTAGCGTATCTCCAAATCTGGAGGCTACTGAATGTTACTGACTTTGTAGTAAATGTTTGAAGCAGGACCGCCAGAAATAAGGCAATCTGATTGGTAAAAAGCGCTGTCATTCATTGTATTTTCAGCCATTCAGAGCCCTTAGGGGGTAAGACTTCCTCTAGAAGCCTCAGGCTGCATTCCGCCTGCCTTTTAGCTGTCAATCATTGACCCAGACGAGGTAATCAATCATTTTTTTTATCAGTGCTCCTTTTTTTCACACCAGAAGGCAACTCTGAGGTTTGTTTTCCATTGCATAACAGCAGATGAAGTCTCTCTAGCAGTGTCTCAAGGTTTTTATAGCAATTGCAATGGTTTGTATTGTTATTATTTTCAATATTTTTATGATTTTGTATTATTCAGTAATAAGTTATTATTCAATAACAATGATTTTGAATTTTTATTGTACAGTCTTCACAAAACATTATGTAGAATTTGTTCTAATTGATCAATTTGTCCCAGATTTTTATCCAAGCTAGTAGTCACCTAGAACAAGGTTTTCAAATCATTCCCAGGACATTCACAGCCCTAGAATGGAAAATTCTGACCTCTGAAGACCAAAACAACATTTCTGCCTGCTGAACCAGGCTCCTGCTATGTTCTGCTGCAGAGATATAACAAAATGTTTAAGGGGTGGAAATTCCAGGTGGACATTGGCTAAATGGGTCTCTGCCACTAAGAGACACAAGTAAACTCTTCATAAAAAAAGGATCCTTCTAATATTCTTATTTTGTCTCCATGCTCTGATGAATGCATAAATATTCTTGAAATGATATGCCATATGTACTAAAATGCATCTCTTTGTACAGGTGAGGGAGGGATAAGTGCGTGTTGTACAAAATGGAAAATGTTGCCTCTGGGTTATGTTTCTTGAAAGTTGCCGACTGTGAACAATGTTGAACCACTGTGAACAACTGGAGGCATTCAACAGCAAAATAAGCCTTGCCCACTGATTAGTTAGACATTATTCTAAAAAACATCTCAACGAGAGCATTACAAGCCCAGATCAAATGTCCAAAACAAAGTTACAGGTGCACCATTGGTACATTTGGCCGAATTCAGGACAACAGCACACCTGTAGCCAATCAGCTTTCCGGGGATTGAGATGTGCAGTACCATCTGTTAAATGGATGACCATATGAGGCACGGCTGAGGATTGACAGGCTCTCATCTGAGTACATTAAGGGTTCTAGATGCTGGGTATGTCTGTAACACATTAACAACTGAGACAGCACATTCCACATTTTAGAGATGCACATTCACAGCGACCAAACCTTGTCAAAAACCAAAAGAGGTTTCCAAAGTGAACTTTTCTTTATGTTAACATTTGGTAAAGCATGTGCCGGTCTCAAAATCCAATGTGATGATTTAGCATTCTAGATATAAAACAGGGTATATATATATAATTTGCTTAAGCCTTTGTTTCACAATTAAAGATACTGTATGCATAAAAAATTCACAATCCTCCCTTGTGCAAACTTTTCAAATACATTTATAGACACCTTGAACCCTGATGTTAAGAAAAGCATATGTTTAATTAATAATCTGCAGGAAAGCAGGTGTCATGGGACTGCCAGCTCATTGCAGATGCAGAGAATAAAATGACAGATGGGCCTGTTTGGCCAGATGCGCGCTGTAGATCACTCTAGCTACTCTGCTTGATTTTGAAAAAAGAGGGAGCCAGAGAATTGCTTGATCGCTAGAGGACACTTCACTGGAAACACCTGCATGTCATGAAAAAATAAAGTCCCTGTGTTCTTAAAGGAAACTATACAACAATATAAGTCTTTCAGCTCCTTTTTGTGAATTGGGTTATTTAACAGGTAATGACCAAAGACAAGACGACAAGACATGATACTGTGGTTTGTTTGGCTTATTTAAAAGACACTCATCATAGTCATTCTATGCAATCTATGAGGTCTTCTGATGTCTTTTCAGACAGTGGTGCAGAAAAAAAAAGATTTTATACTAATCTATTGCCACTCATGCAGGAAGAAAATCTGGATACCACTTTATACACTGACATCTTATAGCTTTCACACTTAGAATGATAATTTAGTAAGGCTGGATAAACTAATAATGAAATATTGAATAGCTCTGACCCTAGTGTCTAACTTGAATACAACTGGAAGGAAGCAAACTTTCCATATATACCTCTGCTTTCTCAGATTATAACAACAAGTCCAGAAAATGCACAAGTGTGCAGGTCGGCATTTACACTCTATGCACAGTGGTGCCACTATTCTGTTGTCCAAAATTCCATTCTGCCTATGATAAGCTTCTTTCTTTTCATTCATTGTTCTTTGTAACACCATATGCATTTCAATGGAAGCAGCAAACAACCTGTGTCAGTACAGTAGAAGCAAATAACACTCTTTTGTATAAAAAGTTCTCATGGTAAACCCAAGGCAATCGTTCACATTTCTTAATATTACACAGTTCTTAATTCCCTTATTGCCATCCTATTTACAGCTTAAAACTCACTTAGAGCACTTAGCTTACAAAGTGGGAATATTTAAATAGTCAACGTGACTTCAAAGCTAAGGCATTTCGATCATGTTGACAGCATATAAAATGTTACAAGCTTAAAATAAAAGGAGAAATTCTTTCCATAATGTACTTTTGGTTCACTGTTGTAACTTGTTAAAAGTTGTAACTTTTTCACTACCTGCTTTGCAAAGCACTGCTTTTGTGTGCACAAGAAGATCTGTGTGAAATGCTTGCTAGAAAGAACATGATGGGGGAAAATGGTTCTATACTTAAAGTCGATCTATTATACCTTCATACACAGTGGCACAGCCCCCCTCCAGGAATACTGGAAATAAAATAAATAATAAAATAAGTCTTATTACATATTTTGTTACCTTCTTTCTAGTGTGTTGTACACACCCCTCTGCAATACACAAATTCTCTTTAGTCTTTCAGTGCAATTGGAAAACGGTTTAGCTAATGTTGTGTTTTTGATGCAGCAAGTTTTTGGAGTATTCCAACTTCAAAATCTAGCAGCTTTTACTGCACACATAAGTAGCATCTAGAGTAGATGAATGAGCTGCCCTTTGGTTTGTACTGTATAATGGAGTAGGCTCATACTTATAGCTGTCCATTTTTTGTCCATACTGTAAGTAGCAGGCACATATTTAATACATAAGCCCACTGTTTAAAAATCTTTTTTTTTAATTCAAAAGTTTGATAAAAGTATAACGATTCCTTTAAAACTAGTCATATCTAGCTTTCAGTAGCAAAACAAACTGATAATCATTGACCTGACCTGGGTATACAGTATAACTCTAGGAGGCAACACATTCTGATACCCCTCCCTCCCTGAAGGGGCACCAGTTTGTGTACACCTCTTTCTCGTTAACCAAGGCACCAGCGACATTCTAAAGTAATTAGCTTTTATTTACCTGGTCTTGTTTTATCACCCCGCCATGCATGTCATCACAGTACATCTAATTAAGAAGCAGCAGTACAGAGAATCCCTCTTTTAAGGGATTCACTCTTACACTAAAGCATTTCTATCCTACGCACTTAAGAGATCACAGCTGGGATCAAATGCATTTGCAAACACTGTTGACTATTTAAAGATTAAGTCCAAGTTTATTCCATGCTGAAAAGAGAAGAAAAACCACAATGTTTCAGCTGTGGAGCCTTCTTCGGGTGTCAGACACACCTGAAGAAGGCTCCACAGCTGAGACGTTGTTTCTTTTCTTCTCTTTTCAGCATGGAATAAACCTTTACTTGTTCCTTGGCAGCCTACGCATGCTGACGCAGCTCCCTACTTGAACTATTTTAAGATTAGACCTACCAATCAGTCCTCTAGCAAATTCCTTCTATTCAAACCCCATCAAACTCACCAGTTCTCATCCACTACAAAGTTTAAGAATATCAGGAAGAGGTGAGCTTGGTTGAGTTAATACATGCTTTTTTATTTTGGTAAAGGTGTTAAAATGGTAGGTTCCCCTTTAGTCACTTGGGGGAACACAATCTTAAAACTAGTTGAACAGTCTGAAAACAGAACAGAGGTATCCAGTCCTGGTCCTAAATGGCCAGTGTGTCTGAGGGTTTTCAAGATCTCTTTAAAGAAGCAGCACCCAGAGAGCTGGGAGAAGCTGTTAAAACAGGAATCAGGTGTTTTAGCTTGTTAAGTGCCAAGTTGGTCTGAAAACCTACATACACACTAACTCTCCAGGACTGGGATTTGACACCTCTGGATTAGGAAATGTCGTGAAGGCTGTACAGGCTTCAGAAGTCAATCAAAAGGAGGTCATCACATTGACTTGAAACTTTCTTGAATTGATTTTTATTCATTTCTTTTAGCATGTTTGGAGAGATTATTTTTAGGCATTTTTTCTGATCATAACACAGTTACTGTACTGTATATGGAAAACAAAATACTGATGTCTGCTTGTGAATACAGGCTTCATATACTGCTGTTCCAACTCTTTATTGGTCTTTTCAGAATATTTGTGTTATAACAAATTCCATTCAGTTTCTTCAAGGATGAGTAACGGTTACATAAAATGAAGTGTAGGGTTTTACAACGTTCCGGTATAAAAATCGATGTGATTCATCACATTTCTGTTGTGCTTGCATACAGTACAGTATATACACAGGGTTTGTGCATAAGCCATACAGAAGCATTGGGGAGTTAAACAAATATAAAGCACAGTACTATACACAATATAAGATAGTATATACTGTACTCACCCTGGTATTTTGTTTCTTAGAATTGCACCCCAAAATCCTTTTGTGCACAGTGTTGGTGGGGACGGATGATCCTGGAGGGTTACAGAAACCTTGTCTTCTTTCTCCTGGATCAAGCTCTCACTTACATACCTAAATCATCTGTTTCATAAGTAATGGACATCTTTATGCCACTTTAATGCAGGGTAGTTAAATTAAACTCTAAAGTTTATTGGCCCAAATGGCAGTCAACACACTTGCATCCAGCCTTTTAAAATATCACACAGTTCCTATACTGTTTTCTGCGCATCTTTTAAACCATCCATTGCAAAATCCTTGGAAATACAATCCTCTTCAATTCCAACAGCTCACGTCACACTGGTTTACCGAAAGTTTACTGTAAGGACCTGCTGCCCTGCATTTGATTTCTCCAGACTATGCTGTGATATTGTTCGCTTTGACGTGGCAAAGCCCGTCTTACACATGACAAAATAACATCAGACAGTAACAAAATGCAAATCTGCGCTAAGTAAGACTGGAATCATCTTGGAATGACAGACACCCCCAAAGAGTACACAATACATTCTTATAAAATGCTGCATATTGTTATCCAGGGATAGATATTTGTACAAAACATAATACAATTTAAATCAGACTTTAATTGTACCAAAGCAAAAGCCACAGAAATACTTTACTAACCATTATCTATAATAAAAGATTGTTTGAGCTAGAAGAGATTGCTTTTTGACGAGTTCTGCAAAGAATACAAAAGATGCCCGTGGCTAAAGGCTCATTCGCTGGCAGAGAAGCAATGTAAAGTAATATTAAAAAATGTTTCTGATTTCCATTTGAATAGTGCAGCTAATCAGATTATAGGCTTAGTGGTTTTTTTTTTTCGGCAAAAGCTGCAAACGTGGCACAGAGAGGTTAGATTTCCAGCAACTTGGGACTTTTAATTGCTGCCTGATAAACTATTTATTATTTTGTTAATTTAATAATTTATATGGCAGTTTGTATTGGACATTTCAAAATGTTCTAAATGAGATGCCCATAGGTTGAAGCTAATTTCTTTAGCAGCAACCAAATAGAACAAAATATTTAGCATCAGTATACTGTAGAAGAGAGCAAAAGCTTAGCTGTTGAAACAGAAGCAATTGGAGATTAGGGCTCAATATAGTTCAAAGAAAACCCCAATTAAATATTATATACAGTAAATAAGAAAATTGTTTTTAATCTTTTACTTTTGTAGAAGATGCTGTGTAAAAAGCAAATTGTTACATTTCATTCTGAGACTCTTCTTCATTGTAGAAATATAATTTATATAAACCAGCAGCCAACTGAAAAAAGGCAGTAATGATAAATGACCCCATGTTTTTTTCTGCACGCTCTTTTCACAATGATTACCTGTTTAAAAGATGTTATTCTCCTGGCCTGTTAGGTGAAGTGGGTATTTTACTTCTACTTTAATACTTTACTTCTTGGCAGCTGAAAAATGTATTGAAAGAAGCTCATTTTACAAGCTATTCAGAAGGAGACAGAGGACATGGTGATCAGATCAAGTTCACATCTGAAAAAACATTAAATTGTTTGTTGTTATTATTCATCGAGGAGGATTGTTAATATAACAATAATCTGTGTTTTTCATCTGAATTATTATTTTTTAATTATTATGAAATAATATTATACTGTATTTGTTATGCTGTTTTCTTAACATAATTGTCAATCCTAGTCCACTTGTTAAAATGTGAGACAATTTAATTATTTTCTTCTTCCCTAAATTTGGAACCATCAGCTGTTTGTGGTTTTTTATTGATGCTCCTGATTTGGAATCTAAAAGTTGGTACCATAGCTTGCAATCATTTCAAATTTGACTTTAAAATTAAAATCTGTGTAATTCACTCCAAAATAATAAAGTTAAAAAATACTGACAATCTGTAAATGAATTCAATTTTTAAATCAGACGATTCTCAATTGACTTTGTATTCAACCTTTTTGCTATATGAGCCATAAATCAGTTCAGGTGCAAAAGAACAGTTTGAAATTTCACAAAATTAGTGCACTGGTCTCTGTGTGTGTGTAATCAAAGTGATTTAATTTGGCTGAGCAAATGCTTCTGTCTCTGTTTCCTCAGACAGATATTGAATTTCATGCCACAGCTCACACAGTCCCAGGATAAATCCACCATGAAGACCAAGAATCTTTCAAACCAAATCACGGTTACAGTTAGAGAGGCACAGATCAGGACAAGGTCACTTATACCTTTGAGTACACTGAGAATGTTCATCGTACCACCCAGACTCTACCTACTGTAGATGAACTCACACTTCTGAACTCGGGAGCCAAGAGACTGATTTTGGATGCCACTTGGATGTGCAAAAGTACTGTCTCTGAGATGTGAGTCACTATTCATACATCATCAATAACTGGTAAGTGAAATCATACCATCCCACTGTGCAAAGCTGGTAGAGACCTACTGTATATGAACAGAGTGACAAGAGTAATGATCAAAAGCACTTTCACCACCTGGTGTTATTGAACAGAATTTCGGCGGAGGTCTAATTCTGATATTGCATTTCCACTTCCTGACATGTATAAAAACCTTGGCTGCAGATGACGCAGTGCACCTCTCCCTGCACCCCAACATCTCCACTGTAGCATTATCTCATCTGGCCTGTGCCCCATAAGTGAGGTACAGTAGAATGTGACAGTGCTAACGTCCGACCAGCACGGTCAGTTCCTCAGCCTGTGAGTATTAAGCATGCTATGCCTTTATATTTGTCAGCTCGTTTTGTCATTTCTACCATATGACCGAACAACAGAAGTATTAAATTAGGGGGATGAATAATTGTGCAATAAACACATTTCATTTTGCACATCTTCTTTTCAGGTTTTACCGACATTCACCCTCCTTCACATATTACAGTTTTGAATAAAACTTGTATACACATTGCTTGTATTTCATGACAATGAAAAATTATTGTATGCTTCTGCAAGGCACTGCATGAATGAAAATTGAAATCGCAGCATCTTTTCAATAACTTCGTAAAAAAACAACCAGTACTGTACATACCTTCAGCAGCTACAGAACTGTTCCAACTCGAATGAGGCCCACCCATGTGGTGCAGCCACATCTTGATTGTGTTATTACTTTGACCTTCACTTCAAATGGCAGCTCCAGTAATCTTTGCGAATGAAGGTACTGGGACTTAAAAGATATTAACGGGGCATCAAGTAAGACTACGTTTAAAAGGTTGTGCTTAACTTTAACAGAACACAGCATTTAAGTGTCCCAGCTGGTGACTGTAATCCCCTTTGAGCCAAAAAAGCCTAGATACGGCTATAGAGGTTATTACTGTTAATAAAAGAAAATTAAAATGACACAATTGAATTATATGATGTGATCTTGGTTTTCTTTTATTAACACAGCACTTCAACGATTATGCTCCAATTAATTTTTAGCTAACAAGCCATATATTATTTATTATATACATTAAAACTGTATAATGTACTGTATATAATGTATATCTTTATGAAATAGCTATCTCGTCTTGAAGATGATTAAGTTCCAGTTAAAAGCAATGGCTTTTCAGCAGATGACTGGGTTATTCATATCATTTACATGCAATCAGCAATGAATTGAGGGAAGTGAGGGGTTTGTCTGTTCTAATTTTGCGTGACTGCACTCCAAGTCTCAAAAGCTGTCTGTAAAAGGAACAATTTGCAAGACACAAAAGATGAATTTGTCCTTTTTCTCCATTCCTTTGAACTTTAGACAAGATGTCTCAGGAGAGCTGCACAAGCTGTCACGAATCAGGGATAAACAAGGGCAATCAAACATGAAATTGGGAGTCTTTTGGGAATGATCTGTAGTTAAATGGCTAATAGGGTTTTTTATAACAGCAAACACACATGCAATAAGTCATATCTTACCTGAAAAGAGCTTTATTGAACACAGATGTAAAATATATATATATATATTTTGTTTTTGTAGGTTTCTGGGTCTCAAACGTCTCAAATCTGGGCAAGAAATCTACAGAATAAAGCAAAAATGAAGCCTCTGCATTTTATTTTTATTATTATTACATCTTGTGCTTTTTTTGTATCAATAGTCACAAAGTTTATGTAATAGAACTTTCACCTTTCATTTTTTAATCATTTGTTCACCAATTTTATTTGCATATCATTTTTTGTTTGTTTTGATTTTTTTTTTAAATGCAAGGGTATCAAGAAAAGACATGTATGTGTCAAAAGAAAAAAAACAAAACAGAAAACGTCTGTTATATGAAGTTAAAAGGTCAGATCATTTAGGCCAACAAATTAAAAGGAACAAATAAAATAACATAAGGTTTTAAATGTCATCATAACCAACAATATAAGGGAGATTTTACAATACATTTCAAAAACCAGCTGGTTAAGATAATGTATGATCTCAGGTAGTTCCAAGTCATTTTTTTTTCCAGTTTGTGTAAAAGTATTATTACACTCCCACTAAAGTAATAAAATATTTTGTCAGAATCCACACAGTTGGAGATAAATGGCAGAGGCAAGGAGCCTATATTTCATCCTTGATAATGCGTGTTCTCAGCGTCATCCTGTGTCCGATAGTTCTTAATGCTGAAACGCATTTTCTTTTCACTGCACTTCCAGCATGTTGAAGAATTTCCTTCTTCCGCTTTATTTTTTTTTTGGCACACCTAGGGCCCACTTGATTTGGAATGGAGATTACTCTTGGAAATCAGGGCAATCGATCATCGGAATCGCTGCCCTCTGCTTTCTTCGCATCCCAGGAGACATTTGTGGTGGTCCTTCCACTCCTGCTTCAATAACTCTGCACAAAGCACCAGGTCCGACCTCCAGTCAAAGCAGTGAAAGTTTATTTTTCCTGTTTATAAATTCCAAGGGGACTGCATGCTCAAAGGCCATGGCTGTCTTGATGGCTGTTACCTATTTTGCAACCAGAAGGGTGTGGGTAGTGATTTATTTGTTTTCTGTTCATCTTCAGAAGCCGGGTCATTATGAACATTTTTTTATATTATTACTGTTATCACTAATGGTGTTTTCGATAATATTAAATGCCTATAAACTACACTGGCAGGCTGTGGATTGTGTAAAAAAATAGCCCCACCATTAACGATGGAAACATCATCAATATGTTTTATTTCTTTCAGGCTTAGTTAAAATTTGAAGGCACTTGGTTTCATGGCAGAAAGTGGCTCACATTCCTGTGTTGGACTGGTTGTAGAAATACAATATACAGAGGACAACTCCCTTCCACAACTCACAAGCAGATTTCTGAAAGACCACTACAATATTGCGTGCGGTCAGCTTTGGGGATAATGGGCAGCCGTTCATGCAGGAAGAAACAGCCTACGTTAAATATTTTTTTGTTTGTCTTCTTTTTTGTTGTTCTAAACGAGGCATGCGAAAATGAAAGCTTGTATTTGTGATTCTTTGTGAAAAGCGTAAATGGTGTCAGTAGCAGCGAAACAGAGACAAAAACAAAATAATATAAGAACGCTTGGAGTTCGGGCAGTTAGTGAAAAGCTGACAGCCAAAGGCGTAAGAGCCTGTCTGATTTATCTGTGGCAATGCCTTTGCATTGAGGAGTCACTGCCAACTCGCTACTCCTATACCCTGTTTAGAGTGAACTGTTTCTTTTTTTCAGCAATCCATTATGATTCCTTGGCAAAAAAGTACCTTTGACTTTACAGAAGAAAACCAATCCATGTCTTTGTGCTTTACACAGACTTTCTAACCTTGACTGTTCTTATTTCAGTCTTTCTCCATGGTAGAAAAAGGATCCATTTCTAACTGTCCTGTAGTGTTCAAACGACAACTCAGTAGATGACAAGAGCTCTCCATTCTGCCCTTGGGAGCATTTATGCATATATTTCTTTAAAAAATAATTGTCTTCCTTTATTACTTTTTTTCATTTTGTTTTTTCTCTTTTTTTTTCTCCCTTGGGAGCCCTAGGTGTGTTGCTTTCCTCATAGCAGTCCAGTTGGATGAATCTTTGGTAATTTAATATTGAAGGTCCAAGTACACAGACTCCTTCTTCGTGCCAATGCCTGATAGATCTTTCTGTAGCCTCTGCCAGTGAAAGGTCACCTCCGATGGCTGAAAAGAGCCAGGAGCAGAGTGACACAAAGCTGCCATATATGTGCTCCTCTGGGAGGGGCCAATGACCTCAGATCTGTGGGAAGACAAAGAGCACAATATAAATTTGGATTGCATTGTATCGATTTCAGATGCACAAGTCAAGGTGCTCTGGGAAAGAAAATGCAGAATCCATCATGGATATGTACAGTATGTACAGTATTGACTGTTTACTCAATTGTCATAGTTCATTATAAAGTCTCACTTCTGTTTCTTAGTGCTAAATCCAGTGTTTGTTACTCTCTCATAAAATCCCAAAAAGAACTTTTGCAACATCACTTATAAGCAGCCATATTGCAAAGAATGTGAAGTTGGTAAAGGTATTAAATTAGTCTGAAAAGACCCTACATATAATGTACTGTACAGTCACCTCCCATCATACATTGGGATCTCGTTATTAAAAATTATACCGCTACAAAATTAAAGCAAATCAGAGGACAACAAATCAATTTCCCCCTAAAGGATTAATTAGGTTCTGGAAATACAGACCACACATTTGCATAGTAAGTACGATGGTATTTTCCTCCAGTAACACTGCACAGAAAAGTTTACTGTAGCTTACTGAAATTCTCCCTCATTGTCTCTATATTTAAAATATTTAATGAGTATTAAACTATAAATAATGATTTACACTGTACAGTGCATACTTATGAATTTTGTAGAGCAATGTATTCATCATACTATTACAATCAAGTTAAAATGATGTGTTTACAATGTAATATAAAGCAGCACCATTGTTTTAATGTCAAATGCACCAAATACTGCCTTATACTGTAACTTGATCATTGGAGCATTGTGTCAGGGCAACAGAAACCAAATCCAGGTATAAGTATAGAGCCAATATATTTGTTAATAAATGGGAAAAAAATGCTGTTCATTACACAGGGCTGAGACGTAGAGACATACGGTAATGAGGGAGCTACTCACTGTTAGGTGGGGGATCTCCACACTCTCCTTCATCAATGGAGACATCATCGATGGCAATATCTCCTTCCATTCCTGGGCCTCGAATACCTTCAAGCATCATCTGAATGAAGGGGAACAGAGCCATGAATGGTTTTCATTTCACCCCGCGCATTCCCTCTCTTACTCTCTAATAAAGCATTCTGAAGTTAAATCTGTACTAATCGAATTTTCTACAACCGAAATTTCCTTTGTTTTATACTTCTTCTTTTTAGTGGGATCCTCAAAGCTGAAGTCAAGTTGGCTACGTTTGTGGGGAAATGTGGCTTACTGATTTATGGGTCCACTGCACCCCACTGCAGGCCGACACAATCTAAATTCAGTCAGCTGTGTGATTGCGGTCTTTCACAGAGATGTGTGAACACTAATTTCCCTCCGGTGCTGCTTCTAGCAACATCTCTAATAAGCAGGGTTATTATTCACTTTCTCGTTGCTAGAACATTCTGGGAAAACAGAGTTAAAAAGCTTGTCTTTTCCCTTCTGACCAGTCACAGAGGATTAGCTATTACTCTTTCTGGTGATAGACCAGTAACCCCCATCATTGCCTCTGGGAATAGCTCATCCATTGACATTTAACACCTTCAAAAATGGGTAGAGGGATGCAAAACCTTAAGCTTTTTACTCCTGTTTCCCGTGAATTTTGAGGCAAGCTTGCACAAATATTGAACTCTGAATGAAAAGCTCACATTATATGGATGGCTGGTTTTAAAAGGAAAATGCGCTTCGTAACAGTGCCCCATTTGATTAACCTAATTGTATTGACTGTGACAGGTCACATTGAATTTTGTGTTCCTGCAATATGAAACTTTTCCCTGAGAAAGGAAAAAACAAAATAGGCTATCTTTTGCTACGCTCAGCAGAACCAATATCAAGGAATCAATACTCTAACCGAAGTTCTACATAAGAATACATTTTAGCTATATCAGTTTCATAAAAAAGATTTTACTGGTTACTGTGTTAAATGTTTATTACCTAAAACTTCTTGAGTACACTGTACAGTCACTTCAGAATCACAAGGGCTGTAGTGAGCCATTTACCTGTACATTATGAAACTTAAGCTAAGAAAAAAAGCAAAAAAAGCAGGACAAGAGCATACTGTAGCTTTCCGGTGTGCAAATTAAAATGTCTCATAAAAAAATTAGCTTCAATACTCTCATTGTCAGAAAAGCTACATGAAAACACTTGCAATATCCATGTTTTCTTCTTTCTGTAGTTCAAAGATTTTGATTTGTTTTACATTTTCCACACCATTTTCCTTTCCTGCTAAGGAGGCAGGCCAAAATGATCTTATCATCAAGTCAAGTCTCTTTTCACATGTCAAAACATGTGTAAACAGATAAGACCAAGCTACCAAGCAAGACGAAACAAATGCACCCCAACCTCCCACTTCTTGGAAGTGAGGGTGACAAATGTTTATGTGCCCTGTGATGTTCTGAGTATTTCTGAACAGTAACTGTGCACAAGATCCTCAGCAGAATTGGCAGATATCCTTTCAATAGGCTGAGGGAAACTAAAATGATGCCTTTCCCAGTATCTCTAATGCTCTGCCAACATTTAGATGCCAGTCAGGGAAACAGCGAAAAAGTGGAAAGCAAGGATGAAGATTAACTTACTGTATAACAGTTACTTGTTTTGATGGAATTTCTATAAAGCAAAGTCAAATTTCACCGTTCTTATGTCTGTTTTAAAAACAATCTTTGCAGTATTATCGCCTTAAAGACATTTATATTTGTTAGTGTGCAGAAATGGCAACCTTTCATTTTGGGTGGTTGAAAATGCAGATTGTGAAATGCTTACCACAGATATTTTGACTAGTTTTCTATCATTTCCGCATGCAGATCACATTGGAACATTTCTGTGGTAAAATGTCTGCTGCACAGCCTGTTTTTATTCGCTCATACATCACATTACATTAGTCGTTACGGAGACTAGTGAGCAGGTCGCATCCCTTTGCCATTTGTGGGATCCAGAGTGCGAGTTTGCAACAACATGGCGGCTTACAGTACTTTCACGAAGTTCACAATTTTGTGCTTAATATGACATTTGTGGTTTTTTTTTCTATTACGTCAATTAGGAATTTATTTTGTAACCTATGTTTAATAACCGGTCTGAGAAATTGGAACTGCAGTTCCCCTTTAACACACATTACAACAGCTACACTATTTTACAACACTTCAAACACTTTTTCATAGCATACTAGTTAAACATAATAATGGCAGTGAGTACCACCACTATGTGTCACGTTACAGTCCAGGCCACATTCTGATGTGGGCAAGGTCCATCCCCGAAAGAATATCCAGAAGGAACTCACCTGGAAGGAACTTGTGGGGTGAATGTTTACTCTGGCCTGCCACCAGCGTTCCCCTTGATTTCCACTTAATGTCCACATGGGGCTCTCTAAGGACGTTTGGCCTTTCAGTCGTAGATATGCATTCAGTGTGCCTACACAGGACACAGATTTCGGGGAAGGGGGAAGTTTAACATATTAATTGCTTCTACCTTCTTTTATGTTTTAGATAATCTTGTATAGTTTTCAATTAATTGTAAGTCTGGAAAATGGCTATTTAGTAATTTCTTGGTTTTACTGCATTACCTTTTAATCCGGCATTTGTGTGCAGTCACTTCAATCTTTTCTAAACAAAACTGTAACTCATTTTCCTTAGAGATTATGAAGTATAACCTTATATTCTCATGAAAATAAAACTACTTCCTATAAAACCAATGTCTTCAGTTAGACATATGGTACACAATTGGATCCCGGAGCATCACACTTATTATCAGGATTACCAAGAAGCATCACTGTGGAAAGCATCTAGAGTACATTGCAAGTGGTTCAGTATGACTATCAGAGGGCAGTAACTTGGAAAAGCACTGGAAAATAACATTTCCCCATTGCCTTAGAGTGTCATGTGGCTGTGTGAGAAGGCATTCAGAATCCTGACAAGGCAAGTGTAAACCATTTAATAAGTGTGCTATTGATCTCAGCGTGCTAGCTTGGATTTTTGCTTTGCTTGGTGTTTTCTCCAGCTCATATTAGATGCTATGTCCTCCTTTTTGCTGAGCCCATTGCTGTTTCTTCACCACTTGACACCTCAATTCTATATATACTTCCAAGGTGTGAAACAGCCCTTGGCGAAATGTGTTAGCGTTGAACCCAGTGGTCATCACTTTCACTAACAATTCTATTTGAGCGTTTGGATCACCTCAATTACCGCCCACGCATTCACAAAACAAAGCAAACCTCTCCAGCTAATCACCTAAACACTGAGCTTTCACTAAATCAGAATGCCATAAGTTCTTTAGAAAATAATGGTTTACAATTTATATTAAAGTAAAAAATAGCTCTGTCACACCCATCAAACCACATTTGAGCATTCCGCATTCTTTGACCATTTATTTCAGCAAGTTCAGATTTAAGTAGCTTGTACTATTGAGGGATTTAAATGCATATGCATCTGATGTCCTTTTGTTTTTTTTAATAATAAGTCAGCTAACATCAGTAAACATCAGCGAACATCAATGAAACAGTGCATTGTCAAACTTGTATATGAAAAATAGCATGTAGCAGATAAATGGCAAAAAAACTTGCTAATCCTGAGATGTTGTCTGTGTTGAGCAGGGGTAATTATCTCAGAGCACACACTTGTAAACTCCCAGCGTATACAGGAGGTTTACATGGGCAGGCAAAATGCACTTTGGATGTTGCATTTCAAATATGTGATTGTCTTATTTGTTTCTCTGCACCTGGGATGTTTCAAATCTCCAGCTGACTGTGTCTCTTGCACTTGAAGAGACACCAAAGCGAATATTTGGAAATCAAACAAAAAGCACTGTAGTCTGGAAGTAAAGCTAAGTCTCGCAGGACTGACATCAGTCAGTGTGGGTGAACACTCGACTACAAAGGAACACTGATAAACAGATGCATCCCTCTGCAATACAAATTTACCTTGTGTTCTAGTCTAACAAGCTGTGGGTTTCAACTTCCAACAGAGAAATCTAATTATTAAGTTATTAAGTATATATACTTAAAACAGGCCACATACAAGTTAGGAAAGCCTCAGAAAGTAGATATACTTTTTTGAGGTCTGCTGCAAATGTTTAAGCTTGCACAATTAATGTGCAACAGACTGAGGCCCTCATATATTTGAAAATTATACATAGTATCAATCACAGCATCTCACACTTTTGCTCTCCTGCGCATAAATACCTGCTGGCGCCCATCTGTTCTAGCACTCGTTCCTTCACCCCAACCAAACCCTTGAAGCTGGCTCCCTGGTTCATTCCTCGTAACTGAGGGGGTTTTGTCAGACATGACCTTAGCCTCAGGAGAGTTAGTGGCAAACCCTTCAGTATTAAATATGCTATCCCTTTATATTTGTTGACTAGTTTTATTGTAATTAGCACTTACTGTAACTGAACTACTGAAATAATAACTTTTCATCCTAGGGATTCCAAAGTCAGCTTCCGTATACAGTATAATAGCAAAGTTGAATACAAGAGGGGGCCCACTTCATTCACCACTGTCAATATAAGCCAGCAGTTCCATTACACAGACGACTTAGTGAGATTTTTTTCACTATTGCAATTAAGAGAGATATTTAGGGAGGTCAAACTGTATATGCCCACTTCGGTTAACTCTCCTATTCTTACATGTGCCAAGGGATCATTAATGTCCACATAATCAGGACTTAAATGCTTCATCAGGAGAATGGCACCTCCTACAGCAATGTGTTCCCTGGCCACCATTCAATTCTGTAGCACTGGTTTGGGAATTCTGGTTCCGAGGGAAGAGCACCACCTACTAGTTCATCAGCACCACCTATTGTAACACGAGCTAGTTGTCAGGACCTGGAGACCTCCCCTTCCAGTACTGACAAGGTCTAGCATTATCTTAGCTTCTTAGATCAGACGGGCACGAGCAAACAAGGGGGTAGTGCTGCAATAAACCTACTGTATAAAGTTAAAAAAACTTTGGTTCCATAAGTACAAAGTCTTGACTTTATACTATTATCTATACTTTAATACGAAACAAAAATTAGTTGGCCTCCTTTGCTTAATACTCTCAGAGTCAAGGATAACACTGCACAACAAAAAAAGTTCCAAACTGTTATATATGATTCCACTTTCAGCAAGTGTAGCTCCTCTGTACAGTACATGCAAAATGAAAATTGTGTACTAAGCACATCCATCAATGTAATGCCATATCCTAAGTATTTTCAACTTTATTTTATGGCAATGAAAAGAAGACAGTGAGTGGAGGGAAATAAATTCAAAGTCAACATGTACGGTACAGCGCTTTAAAAAGAAGTAAGGATTCCCTCTAGATGTGCCTGCACTTGAACCAGGAACTGTGTATGTCTTTCCAAAGAAATAAACAGATTGTGTTGAGTGCTGGAATTGTACATAAGGACCAAGCTGGATTACACTGACACCTTCTATTCAGGCAGGATCAAACAGCTTTGTGAGGCAGAAAATTACAACAATGAGCCTGTAGCACAGGTCATGGGGCCACCACAATCACTCAAGTGCTGCTGTCTGTCCAGAGCAGATACTGTATATAAAGGTGAATAATTGGTGGGATATTCAAGTTCAGCACATACAGACTGAAAATTGTCTCTGGGGAAAAATCATCTACAGCAAATTACATCACAGGTTTCCTATCTTAGAAAGGGACATTTTTTCTCCATTTTTTTGGAATTAATCAGTGTCTTTCTCTATAAGCTGTAAAAGTCCAAAGATGAAAATGAGAAATTTTGAAACAGACAATATTCCACATTTCTTCAACTCCAGTATGTGTTTTTATTCATCATTTCCTAAAAATAAATCACACATGACAAAAGTCATGATGACAAATCCCGTTTGTTTTTTTTGACAACAGACACATTATTAAATACAGACCTTTGTTATTAATTGTAACATAATGTTCCTAAGATAATCCCACAGGTTTTTGTTAATGAATGAATTGTGAAGATTGTGAATTGTTGCATCAAAAATATGAAACAAAAAATATTTTAATTTATTGAATGTATTTATTTTTCTTTATATGTATTTTTGAATATTGATATTTATTTAATTTTAATTCTGTATCAAGCTGAATATTAAGTGAATTCATCAGTCAGACGAAACGCAACCTTTACATTCCTGGAAAAATAATGTTTTTTCTACTTCAATAAATTATACTGTATGTAGAAAAAAAGCACTAAAGAAGAAATTCAGGCATGACCGATGAAAAAGGAACTGCAGTAATACTGTGGATAATAAAAGTTAAAATAAGTCTTTGAATGCTCCCTTGGCATTAGGCCAGCATGAAGCAACACTTATTAGGAGTAACAAAGAGGCTTTGGCCTTATCTGGATGGTTCCATTTCCAAAGTCTTGTCAGGTATGACACTATAAACAAATGGAATATGAACTCTTGCAGCAAACTTTGCAAAAAGTCTTGAAACTCAGAGAATCACAAGCCTGCTCTTGTGGGTCAATTATCTCTTGAATCTCAATGATGAAAGAAAACAAAAAACCAATTCAGATTCCCCTGCCTGGAACACAAAGGGGTAGCAAGCTTGAAACTGGGGAATAGTTTGCTATGCATCTAACTTGAATATTTATGGTGGTATTAAAATGAATAAAATAAAAGATAATATATTATAAGCCAAGGCCCAGGGGATGGTAAGCTAAATATGAAATATATATCTATGCATTTGTGCCCAATACTTTTTATTACATTCTTGCGTAAATTATCAAGGGTGTTCATTTGATTTCCTAAATCAAGGACCAGTCTGTTTTCACGAATTACATCAATAAATAACTGTAAATAAACAGTATGTTAGTGCCTTAAAAAAACAAAAATGCCTATGAAAAACACAAAAGTCTTTCCAAAGCTTGATAAGATTCTTCAGATTTGCATAGAGGGAAGGAGATGCTTAATATGAGCAGCATATTCTCAGGAAAGGAAAAAAAATGTACAGTATGTAATTCACTTGGAGACATTTTTAATGCAATACAATAAGAATTATTAACAGGAAAAAAATCAAAGAAAAACACATATATGCTAGCATATACATTTTATGTATTTCATGATTGCATGGTAGATTTCAAGTGGAACCTAATGGCCCAGATATCTCTAGATTAAGTCTGGGTCATGTAACTGGGCTCTTCAAAGAACACAACTGACAGGGTACTGGGGTAAGGTAAGGGTACAGTAACTCTACTAGTGCTCTTGGAGCTCAGGGAGCAACCGTGACTGTGGCAAATGTGTGTAAAATGATGAATAACTGTATAGAAATGAGTACTGGAGGAGCCAGTTTACATGTCTCATTCTCTTCTGAGCATACAGACGTTGCTGCTAAGGAAGTAGAGTCTTCTAGATCAGTGGATATACTGTATAAAAATAATTGGTGATTCTAAACTCAGAGTTCCTGCAAACTAACATAACCTGCTTGGAAAAAGATATCCTAAGAGCAGCAGTTTCAACTATTTATGTACTATTAGCAGACTCTGCAAAAATAGTAGATCTTTTAAAGTGCTTATTAATGCATAGTGAATATATAACACAAAAACAGAATAAAATGTATTTTAACAGAAATGTCACAAAGAATTATGTACGTAGCATTGGGTGAGATGCTCAGATCGATTATCTGCTAGCAACCAAACAAACTACACGGAGCAAAATTGGCCTTCTCTCAGTTGTAACCTTTCTTATGTTTTTACGTTTAAGCATGCATCCATACTGGGAAACAACAAAATATAACCTTGCATTCTGTCAAGTGTATCGAAATCTGCCCAGAGGCATTTCCAGACTCCCATCATCAGCAAGGCAAAGGATACAGCCTGAACTAGCAAGTGCAATCAATCTAAACAAATTAGAAATGTCAGGACCTGTCTAACCTTTACCAGGAAGTGTCAGATTCTTAGCCTGCTCTGCTTGCACAACTAACCATTACTGTTTATCCACAACTGATTTTCCTTGTCAATATACCTCCTTCTGGATTAGCACCATGGAATGGATAATATGCAGAATACCACATTCGCTCTGGAGGGTCACTTTCCCAGGACAGGACGACTTTGCCTATAATATAATATATCCTTATAAGTTTATCTTTTCTAGCATGACTTGAGTGCTTTTTGGACATCAGTTGCAGACACTTTTAGTCTATGCAGTCTTTTGCTGTTGCTGAAAAATATTTTCTCGCCGTGCACGTAACAGCACAGCAATTTACCCAGCACTCACGCCAATCACCGCGAGCCAGTGCTGAAGCACAAACTCTTCTCTAGACTTCCAAGTGCGCAGTAAAAAGCATTTTAGCGAAACTGTCTTTGACAGGGCCAAAGAAGCACACTGGCTACTCAGATTCTCACGTCATGCAGACTAGCGGCAGGTCTTCGGGAGAAAATGATTTCCTCTCCCCTCTGACCAGACATCCATGCAGGACAATCTAAAGAGAGTTGTGCTTCCCGCCTCATCCACTGAAAAAAATCTCAGTAGCTGCCAGGAAAGAAGACTAATAACGTACAGTAGATGGTGGAGGACACTGCACTTTCCAAAAAGAATAAGAAGAATCTGCTCTTCTTCCCCATGAGACTCTGGAGCTTTTTAAAGGAACCTATATACACCAAATAAGGCTGTATAATGATATCACAAATACACACAGATATATACACACAGTAAAATGCTTATTTTATGTGCATCCAAATTCATGTCATTTTCTTCATACAGTTAGAATTGCTGTATTAACATCATTTATCTGGTCAGAATCTTACTTACCTATATGTCTTCCGTACATGTGATAATAGAAGCTGAAACAGTAGGCTGAATTGGTGGCTCCGTATGGATTTTTTGGGGCCACGTTAAAGATGGGGGTCAGCAGCCGTGCCTTCTCCCCCTCCCGTCGAGGGCGAGAGGTCTCAATGTACATGTAGAAACCTGCAGGACAGCAAAAAGCACAAACTAAACTGTCACAAACCTAGCTGCCTTGGTAGGTACCATAGTATTTATTCTTTAGATTGATGTTTTCTAGTACGTTCTGAGGGACTGGTAAGAGATTGGACATTTGAATTGATCTTAGAAGTAGAACACTTCCATAAATCCTGTCAAGTCTATGGCTTTTGCACATATTTCTTTAACTTCTTTGCAGGCCTTTAAAAAACACATGCAATGTATTTAAAACAGTCCTGCTAAACCCAGGATCTCCAGAAACTGTTTTGTTTTTTTTTCCACCAGAAAGCTCCTTGGCAAGTTTGCAGACTTATTGCGAATAGATAATCCCAAGCAATCGTTACAACCTGTAACCTTAAATCCCAGACGCACTTCCTGCACAAGCTGAGATGTCTACTATCAGTGAATTACTCCACGCAATGCTAGCCTCCAAGGCAGCCTTGGCTTCAGTACGGCTTTGAAGAAATTGGCAGAACCAACATCTGTTGGATATTTTTAAGCTGTGTTCCAAATCTTATATTTCGCTTACATAAACTATTTCTTCAGTGCAGCAGAAATAAAACTGAGAGGGAGAAAAGGCTCTGCAGCATTTCTTTCTGCATAAATAAAGGACAATTCCTTCATTTTCCTCGACTGAGCTTAATACAACTGAAGTGTAGCAAAGTACTAATAAAAGGGACGGAGTATACTGTACCAACAGACAATTGAAATTATTTAAATGTCAGATTTTATTAGATAAAAACAATTGTATATTTTACAATATACCCTTTAAGACTGTACCATAATCATTAACAAAGCATCAATCCCTTCACTTACAGTACTGTACAGTACCTTCTTTTTAAGAGCTGTAAAAACTAGTATCTGCAGTAGTTAAAGGAAGTTTTGCATTATTAAACCCAAATGGGAATGATTTCACCTTAATTGCACTGAACAACGCAAGCATTGTGCAGATGAAATCAAATGAAACACTGGACAGTAGCAGTTTTACTGTATAACCTTGGGTAATTAAAAAATGCATTATTTACCACTTTTTTGCTGCAAATTGTAAAAAACAAGATTGTTTAAACCAATTACTGCCTTGGGAAAGCACCTAATTAATTAGTTCTTTTAAAGGGTTATTTTAAAATTTTATGAAAGGAAAATGATGTGAATCTCTTCTAGTCCCTTTAAAATTTAACTTGATGTTGCATTTTTCCCCTTTGGAATGTCTTTAAGAGGCCAGAGACTGACAAGGATTCATTTTTCATTGTGCAAAGGATTTCAAACAGACAATTCTTACAGTATCCATGTCTTCTAACCTTTTCTGGAAAGCTTCTATATTACAGTATACTGTCATATGAAAAGAAAGGCTACACATCTTTTCAGTTTCAGTTTTTAAAATGTTTTCAATTCAAGCTAATTTCATTTGTTATATACATATACAGTATACACTGTGTCTAACAAATATGAATGTTGAAAACTCATATCCTGCATTAACATAAAACAGAAACAATCCTACAGTATATTCTTATCTTGCCTTTAGCAATTTCCTAAATTTAATGAACAGCAACAATTCTTGCTATTGAAACAGTACCACCAACAATGCTTTTTAGTTCATTTTAATCAACAAATTCCTATTGTACAGTATATATTATTGTATTATACCTGTCTATTTTTTTTACTGTTTTTACAGTTTAGTAATTACTTTCAATGCAATATGGTGTATTCTCTCCGCCATTCAACAGCTCCAATTCAAGTATTAAACATAACCAAAAGAATGGGCAATGTCAACTCTATGGACTTCCTCGGGATCGGCAGTGAAACACAAACCAGAGGACCTACAGTAAGTGGAAACCAGGGGAAAAAAAAACTGACAGGAGGTACTTCTCTGCACAAAATGGTATACAAAGGCAGCAATGAGCTACCCAGCCATGCTGATACCCTGTCTCCTAGTACAGCTGGATGAAATCCTTTGATCAATTAACTCCAGCACCCACATGAGCAAGATGTGTGTAACAGTTATGTACTGTACTGTATGTAGTGCAATTTATTGCTTTCTGGAGCTAACATATAGTGAAAATCCAGTAAATGTTCACTATCTATATTCAGATTTCTTTTTTTTAATGAAACTTGATTGGTTGCATTAGTGTGCACTGTAGCATAGTTGCTTAAGTCCTGTAACATCTTGTGTGACAAATGCTTGCCTTGGCTGACTGACCGTGCTGTGCTGTGCAGAGGGCTGTGAGACAGCAAGACACTGGCAGCGTGAAACAAAGAGCCTTAAAGTCATTTTAAAGCAGGTCAAGGTCAGGTGTTTTTTCTCTGTCTAAAGCTTTCTTTGGTAATTCCAGACTCAGAATACAGTATAACCACCTATTTGAAGGGATTTTCTTAGTAAGAGTTGAAACTGCAGACCCCACAATGTGTTGTCTGAATATTAAATTACATTGGATTACACTATACATATTGTGAGATAACATCTTGCTGCTGGGGGTTGATTTGTATTCTACTTTTCTTTGCTGTTTTGTGCTTTTTAGTGGTAAAGACTTGAATAGAGTAGAGATTACAACATCTGTTCCTGCACCTCAGAGAGTAACATGGAAGGTTATATGAATTACAGTACATCAAGCTGCATGTGAGAACCCCCTTAATATTTCCTTTGCATTCACAAATAAAAATTGTTATTCAGAGTAAGGGTTTACAAATAAAAGTAATGTTCACAAAGGCATCTGCTTGTAAAATAACATCTGTCCCTCCTTTTGTCATGTTATTGTTATTCAATTATGTTAATGTCATAAACCAGGATTACCTACAGTATCTCTAGTTCTCAGAATCCAGCAGGTTTTCTATGTCTTCCCCTGGAACAACTGCACCAGAATTTCTGAGACACAACACAATCCCCCAGGATCGTATCTGGCTGTCCCGGTTCTACACAGGAATCATCAGCTCCAAACCTGGAAAACACATCCCTCTGGCAGCCCACTACTGACCAATCTCCCTATTGTCTGTAAGATCTTAGAGCAAGCTGTGACCTGTGACCAAATTGGTTTCTGAAAGGTACATCATGCATGTGATCAAGACCTTGCTCTCATTATTACATCAAAATGTTTTTTTTTAAAAAACCTGAAGAACCCCACAGTATGAGGCAGTATGGAGCACCAGCCTGTTTCAGAAGCTGTCAAGTACTTCCCACCTGAGTGCTGACCTTAGCACACAGCAGCTCAGACCAAGCTGCTAATGCAACCAGCACCTTTCATCTTCACAATTCTAGTGCCAAGAAAGACCTGAATATTTACAGGGATTTTTTTAAAGTTGACCATACACATTCCTCCAAAGGGAAGCTGCGCACAGGTACCAAATGTCATTGATTGAGACTGAGCAAAAATCACTTTTTGCTCAAAATAGTCCACTCAACCAGAAGGGGAAACATGGCCCTATAAATGGTCATATCCAGAAACCATTTCCTGGTAGGCTAAGTGTGTGGACAAATGTGTGCACACTTCAGGATCACTGCATTGCCTTCTCATTTAAAAACACAGGTGTTCGATTGGTGAGGAATACATGTTTCACGATTATGGCCTCATACAGTAGGTTTTGCATATCACCAGTGTGACCAACGCATTTGCACTTCAAAGCTTGGAGGACTCACCCTGCTTGGATCCAGTCCTGTCACTGTTGGGACCAGTGTTGGGGGTGTACATTATTTGCCTTGTTGCTGCATTATGCCTTGTCCAGTCAAAATCATCAGTCTTGTCTTGAGTGAACATACAGATTGATTCTTCCTCAAAGCTACAGTGGAATTCTCCTGGTAAGAAGTCAAGAAGATTTCTTGTTAGAAATGCATTGCAGTTTTGGATAGCTCTTCTTAATGAGGCATACATAGCCGCTCACATATTAACTAAGGTTAAGTTCAGTAAGCTAAGCGGTAGGATACTTTGTCCATTACCTGACTAAACCTGAGAAACTTTGGTTAAAGGACACTAAAGATTTTTCTTAACTTGAAGGCCAAAAAAATGGTTCTATCATATCAAACCTTTGAAACCTATTTAAAGTATTAGAATGTGTATTTTATTAGAAATATGCATATGTTCTCTTAGTGTTACAAACCATTCAGTACACTATTGTATTTGTGTCAGTGTGCAGAGTCACCTTCCATTAAGAATAAATAAAGTGGAATTCTACACTATTCTATAACCCGACACAATCTAAATTCTGACGAAGAGCCCAGAGACTATACAAAAACTGAATTGTATTTTGTGCAAAGAGCCTGGAGAAAGGTAGTGCTGTTTGTTTTAAAAGGAAGAACGCATATGCTATGAAATCATAAAGCACTGCCAAGACATGTTGTGAAGCCAGGCTTCTCCTCTTTTATCCTCAGCAAGTTTTGTGGTTTTGAATGTGTTTCACACCAGTGCCATGTAAGTCAATTAGGTTCCTTAATAAGCTCAGATGGAAGTACATCCCAGAGATGTGTTTTCCTATGAAAAGAAAGATGTTGTCATTTGCAGTTACCACAGAGCTTGCAAATGTAGAGCTGTTGCCTGTTGTGTTGCCCATAGGCAGATTTCTTTATTTTTTATGCTCAGCGTGCTCAAATCGAGGATTTGACATTAATTCCCTGGCAAAAGGCAAATCATTTATCATGTGTGGATGGTGTGACTATATAGACCTTTACTGGCATGATGTGTAGAAATGATAAATCTATGATATTTAGAAAATGTTTTGAATGATGAAGTAGACACCTTCAAACTAAGTCATGTATCTTTTATTAAAGAGAATGTACACAATTCACATTTCTATGTGTCTGTTTAAAATACTATACGCAAACTAGGTCTGAAAATTAACTAAAAAAATCTTCGTTATTATTGACCTCTAAACTAAAATGAAATCAGTCACATTTTCATACACATTTTATTCACTTATTGAATTTACATATGTATTTATTGGGATTGTTTAATTGTTTCTGGCACTTAAATTTCAAATTTTTCAACAATATTTCTTATGTAACTGAAAATCTGTGATGTTTTAGAATCTGAAAATGGTGAAAAGTTTTAATCAATCACATTATCAGTCAAATATACTGTAGGTTTTACTTAAGCAACATAAAGCTCAGATGGAATGAAAATAATAAGATACTATATTCACAGGGACCAAGACTGGAACAATTTGAAGACCATTTAGATAGAAAATAAAATAACATTTATTTTTTATAGTATTAGAAAACTGGAGGTTTCTTATTATCAAAGCCCTCGATAAAAACAACTCAAAGAACTACTTTTAGATCTTATTGAATTATCTTATTCAATAATTATCTTATTGAAACATACTAGCTCATAGCAGTGAACAACATAAATACGTTTAATAACAAATGTAAAAATACAAGAGTCTGTGAATTAATAATGGATACTCACTTAAGTGTGGATTTGTGGGAGCTGTAAAATAAAACACAAAGAGACAAGGTTAAAACCTGACCAATCATTAAAATCCATTATTTAAAAAATGATAATGCTTTGTGACCAACATACAGTACTGTAAAATTTCTAAAACTTGTCATCTTTACATCAAAATACAGTATATACACTAGCATTATACTTTGTACTCTGAAGTATATTATGAACTGCACACATCTATATAATGTGCATGCTGGAGATTGCTGTTAACATTCTGAATTACAGCACATAATTAACATTCAAAGACACTACTTGAATGTGTGATGCGTTTACAGGAATTCGGGAAAGTCTGTAAAAGATGCTGAGCAGTCCTTGCAGTCTGACGCACGTTATTTAACCCACTAATTATCACAGGCCGACACTTTCTGTCAAGAAAGCAAGACACCTTCCATCAACAGAGTCGGAAAAATATTTGGTTTATCTTCTCTACTATTGCAGGTGGAGACTGATGTGAAAATCTTTAGCTTGATCATTTTTCAAAAGCCGTCTTCTGGATGCCTGTTAATGTAAGTGCTGATGTTTACACAAAAACAAAACAGTGGGTACTTCTGCATAGTGTGAAAAAGGATTAACCAGAGAAGAAAATTCACTCATATTTGGCAGCAAATTTACTCAGCTGCACAAAAAAAACTCAATGAAGGAAGTTCTTCAGGCACTGGTTCAAAAATGATGGTCCACAGCAAAAAGTGCCACCTACTGGTCCACCAACACCGCTTATAGAATATCCTTCCCTGGAGATCCTTCAGTCTAGTTGGACCAGGCCTATCCTTGCTTATCTTCTCGGACCTGACCAGTTCTTATTTAACCTAAGCAGTACCTCTGTGACCACCACCAATCCATCTGTCATTAAAGCCCATAACCTTGAAATGTAAATGGTAATAAAAATCCAGTGAGCAGTGGCCACACAAGGCTACATTCCAGATGGACAAGTCATGTTTCAAAGTGCAGGGAAAGAGAAAAACATAGGACAGTTTAGGGATGCAAGCTCCCACAGAAAATACTTTTCATACTGTTGGATATCCATGTCCTTTAAGAATACACCTTTATTTTTAAATTCTAATGACTGTGTTAGAATTAGAAAACAACTAAATGTTGCTATCAATTTATATTTACTGTTATTGTTACAGGTGAAGGTGACTATAGATGTGTCTCAAAAGAATCTAGAAACAACTGGGTAATGCCTAGCTAGTATCAACATTTCCTGCTTCAAAGCAAGGGGGATGTTTGCTGAGATGTAGGGGGTTAAGATTCAGTGATCAAAGCAATCGTTCATTTTACCTTGGTGTACCTTAGTTAATTAAACTCTGGGTAAATGATTAAGTGTAAATCAACAGTCCAGAAAGACACCATATAGGATCAGCTCAGGATATAACAGGAGAGAAGACTAATAGAGACAAGAGGAGGACATAAAACATGGGCCAGGCGAGAGGTCCTTGCCCGAGATAATCTAAAAGACCAGATTGGTGCTAGGTATTTGAACCTTGCTAAGACAGCTTGCTATTCTGTAGTTTTTGGGATTTCCTGAGTGAAGAATCCCTTGGTTAAAAATGACCTCTCCTGCTTAGTGGGCGCATTTTAGAATAGGAAGATAGGCTCCTATTTATTTTGTGGTATCTGGGTTTGTAGAGAGAGATTTGAATACTTGGTAAGAGCCTGGGTTAGGAGGTTAGGCCTCTGGGACACCTTCTCTGTAAACCTCTACTGTACATAGGAAAATGTGTGTATTGTATGTTTATTTTGTGTGTAGTGTAGTGTGTGTAACATCATTGTTGTTTAACCAAGTGTGCCTGAATTATTACTCTTTCCACCAAAACTGTACCAGAGAACAAAGAATTCATGTGTCACTAACTACTGTATACCAACTGCTCAGGTATATTCTCGACAGAAATCTTTACAAGCAGGTGTTATGATTATTTAATTTACTTATTGATTAATCTGCTCAGTTTCCTGATATTTCTCTAATTTCGTTATCCCCCATTTGTAACAGTATGTTTATACATCAGAGGCCAGTGATGCAGAACAGAGGAATGAGATATTTTTCTTTCCTCTCCACACTTTTACAGTACTTTCTTTGTGCAAGCAACCAGTTTACTCATTTATTAGAACTAATTGAAATGAATGAGTTTTGTCCTCTCTCAAATGTACCGCTTATGATATTATAGCTGCCTTGACCCCTCTGTAATGCTGACACAACCACATAGACTATCTCCTCCAAACTGTGTAAAAATAAAAGTTTATCTATTTCATACCCTTTGATGAAAATATTTGACAACACCATTCAAAAAATGTTTTGAAAGAAAACCATTTCAAGCTTCACAACAAAAAATCTTTTAATTTCAGTGAATAAAAATTACAGGATTAATGTTGGGAATCAGCCAAAGCTTAATGATCAACAACTCCAAATGTAATTTTTCATTTTCTCTCTAGATATCAATTGAAGGTACAGTATTATGTTCTTCCCATTAATTAAAAGAAAAAAATAAGGTCAGTTTTAGATACCTCAGCATAACTGAGGTGAAATGTAGGGAAAAAAATACATTTTTTTAATTCCTGTAACAGGTTTCAAACTCAAGAAAAAATAACTGCTGCAACTGCAAAAATAACAGCTGTTTTATATTTGGCAAAGCCTGCAGCATGATCAGGTAGTCTAATTAATAGGTCTCCCTGAACTCTGTGCCTGGGTGTTTACAATTAGTGCAATGTAGAAGGAGTTAGAGTAATCTGTAGCTCTCTACAAAGGCAAGGGCAATTGCAGACTCCTATTTCTAGGTCAACAACTTGATCCTCACCTTTTTAAAATGTGTTTATTTTCCAGGACTGTACTACGGAGTCATTAAAAAAAAAGTATTTTGATTTCCACACATTATGCCCCAGAGACTTTCTTGCAACCACAGGTTCTCTTAGACTTTCATTACTGCATTTGTTCTGACTAAATAACAAGCAACGAACACTTCCTAAAACAAAGTCTTTGCCATTTATCCATTCATTTTCATATTCCAAGCCCGATGACAGAGTGTTACTCTCTGGGTGCTGATTTCCATGCACTATCCAAATACAGCAGAAACATCACGTTTGAAATCAAGATTGTGAATGGAATGAAGGTCTGTTGTGGTTGCATCATGTCGGGGATGACTGAACCCGGATTATCGAAACATGACAGCTGTTAACCTTGAATTTATATTCTGTATATGCGCACGTAGCTGAAACGATGAAACTGTTATATAACGATCTTTATTTGTTAATCTACAGCCTGTGATGATAGAAACCTTACTCACTAAGACATATCTGTAAAACTCCGGTTTTTAACTCATTCAAATTGTTTTGTGTTCAGCTAAGAGGATGTTAAAATTGGAAAGATGCTGATTAATAATTACATTTAAAATGTGGTAGGTGAAAGTAAAAGAATGAATATCAATCCATCTAAAATGACTATACAGTATATCTGATGTCAACCTATTTTTGAATACATTTTAATCACAGCCCTGTAACAAATGCAAAACATCCAGAGCCATGTATTTCTGTCGTAGTCCCTGCAGGCCCTAAAGCAGTAGCAGTATAAAAACATAGAAACATAACTACAAAATGAAACAATGCACATTTTCTTTATTTTCCTTTCAGTTTTGCTTTGAAACAGCATAGTGAGAGGTCACACAGCCTTGTCATAGGAACTAAAAAAGCTGGCAAACTGATGTACTCCAAGGCTGACCTTCCAATTACAGCACTGTTGAGGAACGTTATTAAGGCTTACGAACACTGAATTCTTACTTAGCCCCTGTACATTTTTTTTCATCTTTGCTCCGGTACATTTTTTTTTTTGGGTGATAGAGAGACATTTAATTTTGTTTCATAATTGCAGGGATTCCAGCAGAGCTGCAAACATTTAATCAAAATAAAATCTAATATTCCCCTAACTGAATCAGGCTATCTGTCAGTCCAGTCAAATGCAATTACTGCCATATCTGAATAACTGGACCAGGAGAACAAGGTAGCGGTCTGCTGTGCAGAAATATTTTCTGTTTCTGGCTACAGAAAAAAGGTTTTGTGCGCATCCACTGGGCTGAAGAAACAACTCCTTTGCTGAAAATCAGCTATGGCCACCAAGCAGTTCACACAACTCCCCATATCAAATAGTTGCAATTGCAAGGCCATTACAGGCCCTGCCAAGGCCTGCTCTGGCAATAGATATGAACCCCTTTGCCTGCACACAAGTCCCCCTCAACTGATAGCTTGAAATGCACCCCAATCTGTTTACTTCCAGGAAAGATAAATACTTTACCTTTCTCAAAACAGGCAGGGAACTTGCAGACTAGGATTGTAAATCTATATACAAATATACTTACACCTCATTCCAAAACAACTTTAGTATACAACACAAGTTGAATATTAGTTTCTATTCAAAACAAAATGTATGCATAAACTGTAAGTTATGCAGTTAAATGCGGAATCAAGCTATTTGTGAGAGAGTAATTAACTTGCTTTTACACAGATTGCCTGCTTTTACATGGCACAAGGTAAATGCTTTATTAGAACAGGGCAACACAGCCACATGCAGCTCCATTCCAGATGTCATTTTAGTCTAATCATGACATAAAAACATTTGTCACACATACACAGCACATTTGCTCACACCTCCCTATGCTGAGGACAGACAGTTGATTCAAATGAAAAGGCTGTAACAAGCTTCAGAATTAAATCCTGCATTTATCAGTTACATCGATGAAAAGGCATCATGGTTATTTTATGCCTGCCTTGTCAACAGACGGTATAATTTAAAGGATTTATGATACATTCTGTACACAAACAGTAATATCATGAATGCAACAAAATATAATTAAGTCCTTTACAGTTTTTTTCTAATTGTATTCCAGTCTGTAAACTGTTATAAGCTCTGCATCTGCCAAATAATGAATAAATAATCAATGTGAGACATCAATTCAATGTAATCAAGGTTAAGTTTAATAAGAAGATAATTTTTATTTTATTATTTTTATTTATTTATTTTATTTTTATTATTATTTTATTATTTTGTCAATATTTTTCATAGGAGTATTCACTTCTTTAGTATCAAAACTTCCATTGTTCATTGATGGGGGATGCATTCAACAGAATAATAATGGTCAAAAGGCAATGCACCATAATTCAGAATGCCCCTGCAGTCTTCTAGAATTCACAGAGAATGTGAAATAGTTATGTAGAATAAAGAATTCCTCACAGAGTTGGCTTAATGCAAGAGATAGGTTCGCTTAATATGAAATACGGGAAGCAGAATAATAATTCAGTGGTGCTTATACAGTACATGCTACGAGAAACGCACTTATACCATGTGGGCTCTCTTTATATAATCTTAAGACGAGCAGAATGAAATACACAATGAAGTAATATACAAATATGTACCACAGTCCTGTCATTTTGCAGAGTGTATTGGTTGTTTGTTTCTCTAAGGAACATTGTATTTAAATATTGTTTGAAGCAGTAAAAATCTCTAAATTCAGAGAATTTCCCAAGAAAGGGGAAAATTTACAAATGCACAGGACACTTTGACAAATCGCTCTTCCAGGTCTTAAGGCAAAGTAGAAACCAGATATTACATACAAATTCTAAAATATCAGGTTCCCAGGTTCGCTTCATTATGCCTTTCCACCTCTGCAAATTTTGAAACTGAGTGCCGTCCTGAAAGATTTATAAGTATGCAATGGTGACTGTATCAACCACTAGTCTACAAAGCAGAGCTCTAGCAGTGATCTGCTGATATCAAAGGCCTCAATCTTCAGCACTGACTCATGAGAGATTCACATTTCTGATAAAAGGGGCCTATTTCCCTTCAATAATGATAATTTTAGATTAATATTTAGTGTTCTCAATAAGTTCTGCTTTCATGGGCTGTCTGTTTAATTATGGCGATGCCAGCTGACTTTTGTTCAACAGAAGAGTGAAAGGAAGAGAAAGAAATCTTTCGGACAGATTGTCTAGTTACTGTGTGTGGTATGCTGCACTGTCATTGCCAGAGTTTTTCATTTCAATTTAGGATATATACGTGCCTGTAAGGATTTGGATTAGAAACATGAATTGCTTGTGAGTCTGTGCTGGAGGTCAGTTCAGCTCTGTGCAACTATGGTACAATCTGTCTCAGGGTGGTGATTGAGACAGATGCATTTGCGTATTTATAAATCATTCAACATATCACTCCAGGATGCAAAGCTTTGCAAAAAAACAAACAAAGGTCATTTATGCAAAATAACAAAAGTCATTTATGCAGATGGAAAGCCTAATATGTAGGGTGTAGCGTTTGTTTTTCCTTAATCTTTTAAGACCTTTGATTCATATCGTATTGTTGAATATGATCACCACTTCTAGATGTGATATACTGTTGCTTTGTCATTTGTACATCATAATGGAACACTTAGGATAATTAAAATATCCAATAAATTGGAAGATTAATTTTAAACAATGCCTTTAAGACCCCTCAAATGGGACCACTCAATAAGAGAAAATATTTACTATTGCGAAAAGAGCAAGTTGTGTCCAAAAAATGTTCAAAGGACAGTCTGTTGTTTTAACAGACCCCTGGTAAAACTGGGGGTCCTTAATACTCCACTGATATTTAACTCAAAGTGATAAACCAACCTTCAATACTGCATTTTAACAAGCTAAACAGTACTAAACTATTACAATATCTAGTCGAAACCAGAAAGTTAAAGTTTAATTTAATGTTTATCAGCAGTGAACAGACATTTTCTGATAACTGTTTTTAGTAGATGCATTGGAGTTGATTCAAGTACTGTACAGCAACACATAACTAATCACTTTTTTAACAGGATACATCATTGTAGCTGGACATCATGGAACTAATTCTTCGACAGCTGACATAGTGGAGTTTCGTAGGGATGTCTGTCTGGCTTTGGTATGGCACACATACTATGATTTACTAAAAAAAACGTTTATGTTAGTAATGAAGCAAATGAGCTACCTCGGGTTGACTTTCATGAAACAGATAGCTTTGTTTAAGCAGCAAGAATTCAGAAAATGGCACAAGAGTAAGTTATTATAGTAAGTACTGCCTTTAGATGTTTCTTATAGGTCATTAAAATGCATCTCTTTACATACTGTAAGTACAAGCTTAAATTTTGTGCTGCGGTACATGTGTTCATTAATGGGACACAAATTTTTTAAAGATAGAGTTATACAGACAAAATCAATGACAGTTCTTCAGAAACACAAATGCCATTGTCTGGTTCCTCGCAAGATAATGTAAGTGTTAGTATCACAAGGCTGTGAAGTTGGCTTTAACGTTTTACCTGATGTTCTTCTGCCCCCTTGGTTAAAGAAAATAGAAAAATGACATTGAAATTAAAATTGAAAATTGAGTGATTGACCCACAAAATAACACAACCAGGCAGATAATTAATGTACAAATGAAATCATGCAAATTGCAATACACAGAGGTTGTAAGATACTCACACATAACGTAAAGCTGGTTTATGTTAGCATGTAAATCCTTTAAAAAGTGACCATAGGGGTTTTTCTACTTTCAAACCTCCCTTTAAAATGACCTTTGTCTCTATGAAAAAAAAACACTGGAACCAATTACCTCTTATGGTTTTACAGTTGAAATTCAGTTTGTATCTTTATCTATGGCTCTGTTTCTTCTGTGGAAGAGGCAGCCATAGCATAATCCTGATTACAGTACTGGTACTGATTATAGGAAAAACTGTCTTTTAACTGCCATCAGGTCAGCAGCATATTCAGACTGACTATCTCAACGTTTTACACAGTTTAAAAAACAATTGTCAGAATCACCATCTTTCAGAAGTTTGGCATTATATAACACCTTGAGACAAAAGGAAGTAGGTTGTCTGAGTCTCTTTAAACATCAGCCGCCAAAGGCAGATGGCAATGTGCTTTAAACACAGAATGTTCTTGTAACCCTCTGCAGAGAGATCCCTGAAACAGAATTATGTCTTTTAATTTTTTTAATTGTTCTTTTGACTCCTTTAGTTTTATTAGTGAACCATTTAGCAATTCCACCCCCATACTGCCACGTATCCTCCATTAATATCTTTGATTATCCCTCGCCACACTTATGAATGAAAATATACAGCCCATGTGTTTCAAAGCATACTCTGCAGTATAGTCCTATTGAAAGGCACCTTTGCTGTTCCATTAATTGTTTACTGAATGCAGTAATTTTGGAAGCTGCCAAGTTAATTCAAAATTCATCAGTGAACTCATAGCATCTTTTCGCACAGCCAGCAGGTGTCCCTGTTACATTAAAAACCAACTTGGTGGTGCTTCTACCTTTTCTGACTACCTGCTGTTCCCTCAATTACATGAGAAACCCTGCAGGAATTTTGAATTGTATTTATATTTAGAGTTAGAGCATCTTATGCTTTACTTCCCATGGACTTTACTGTTATTTCATCTATAAAATGAGCTGAGCCATGGAAGAATCATTATCATCCTGCTCAAATGCTTTCAAACATACAATCATATCACTGATTTTCAGACAGGCATCCAAAAATCTTGCAATGCATTTGGATGTAAAGCACTAATATTCTTTATGGTTTCTGACAACACATCTGAACAACTACAAAATTTAACAATGCCCAGTGCCATCAATGGCTAGTCAATGATTCTTTTATACCAGTAACAGTTTTTTTATAACAGTACAGATTAACAATAAAAGGCCCGACTCTAAGAAACCTAGTGGATACCCAATGGCTTCTAAGGAGAGGATAGAAATCCTCTCCTTAGAAAAACCACATTCATTCAGTTCCTTAACCAACATTTTAGGTGGTAGTATCTAGACACTGTATAATATACTGTAATGTGAAGTACAGTATACTGTACATGCACATGACATTCAGTGTGGCATTTGACAAGACCTTTTTCCTCATTTGTAGCGGTATTTGTTGAATTTGGAAGTCAATGTTTTTAAAACGCCTAATTAAATTTAAATGAGCAGCAAATAATACAATACATATCCATCTGCGAATTTAATAGTTGAATCAGATTTGAATTGATAACCATTAACCACTTCATAAACACTGACAACATTCATGCATTAATGTAGGCTGAAGGGTTATGAGTCAGTCAGCCTGCTTTGATTGCTGGAAGAACCAATATGCATGGGAAAGCAGTAAGATCACATTACCCTCAACTGCTGTGCTGAATTGTGCTGCATAATGATCGTAAGCAGGAGCCTTCTCAGTATGTGTTTGGAAATTAAATGAAGATCAAGAGTTTTGTCAAAAAAAGTTCTGTGGAAGTCACATGATGTTCCTCTTTGGGATCACTCAAGTCTGAAAAACCCTCGCCAATACTCAAAGGCATTACAACTCCTTTTGCTCTCCTATAAACTGAATTACAATTTAAAATTTTAAATGGCAACACATGTGTTTGATATAGGTTTGCCGAGTGTTAAATATGGCAATGACTGAAAAAATCCTGTATGTAAAAGTAAAGTCTTTCATGTTAAACGTATTGTGTAATGTGTTATGTCTTTTGTCCTAGCTACAAAGCAAATTTCCCATCTGGGACAATAAAGTAAATTAAGTTAAAAAAAAGTCATAGCTGCCAACAAAAGGTTGTTCCTGCTCTTAAGTGAGTAGTCATCTACCCTTTTCTTTGCTATGTACAGTACATTAAAAATGAAAAAAAATGAAATGCTTTCCTGTACAATCTGATCCAATCACATCGTGTTTATTAACTTAAGTCTTAAAAGAGGGGGGTCTTTTTATTCCTATTCCTACTACTGTATATTAACAGTAATGAATGATGAATACTGTTTTTTATTTTCTTGGTGTTGGGAGGAATTTTGAAAAGCAATTCTGAAAAAAAAACATTTGATTACATTATGAAAAAAAATAATGTATGTTATGGGTCATTACAAACAAAGATAATACTAGCATATTGGCTTCAAATGTCTTTTTCTTTACATTAGGACAGTGCGACTAAAAGGTATCTCAAGATAAAGTCTTCAATACATTCAAGGATCATTGGAGGTAGAAGTGTTAGTCAGATCTGGAATTAGTCAATAGTATTTTTTTTTATCTTGCGATTCAATTGTATGGTACAACTGATTTTAATATTGTATGATGTTTCAAACAAAATAAAACAAATTACAACTGTGTGCCCTTACATTTTAGGGTTTTTTACTGTGTGTAATGGCGGGAGGTAATAAATTAGACTGTACTGAACCAGGGCCGCCATTAGCCGATACGGAGCCTTTGTGCAAAATAGAAAAAGGCGCCCCTTCCTCAAGGAATTTTTTTAAAGTTACTATATTATTTATTTCTCAATAATGACAATTATAACAAACATAAAGTCATTCTGCAAAGGAACAAGTAATAGGTTTATTCCATGCTGAAAAAGAAGAAAGAGAACACAACGTTTCGGCCGTGAGGCCTTCTTCAGGTGTCAGCTCACGGCCGAAACGTTGTGTTCTCTTTCTTCTTTTTCAGCATGGAATAAACCTATTACTTGTTCCTTTGCAGCCTACGCATGCTGACGCAGCTACCCACCTGAACTAATAAAGTCATTCTGTATACATTATACAAATCAAATTATTGAACATAAAATATTAAAATTACAATTTTTAATCAAAATAATTAGGAACTCAAAGTCACTAGTATATAATAATTTGTTATAAACTAGTTACACGTCTTGCTTTCGTGGAAACGAAATTCGTTATGACAGTTTCAATGCTTACTTGCTGCAATATCTCGTTTTCTATAGAAATGGTCGCTAGATTTGACTAGATTTGTCTTTCTTGTGACATTTTAGACCTTAAGTAGTTTTTGCTAAATTTTAATTTGGAGAAGCTACATTCTCCACTGGCGACCAATATTGGCAAAGTTAAATATATCCTGAGAGCTACAAAAGTATTCAGAAATGTGTCTGGAAAATTAATGCTGCAAATATATTGCAATACTTCAACGGGAGTCATACTAGATTTTAGAAAACAACTTAAGGTTTTTAGTTCCTTATTCATCGATGTCCCATCAATATCACATTCCTTACTGTGTTCATCATTCAATTTCAATTATACATTTTTACATTGTTGCAGTATTTCACGTTCACTGTAATTCTTCAAATTACATATGTCATCAAGAACACTGAAAAGGCCATGATATTCTTTCAGTATCGTAAACCTTTCTTTTAAAGATGATATTGTTGTATTCAATATAGAAAAAAAATGAAATTTAGTTTTGGATCATAGATGGGCTGATTGTGGGATTCGTAGTTGAAATGAATCTTCTTCCTCCTTTTTCTAGTATTTTCTACTATATGTATATACTTTCTATTTTCTCACTATATGTGAGAAGTTGGCGTCAATGTCAAGAGACTCTGCAATTTGTTTAGCATCAATAATATATTTTTCGTAAACATCATCACTTAGTTTTTCTTCAAAGAATTTCTTAATCCCTTTGATACTTTCAAGGGCATTATATACATTGAATTTTGGTTCCTGTGTCATTTTGCTTACAACATTACAACATTTTATTTAAAACATCATGCCAAATTAGTACTGAGCAAATAAATTTAAAAGCCGATATTTTCTAAACTATACCTTTAGCTTATGTTCTAGAATCTATATCTTTATTAATATCATCAAACATTTCTGAAAGAGCATTGCATACTGCCTCTAATTGAGTTTTTAGTGGCATGATGGCATCAACTCGACTTTCACATCGCGTATTTGACAATTTTAAATTTATGTTTGGTAAATGTGTTTTCAATATACAGTATGTATATATATATAGATGTTGTTAAATCAACAAGGTCTTTCGATCATCGAACTCGTTTGAAGCGGAACGATATATATCGGCCCTCTTAGAACAAGACACTTTACTTCCATCTGTCAGACAATTGTTGTAATATACTGATTTTGTTAGAACAAGACTTTACTGCCATCTACCAGAAAATTGTCATAATAAACATACAAATTGCCCATCTTTGGAGTCAACAAAGTTATAATAAACTACAAAAAAAAAACAAATAATAAAGATATCTACAATGTGAATGGCGCCCCCTTAAATGTGGCGCCCTTGTGCGTTGCACAACCTGAACAACCGTACGCGGCGGCCCCATACTGAACCTTGTGAAGATGAGGTCCAATAATAAGCACACATTCACCCACATATCACTTTATGTTTGGCAATTATAGTACTTTATAGACATGCAGTAAACATGTTATCACATTTAGGAACTGTTTAACAACTCAAACCATTCATAATTCGGTTTATAAAAGCTTGAATGGGTTTAAAGAATTTTAATGATTATCATTTTTAAATGTTAAGATAATACATTTTACAGAGGCAGTGTAAATCCCAACTAAATATCAAGGTAACATGGACTAACTGTCAGGTGCAACAGTGACAAAGTCACAGCCCATGAAAGAGCCCTGATTTCCCTTTCCTGTGGGTCAGGCCCCCAGTCAGGTCTGAGCGAGGAGCGGCACTTACCACTGTACTTTACAATCCTGATGGTGGAGTCTCCCTCTCCAAATTTGGTGATGGGGGTGAGCCGAACTTCGTAGGCCTCGGGCTTTATCAGCTCCGTCAGGTTGTAGGTGAGCAGCTCTCCCTTCTGGATCATCCCCGAGATCGGGATCTCCTGCTCCCACCACCGCTGTTGCCCAGCCTGTCAGAACAGGGGACAAACAGGCTGGTTTTGTAAGGGGTCCTTTCAGGGGGCGTGTCAGCAGAACACCAGCCCGGCAAAGGTACCGGCCTTTGATCCGACCTGTTTCGGAAAAAGGTTCAGCTTTTTTAGTGGAGGCTGTAGGGTGTTTTTTCTCTCGTTTCTAGAAATAATAAGCCTTGTGACTGTCGTCCCATCTCCATTATTGTTATACATTATAAAATAAATTGAAGAATTTGTTAATCATTGGGAAGAAATCCTGCAAGATGTACTGTAATGAAAAGAAGTGATGTGCCAAAGCAATGGAATATCCTATTGAAGATGTAGTAAGGCTGTGGCTCATACTTGGAATTCATTTTCCCACCTTACAACTTAAAGCCACATCACCGCCCTTTCCCCATACATTATCTCTTCTCCAGATCTCCAGATATGTACATAGCATTCATTTGCTAATTAATCACAAAACATCCAATGAGGGGCAAGGTATGCTGTTTCTAATTTCCTCTAGTAATCAGTAGTGTTGAAGGTTTTAGATTCACCTCCTCCTTCTACTCAGCCTCCACCTGCTTTCTTGTGTTTGTCCAGTAGGGAAGTGACAATATATGACCCGTGTTAATCTCAAGGGCAGGAGCACCTCAAAGGATCAGGCTACTTAAGCTTTTTTTTTCCAAGAAATATGTTCTTCTGACTGAACCAACATTACTTTAATGGATCACTGTACAACGTTTCAGACAGTATATAGCTTTATTAAAAATAAAAGGAACATGCTTTGCAAGTTTACCAAAACATTATCTGGTATAATCTGGAACTTTATTATCTGTTAACTACAGGACAACATTGATAACATTTGATATATATGCCATGCCAACATGCTGATTTAAATGTATTTTTTCAGGACCAATATACTATTTACAATTTTCTTAACTGAGGTTGCTGTAATAGCCATGTGTGGTGTCACTATAGATTTTGGCAATGTACATGTATAATGTTCCAGCCATGGTTAATTGAATTACACTTTACCAACCCTGTTGTATGCCAATAAACATTTAATTTCCATAAATGCAAGAAAAGATGTGACTACAGAACTGGAAACTATCAAGTGGTGAGATCCAGTAGCTGTAGCATTATAATTATTGCAATCAAAAACTGCATGAAGGATGATTGTAATTAAAAAATTACAGTCATTTTAAAAGGTGGGTTATTTGTCTGCTGCCACAGAGAATCATTTAGTTATTTGTTTGCATTTGTCACCCCTTCATAATTAACAGCCTAAATCATTGAATACCACAGACCGTATACTGGCTCCATACAACCTATTGACCGTCCTTGGACACAGTAAAGATTCTGCCTTTATTGAGTGTCATGACATTCCTCTACCACACAGTTAATGTTTAGTACTTGAAATCTACTATGACAACTCATAATAACGGTTATCCACCTCCTTTAAAAGAAGCTCTATTCTAAGATATTTTGCATTAGAAGCAGGAAGCAGGAGGAAGCAGACAGAAGTGGGGAGTAATGGTTAGGACTTGTAACTACATGCTTATGCATTCAAATCCCAGTTGGGACACTGCTGTTGTGCCCTTGAGCAAGGCAAGGCAATTCACTTGGATTGCTCCAGTGAAATGTTCAACTGTGCATATCTAGTTAAAATAAGTGATGAATAACGGACACATTGTAGCACCAAAGACATTGCTCACATGGGCATAAAGTAGTACACTCAAGATACATTTGATAAAATTCTTTCAAAGATACAACTGATACAGTACACTACAAAATCCATTCGGTGCAAAGGAAAAGGTTAAAACAGTGGACAATATATGAAAGAAGAACATGGCTTACTAATACTGCAAAACAGCTAAGAGAAGAATAGAAAAATAAATTCAGCAGACAGCTGGATGTTCCTCTAATTCTGAAAGCTGTACATGTTCCTACTGCTTGCTGGAGTGCTAGGCCTGGTGAAGGCAAACTCTCACACAGACACTAAGCAATGAAAGAGATGCCTAACCAACACTCAATACTCATATCTGCATCAGGCAGAGGTAATTCCCACTTACAGAATGCAGCTCAAGTGTCTCTATAAGCCATTCATTTTCAAATCTCCCCACACCAATCCTGAGCTTTAAACAGAAATTGATTCATTATTGGGAAAAAATACTGCCCCTCGGCCTTAATTCTAAGACAGCTGCAGAGAGAAATCATTGTGATTGTGAGGGTATTTGTGAGGAGCAGGCATGTCTATAAATAGGTACAGTATATTGAGCTGAGCTGTCCATGCACAGAACACTCATTACCACTTCTACAACTGTGTCCCTGGCTATGGATGACATTTAATTATTTATATACTGTAGGAATACCTTTAGTTAGCCATTCTTTCATTACCAATTAATGACTCTCATTGAGCTTAACAAAAGAAAAAGAAAAAATATATTTGCAGCAGGTGTGTTTTTTTTAAGAAAACAAAGTGAGAAAGACATTTTCTTTGCAGTGGAAGGTTTTTAGCAAACATACGTAACCAAAACAAGTACGGTGTTTTCGCTTTTGGAAACTGAAGAAATTCTGTTTCCATTTCTAATCCATACACTGTATACATAGTGTAGTTTTAAGTAAATCATAATTAAGGAGCTTAAGTATCTAGAGTAGACCAGTAAGCAGTGGGCTCACATGGGCCAAATTTTTTTTATGGACAAATTAATTTCATCAGCCTAAAATCTGCTCCTGTACTAGCAGGCCAGTATAGAAATCATATACTGTATAACATCTACAGTATACAGTAAGTTTATGTAACGTACTTAAATAGATACAGAATAGAAAGACATAAAGAGACTGACCTGACCATTCCTTTATGTGAAAACAGGTCATTCAATGAGGACAAAAGTAATATGGAGCTGGTGAATATTGAATATTTACTGGGTCAATAGAACCACACCAGATGCAACCAATCTCCAGTCAACCTGCCACCTACGGTATCTGGACTCCACCTGCTGTAAGAAATCTTCCAGTCAGAGCCATTTTATGATGTTTTTTTTTTTCTGAGTGGGTACAGCACCTCACATGAAGAAAAGTCAGAAGACAATTAAAAAAAATGAAAAAAGAAAATGGATGGAGCACAAAAGGCAGCACACAATGGCACAGAAGAAAAAGGGGAAAATGGAAAGTTTTGTCGAGTGCATAATTCAAAGGAATAATTGCAATCAACACAATGACTGAAGTCAAACATGCATTCATTCTGATTGCGATGCATTTTTGCTGAAAGAACACATACTGTTAAGAACATTTACTCTTTCTGAACAGAACTACAGTACCTAAGGTGCATTATTAGTTTCATATTGAACACGCTCTGCAAGTAGGATTGAAAAAAGTGGTGTCAAAACCATTCTTTTAGTGTCACAACAATGAAGAGAAAAAAAAAGTTATTCGGCTTGTAACTCAGTTAAGATGATGAACTTGCAATAGGCAAAATGTGAGATGAAAATTTGGCTCATGTCAAATGTGGCTTCACAGTGACACATGGAATGCTATAATGTTCCAGAGGTAGAGACAGGAAAACAAACCACATTACAGTAACCTGTACAGATGACACTATGTGCAAAATCAAGGTAGAAAATTACCAAACTGTACATCATTATCCTAGGAGGGATGTTGTTATTACAAATAAATTGTAAGACTGAAACTGAAGGCAGTGCTTTGATGAGCAGTTCTCCTAAATGATGCCAACAGAAATAAATAAAGCAATATTTTCAACTTTCAGAAATAAAAAAAATACTATTATACAAAAACATAATTGGAGGAAAAGAATTCCAAATGTCATTATCATTACAAATCCGATGCAGGATTTGAACAGGTTTTTCATTAGTTTTAAAGCAATCAAATTACTTCCGAAGTATTTTAGCACTTTGACCCTCCAATTAACCTGTTAAATTGTGCAGAAGGCAAGTCTAACAGCTCTAACTGAGAGAAAAGTCAATTTATCTTTCCAACCAGGCCTCCTCTAAATTAAACACTTTTAAAAATAAATAGGCTTGGGGATGCTTGTGAGTACTGTGCTAGAAGTGTAAGAACAGCTAATTAAAATACAACACCACCAATTGTATCCTGAAATTCTCCACATAACAGGACATGAATACCATTGCTGTAAAGAAACCCAGCTGAGTGAATTGTAATTTGTTGTTTAAGTGTTTGTGTCGGGTGCATGTTTTAAGTACTTACAGAGGTTTGGATAAAAAAAGACAATTACTTTTTAAAATTTGAACTTACTTTGTTTTCATTCACAACACAGTTTTAAGATTGAAACATTTTAGGAGATTATTTTCCTTACTTTTTCTGTAAAACTGTTTAATTAAATTGTGGGCTGAGATGTACTGTGTAGCAGTGGTTAATACCCCAGATGTAACTTTCTGTGAGAAGTCAAATGGTCTGTTTAAATTGCACTTCCTTCTGGGGCTGTTGTATCATAGCAACTTGTGGACTTCTACACAGATGACATTGAAAAAACTGCACAATACAGCATTCCTCACCAGCCAGGGAGGGTGCAAATATGAGCAAGCAAATTATATATCATCATTATTCATGTCTGATGTTTGTATCAACGGTAATTTATAGTTAATAACACAGCTGCATTACATACGATGGAACATTATGAACCTGCAGGTAACTATAAATAAGTTATACTGCACAACACTAAGCAGAGTCGTCTCACAAAGAGCAGGATGCAGCACAAAGCTAATGCAATAAGTTAAACAGAGCAATATACAGTGTATTGTGCAGCGCAGCAAAATAAATTGCAGGATTACACTTGAAAAGCAGAAGGAGAAAAAAGCAGGCTAAGCGCAAATGTTAATCTGAGAACAGGTGACAGAACCAACAGATTTACCAACGGCGGATTAACAAGATTATCTGGTAATCAATTAATTTAGTCTCATATAAATCCAGCTTCATCATAACATTAAAAAGACAAAAAAACTGTTTTGGTTAGTGTCCCATCCAGGGTGTACCCCACCTTGCGCCTGTTGCTTGCTGGGATAGGTCCGACTCCCCCACGACCCTGAATTGGATAAAGTGCTTAGAAGATGGATGGATGTCTTGGTCAGCCACAGCGTTTCCTTCACTACAAAGATTCACTAACCACGCTTAGGTTTAACCTTGGACTACTTAATGTTTATTTAGGTAAATGAGCTTGGGACTACTGCTAATTGCGTTCGTGAAAACTGTCGGTTGTTTCACAAGGTGAATAATATGTATCTTCTCCCAGGCTCCTCTCAAGTGGAAATGCCCATTTACATTAGGTGATCTCCTAGTATGCCAGTTACTATCTGTATTAGTCTCAAGACTAATTAAAATACAAATCAGTTGTTTCATATCTTGGATGTTTGATAACTGAAATGTTGATGAATATAGAATACGGCAAGCTCCCCGCAAAGCACTGGCAATAATTTTACTTCCTACTGTAAAAATTACTAGAAAGGCAAAAAAATGGAAGAATGGAAGAAAGAAAATAATTGCCACAAACTGCAAATACAGTGTTACTGGCTAGTGAAACTGGAGGGTCAAATTCAGAGAAAGAGAACCAAAGACCACTCCACTGTTCTTAATGTTAGACAAATAACTGGCTGGGGCTGCAGCTGATCTCGACACTGCCAGCAATAAACATTCAGAATAGTGCAAGAACCCAGCGCCTCACCTGGGACAAATGAAAGCTGATTGGTTAAACCAAGTGAGAAAACAGAGCTTGTCTAATGTCAGCAAGCCTGCAGCGTTCATATTGTTCACATCAGGATTCTCCCTGAGTCAATAACAAGATTCCCATCACCAAACTCAATTACTGTTTATTGTTTCCACAATTTTTCTAATTTCATAGCTACACACCCCTATGAAGACGAAAGCTGCTTCCTTCCCTGATGATCATTTTAGCATTAAGTAAGAATAAAAAAAAATGTCAGGTGTAACCTAGAAGGCAAATGACTGTAGCTAAGAAAGAAAGAATACAGGGGGGCTGTGGGTAAAAACCTAATTTCTAATGAAAGTTTTACTTGCACACGGCATTGCTTACTGAGTAATGCAGGAGGAAAGGCAGCACTGCACCGTTAACACCATATTGTTCTGGTCTTAAGGGAAATAGTACTGCAGCCCGAAAGTGCTTTAAAAGGTCATTAAATATCATTCAGGCTCAGCTTGGGACCACATACTAACACTACAATTTTTGGTAATATAAAGCAGTGTTTCGCTTGAGGGTAGTCGCTGGCCATGACAGTCAAAAATACAAAGAAAATAGATACAATCACCTCCTTCTCAGCATGCTGCCAAAATTGAAAAGTTAACCAAAACCCTATTTAATTAAAGGGAATTCAGGAAGGGGCTTGAAAACATGTGGAAGGAATAGACCTATAAGTCTCAGAAATAAGCTGAGGCGGTGACAGGTTGTGACCACTGGTGTGGTGTGAGTATAGTAATGGTATCAGGTGCGGTAGGAGCCAGCCACTTTCTTTCATTTCTGCTCTGCACAACATGGATATCTCTCTGGTGCTTTCTGGTCACTGGGATCTGTTTTTACTCCAGACTGCCTCCAAAAGGTACAGTATGTTGGATGCCCCTCCTGGGACGAAAATTCATCTCCTGTGTGAAACAGGTTTACACTCACAGCTCTTCTTACAGGCCTTCTGGAGTTCAGACTGCAAGCCTGCGTACCTTCTTTCACACTCTTGTCACCTCTAAGTCTGCCTGGCTGACCACATGGTCTTCCATGGAATGTGATGACCCCCATCATGGTTTTTCAGATTCTAGATTGTAAGGTTCTAGGTTTGATGACTTATTTTCATATTCATATCTCAAGATCAAACCCTCCACTTTCTGCAACCCTACCCTTTTCTTGGAGGTGGCTCGGCTATAAGGAGAACAGACAGGCAAAGCCAATAATGGCATCCCCCATCCGCAAAGACACCAGGGCAAAGGTAGAGACCCACCCCAAACAAAGGAACAAGGGCATTTCGCCATCCGTAGATATTTCTGAAATATGATTTAATATCTTGAGTTCTGCAGAAATGAAATGGATGCTTTATGTAGTTAATTCATGCCACAGTAACTATAATAGCTGGGTTATTGAATTCCACTCCCCCACCCCCTCCCATTGGTGAAAGCGTGACACAGCCATGCTAATACAATTGTCCTGTACTCCCACTAACTGCACCATGCTGATAGAAACTTCTGGGCAGAGCAGCAAAGCCATTTGGCTTTGTTGTTCTGCGCAGTAAAAATTACTCCAGCTGACTAGATCCACTCCACTGTCTGCCATATTATTTTGGCCACATTTGAAACAACACTCCCAACTCACAGCTGCATTCAGCAAGTTGTATAGCTTGAATCTGAACCGATGAACCCAAATATATAAAACTCATTCTGCGCTCCGCACAGAGGTTTCTAACAGATAGGCCACTCGGGAGTTCCCCAGGTTGCAGTTCTGATTGCTTTGTTCACCTGTAAGTCACAGCTGACTACTTTGGGCCCTGAGTGTTTCTCAATGTCATTTCAGGCCAATCTGGCAGTTATGAAACAAAGGAAAAATCCAGAGAGTGTTTTTTTTTTTGTTTTACACTTCTCACAGGAGAAATTGTGATGCACGGCACAGCCAGGACTCCTCTGCCTCATCTCTGTTGATGGGAGATGGGAGAGCCCACAAGTGGTAGAATCAGTCTTATGCAGAAAGCCTTTTAACTAATGCAACTCTAAAACATTTGGCGAAGCATGACATCCTACAGTAGCTCGAGTTCACTGCATTTTTAATGTACTGTGCGTTTAATTGTATTAAAACAGGTTCAATAAAAGCAAAATTGGGGTGGATTCTCTCCATCACTTTTCCAGGAGATGCTGCACTTGTATTTCCCTGTGCAATTGTTCCATTTTTTCATGACTTTTGCTTCATTGCTTAACAACAGAAATGAAAATGGTATTCGCTTTTATTTTTCATCATTCTTATGGCATTCCATCGACTATGTAAGATGCCCACTGAGCATAAACTATAGTTATTATAGAATATCAATATACAGTATACTGAGCTTAAGAGCATTTGCAGTGGAGTGTGGTTTTTCTGAGCTCTAAATTATGTTTGTGTCTGCAGTATTTGATAAATTATGATTTATGAACTTTTCCTAAAACTGGAAAACATTACCTCTTATTAGCATAGCACCTACTGTACGTTAATGTACACTGTGAGCTGAAAACAATGAAGGAAAAAGTAGCCATGCACACACACTCACCCCTTGACACACACTTGCCGTTCTGAATCAATGCTGTTCATGCACGGTGCAGTTCTGGAGGTGAGCTAGAACAATATTGCTGCTTAATCAAAATCCGGCCTTCTGGGAGACTGCAACCTTTAAAACCCATTGGATAGAGGCAAGGGAAGGTTAAAATCCCTACACTGTGAAAACGTGCATTACGGCACCTCTTTTAATGGCATCTGGTTGAGTGCCCACTCACCTAAAAAATAAACCTTTCCCACTATCACTGGAGCCACAAACAAATGGTACTGCAGACTTCAATCATCCACAGAAGACTTAAAGTAGCTACGACTTTAACTCTTTAGGTTAAAAAGAAATGCGAATAGCAGAAGAGGAGAACATTGCTTGCAAGCAGTTTAAACAATAGGACTACCACTCTTCCAAACTGCATTACAGCTCAGCTGCCAACTCAAGTCAGAAAGATCAGTGATCCTCCGAGAGGTAGGGTATGCCACCCTTCACACATTTCAGTAGCGAAAAATGAGACTCTTCATTTATTGGTATTTCATTTGATCATGTTTTTATTTTTAACAACACAAATACTATAGCTGTTTGTAGAATATTTTCATTTTTTATTCTCCTATGCACCTACTGTATAGAGAAGTGTGAGAATGCTGCACTCAAGTTTTAAGAACAAAATAAAAACACCCCACCAACAACCACAGGGAAATGGAGGCTAGTTAAACAAACCCCCGAAAATGACAGAAAATACCCCACTACACTGTCACAGCTTGTGCAAAAATGTAATATTGCCATGCTACTTTCCATAACAACAGTTTTGGCAAATGAATGCAACCAAGGAGAATTTCCAGGTATTTCAGTCTCCATCCAACCCTGTAAAATGGTTTGGTTGTAACACCTACAAACCGAAGACGTTGGGGCTGAGGATTGATTGCAATGTAGAAATCATCACTGAGTGCTTAGAGCTCGGTCACAAAAGTAATTTCATTTTTTATACAAGATCTTTTAACGCCTTGATGTGAAATAACTTGAGTTTGTGCAGAGAGAGAACAAATCCTTTTTTATTAAAAAAAAAAAGATGTAGGATAAGAAAACTGTTCGTTATTGCTCAATTTGAAAAGCTTTTCCTCCCTCTTTCTGTTTTTTTCTCCTTTTTGGCAATAACAATTTGAATTCCAGAAGTTAATGCCCTTTTGTTCCCATCCGTTAAATACATTTCTTTTTGGACAGAAATCTTTTCTTGTTTTGATACCTTTCTCTATGGGATAAAGGAGACTATTTTGTCAACGCTTTTGCTGAAAAGTGAGACTGTCAGTACCAGGAAAGCAGAGGGATCAATGAAAGCTCTGTGAAGGGGATTGACAGAAGGATTGCAGCACAGCTGTCAATCAGCATCTCAAGAAGTGGAGCTCAGCTTGTCTTCTACAGCTAAACTGATTTCTGAAGAAAAATAGAGAGGAAAATAAAGCTCTGTCTGCTGTGCGATCTATGAGGGTTTACAGTGAAGAAGAGTGAAACATTATATGCAAACGTACTCTAGAAGCTCAGGCAGGTTCAAAATCATAAATTGCAGAGCGTGATGAACAACTTTCACAGCCTTCAACGGATCCCGGGTAGATCTTAATAAAAACAGAGCTATTGCTGTCATTTCTAACATGAAATGAAAGCCTGAAACCACAAGTGACCATTTATGAGAACTACTGTAAAGTGTTTTGTTTCTTTTAATGGTTTTGTTAAATTTCAAAATCAAATACACCATAAGTTAAAAGGCTGGAGAAAGTTAATTCAGGCAGAAAAATTAGATTTTAAATTAAAAACGTTCAGAGTTACAGGCCATACATATTTTTGCAAACCCTTGCAATCTAATGAATATAAATCTAATTGTAGAAGAGACTAGCAGAGAAAAAGAGACAAAAAGACCCACAAAAATGATGGCAAGAACCCAAGTGATGTACTGTACTGTAATTATTTTCTCGTCAGCTGAGATAAAAGGAAGAACAGTAAGTAATTGAAACAGCATGGCATGTTTAACACAAGACAAATGGGGAGATGCAGAAAAATAATCATGTGCCAGCTCCCATTGTCTTCCTCTCCTCTTCACTCTCTGTGTTGCTCCTGCCTGAATGCCCAGCATTCTTTCTTTTTCTTTTAGGGCAATAATATGAAGATTCAGAAATGTATTTAATGCTCCATGCAACATATTGCAACCATGTTTCTTTGTTCCATTCGCCAGTCAAACTCACCTAGCTTTTTAAACGGAGTGTTACAATGAGGCTTATTTCCATCTGAATGGGACACAAATTAACTTGAGAGCTGCAGGCATAACATTGAATCCTTTTGGAGGTGAAAGCTGTGCAGGAGACCATGGTGACATTGCCAGAGTCAGCAAGCTGACCACATTTGCATCTATTCAGATAGTGGAATGTAAACTGAAAGACAGGCAGTTGGCTGTCACTCTTCTGTTCTGCTAGCTGGTAAAAGCATTGGAAGAGGCTTTTATACAGTATATCTCAAGGCTGTAGAAAAGCTGATTGTAGACTTCCTTTTTGCCTAGGAGACCAACAACACAGATGCATAAAGATGTTTTAGTCTCTCAGTTTGCTTGTTTTTGCATGCCAGATAAGACCTCACCACAGCTTCTATGGTATATAGGCTATTTTGCTCTTGTTTATCAATATTTCAGCACTGTATGATGTTCTATGTTCAATATACTATACAAGCACAGCTACTTTTTACCTATCTGAATGATACTGTATATGCTGTAGGGTGTTCAAGTTACTGTCTACAGTTCGGTTAGCCTGGAGAAAACTCATAACCTCCTGAGAATACCATAGGTAACAGCTGTTCAGATGGAATAGAATAAGGCTGTCTCTTTTGTGCTTTGGGGATGCTGAAAAACTAGGCTGAAATTTCATGCTCCAATTCAGTGGTTTCCACAGTGATTCCAAGTGTATGAGTATTGGTAATTCTGCTTTTCTTCATTTCAAATTAAAATTTCTTAAAAGAGCGTGAACTAATTAAAAAGCCAAAGGTTCAACAATGGCCAAAAAATTATTCCTGGATTCTACTGGGCATAAACTGCATGTTTTTTCTTTCACTGTTGACTAACTAGTCTTGCAGGGCAGCTGTGATTAAGAGTCTCCACTTGCCTTCTTAATTTGAGACACACTGATATTCTGAGAATGCTTAACCCAGATATAAATTGATAAAACAAGCATTCGAACAAAACGTTGTCATTTTTTAAGCAAAAATAATTAAGAATGCTGTGGAGAACTCAGACAGATAGAGTTTTTAGCCAGGATCCCTGGAGGAACATTAGTGCGTAATTACAGTCATGAATCTGTAAACAGAGAAGGGCAGTTGAAAAGAAACGATTTGATTGCACACTCATAAACATGGTGATTATACAGTCGATTAGACATTTATGCCATTTGACATCAGACAGGCAGTAGCACAGGCTCTGGTTTTTACAGGGCTTATTTCTCAGTATTCTTCACTACCAGCTATACATTTTTGACAAAAAAAATTTTAGTACAGAGGTAAGTGTTTGAACACAGTTAAGCCACAGGTCCTTTATACCTGATCTGAGAGATAGCTGGAGTCATAGGCAGCTTTAGTATACAGTACACCTGCTGTACACTGAATATAGTGCAATGTGGTGATTAGAACCGTCCAATAATTATCTGCATCCATGCTGTATCTGTTTGGAAAAGCAACACAATATTATGCCTGTTAAATCAATTTGTACCTTTACAGCCCCAGCTCTACCGTATTATCCTAAACTACAGACTTCTGGTTACAAAATTGGCTATTAACTTTACTTGATCATAAATTGTAAAAAAATACCATCCATTTACCTGTCAATCCAAATAGATGGCAGAGAAACCAGTAGCAAGACTCCAATGTCAAGACAATAAAAAATGCAAATATAAACTAAATGAACCAGTTTGCTTTATAATGGAAGAGTCATGAAGATTGTAAGGGAGACTCCAGCTTGTTACAATGTCAAGCACAAGGAAAATAAGTCAACATGTAGATAAAACTCTGCTTTATACTATGCCAAAAGCACAACTCTGCATTACTCTTTCAAAATGTTGAAAACGCCACATCTAAGAGCTGGGAAAGAAAACACTGAACCTAAGGTTTGTGCCTCAGTGCACTGCTAACTGGACTAACGTAGTACATCATTTGATAAAGAAAGGCAACAGCCCTTAATCTTATGAGAGCTCTTATAGCATGAATCAACATGACATACAGCAGATCCCTAATTAACATTTACTGGCTCCAAAGCAATCGCATTAGACATTTGCAGCCACGCAAACTGAGCAGAGCAGTTTGTTGCTCCCCACCAGGGCAGTTATCCTCTGAGGGGCCCAGTGATAACAAGCCACAGAGCCTCGGGTGAGCCGCTTTGAAGAACCGACTCTTCAGCATCATCTCTTGGGAGGCTAGATGTGTGAGCTCACAGAGAGCTGGAGAAGAGTTAGAAAAACAGAAATCAGAACCCAGACAGGTAAGAAAACTGTGAGGTAAAAAATAAAAATGTTGACAGGAGAATCAATTAATGCTTAGGTTTTGTACACCTTCTTTTAAAAAAAATGTTTGTTAGCTCTTTTTTTTCTGATGTTTGTAAATGTACAGGTAAACTACATTATAGCCAAAAGGGCACTGCTACCCATCTGGTGATGTACAGTACAGTAAACTGAGCTCTCCAGGTTAATAATTAGGGTCAGCACCTTATACTCTGGGTTTGGTTTCTTTTCCTACTAAAGATAATTTTTGATATCCAATATTCCAAAATGTTGTAATAGCCAACTGTTGCAAAGACTCAGCTCTCCATCAGCAACCTGTTCACAAGTTCAGGAGAGAATGAGACACGCAGTCACCCTGCTCCACTGATACACAGCTGGAGGAGTGGTCCATCCTTGTCACTATAAGTCTGCAGGTGCCTGGCACATCTCAGGAGTCACTGTTTACCAGAAGGCCACTGGCCAGCTCATCCTAACCCTACCCCTGTAGTGCTGGCTTTTTTTGAGGTCACAGATAGCCAGTGACCAACAATAAGGTAATAAGTAAAATGTGTGTTAAGTTCCATCCATTTTCTAACAGCTTTATACAACACAAGATCGCAGGAGAGTTGAAGCCCAACCTGGCACATAACAGGCACAAAGTAGGATACACCCTGGAGAGGAGGCCAGTCCATCAAAGCGCACACAGACACTGACACTAGCACCAATTCCCAGAAGTCTTTAAACCTACCAGTATGGAGGAGAAAAGCCATGTAAACAAGGGTAAAACATATAAACTCCATTCAGATAGCATCCCAGGAATTGAACTCAGGGCCCCAGTGCTGTGAGCCAGCAATGTTAACCAATGTGCCACCATGATGCCCACTAATAATATATGCTTGTCTATATTTTATTTTAATACTTAAAAAAAGCATAATTCTAAATGTCAAAATATTTTCTTTATCATTTGAAACTCTGGTTTATTTAACCTTGGTCCTATCTTCTAAATATTATGTTTATATTGCTTTTACAGTCTGTGTGGGCTCTGTATAGATCACTATACAGTAGGTTAAAAGGCCTCGGCAGTGGCTCTGGTTACAGTTAAATATATAACTTTAGCGTTCAACAACTGTGCTAAGAGTGACATTTTATGACCCCTTGGAGTTAATTTCTGTCTTGTCTCATTGCAAACCAGTGAAAGACTATCTTGCAGGTTAAAAACACATCTGTTAAAGATCTTCAGAATCATTAGCAGAAAAAACTGACATGTCCTCTTGTAGTATACTAAAAGACAAATTCCCTGTAATTATTTCCATGATACATTCAATTATTACATGAGGTCTGATGATATTTTATGGTGGGGTCCTTCCTCTTTTGAACTGTAGTAATAGTGCAGATGAGTATTGACATTTCATTCCTTCTCAAATGACCTTTATTTAAATACCATTGTCTTGGAATTTTTGCAGGTTTATTTCTAAAAAATCTGTCACAGTGAATCCAAACCGTCATGGGAAAAGTACACCGACAGAAAACAAATTAGAAATAATGGGTGAATGCACAGATTGAGGCGATATACAGTAATTAGTGGAGTACTACTGGGATCTTTCCTAGGACCACCTCTCTTCCCCATTTATATCAATGATCTGATACTTATCCAGTACAGGTAGTAAACTAGTAAAGTATGCATTTGATACCACCATTGGAGGATAAGCAAGCCCTGGAAAAACAGCAAATGAAATTCAAAAAGATTTAGATACAATTCTAAACTGGGAAAACACATGGCAGATATTGCTTGATGGAGACAAGTGCAGAGTATTATTGTACATACAGGTAGCAAAAGCATAAACTATAAATACAAAATGGGAAATGCTGAGCTTAATGTAGTTACAGTACTTATAAAAAAGATTGACAATCACCTACATCAACTAGACAACTAGTCAATGTGGAGAAGCAATAAAAAAGACAAAATAGGACATACAATTAAAAGCATAGGATCCAGAGATTTACATCAAGGGATGTTATGTTATAATCACAATGCACTAGCAAGACCTCATTAGAATACTGTGTCCAGTTCAGATTATCATAAGATGTGAAAAGAAAAGTCTACGAGAGACCCTGACTCAAGTCTTCAAACTCCTCAAAGGCACTGACAAAGTCAACCCAGAAGACTTCTTCAGAATCAGCAGTGAAACATGAACCAAAGGACACAAGAGGAAATCACATGAAAGTGCATTTAAAGCCAAGAAAAGGAGACAGCCTTTTTGCAAAAGGCCATGGGAGTATGGTGTAGGAATACCCTGGCTTCTTTCATGAAATGCTTAGAGGATATCTGTGGATCAATTAACTACTAACTAGTAAATGGCCTAATTAGCCTGAATATTCTCTTTCTGTTTGAAACTTATGTTCATAAAAAACTGGGAGGTATTAAAAAAGACTTTGGTAAATTAAAAGCATTGAACACCCAGTTTTTCTGATAAGAATTAAAAACCATCTCTGTTTCCGTAAAAACTCAATAAGAAACACAAACCAAGGCACTTTAACCAGATACATGATAATCCAATTACTGGCTTTAAAATGCATCGCCTGTCTTGTTAGAAATAAACTTCTAGCTTGGGGCATGTGCCTTCCCTTTGAAATAGGAAACTAAGTTAAAGATCAAAGTCACATTGGAGAATTTCAATGTAAATTCATGAGCGATTGGTTTATATTTTCAGAACCGAAAGGATAACTGCATCAGAGAGAAAAAAAACAGAACTTCACAGCTGGACTTTCTTGCCTGAATATTTTTGCTGTTTTGTTCTAGCTTTATTTTAATTTCGTGATGCTGTTCTGATGTAAAATGCCTTGTTTGTTACCTTGGCAACCAACTCTCTCGTCTCATTCATGTCATCATCCCGCAGATCTCAGTGTAAAAAAAAAGCATTTTGTTAATGCAAATTCTTCCCTACCCACTTCTTCTGTGCTTCAAGAATGCATCAGGCCCTTAAACCATATTCTTCTCAGCCTCTAATGTCAATAACAAATTTCCTCTCAAACACTCAAATCATTAAAATCACTATTCTTTTTTCTATGAGGCTTCTTGCAAAGAGACGATGAGGCTTTGGCAATCAAAGATCTTTAATTTGGACCTAGAAAACACTTGAAATTTCTCTAGGGATAAATATGGTCACAGAAATATTAAGGATAAGCCCAATGTTTTCCTGTCTCCTGAGGCAGAGGGCAATCGGCACAGGTGTCGTGTTACAGAGCTCGTGTTCAATGGTGTAGAATCTCATCACAAAACAGACAGGGTCAGTACATAGGTAGAGACAAATATTCCACCTTAATGTAACAAAATACATTACATTCTAGCTTAATGTAATGAAGCCCCAGCTCTTGGGTCCTTTACCTGCTTTTCAGGCTGTGAAAATGTATTTACTGGACATCGTTTTTATCCTTTTGTCATGGTTGGCTATGTAGCTGTCAGAAAGGATGGTAGAAGAAGAGCCCATTATTGTGAAGCTCACTCTGTTTAACTGTCCAGGGCTTTTACTCCAGGCATCCTGTAGCAACACTGCTTACAAATCTCCTTCCACGGTTCTGCATTGCATCCCAGTAATTGAGCTTAAACAGCCAATTAACATAAAGGAATAAATCGATGAGAGGTGTGATAGCGGGGATTTTAGGAAGAATGAACAACCCTCACCCTTATTAGCATGTATTTAAATTGTCCTTTAGGAAGTCAAGAGCAGGACTAGGCTATCTGTGATGTATGACTTTTATTACCAAATGCACTGGTTTAGAAGATAGGAAAGCTCATGTTGTTCTGGGAGGTCACGAGTGAACAGTATCTAATCTGCACAGACTCGCCGCTCCCCAGAGAATTATTACAATATCATGACCTTAGCCAAACAAAGCGTTATGGAATCACAACAGGAATCCTATATGCAAACACACCAGACCTTTGACATCCTTGTCTTCCCAATGAAGAATAGTGAGCTACAAATTTTGCTATTAAATGAAGTCTTCCTTGCTTCATTTTTGGCAGAATGTTACATTTTAACAGCAAAAAGGAGCACTACACCATACTGTATATGCCAAGAATGTTTTATTGTTAATCAATTAGTTTTTATTGCCTATCATAGTTTCCTCATTTCTTGAATATTTCAATATATCTGTATCTTTCTAAAGGCTCTCCCAAGCCTTGAAAGTGATACTTGCTGGTGCACCAGCTCTTATGGGTTCACTACTTGCTTTAAACGATAATTACCCCTTCCTCACGAGCTGCTACACTTCAGTCTTGTATGTACAATTCAGACAGAGTTGCATTATCAGAAAGGAGACCCAGGGGAAGCTTTAAGAAATATCTTGGCAGCACGTATGGTCTGTGTCACAGACTGCAGATCTAAGTCTGTTAAAGTGTCTGACAATAAAGAGCAAACACTCTGTATGGGTAACTGCATACAGACAGTCAACATATCAGAAACTCAGAGGATAAACAGCACACGGCTACAAATTCTAAAGAGGTTAAAATACAAGGCCGCATGGAATGCAGTTATATGAGGTGTCTTGTTGATCAGTGAATAGGGCCAGGCATGTGTCACAAGCTGTGTGACTCTGGTAGGCTGAGTAGGCGAGATGATGCCATGCTTCTAAGCCAGACAGCAGCAAAAGAACAATCACACAAAAGAAGTAGGCTGGCAGTCAGCTGCAACAGCACTTTTTTATGCAACCAATTTGACTGTTGAATTCCATTTTTAAGGATATTTAGCTCTGCACAAATGCAAAACGTTGCGCCTTATTTCTTTTACTTTTCCATTAGTCTTTCGCCATGATGGCAATAGCAACATTAAGCAAATAATTGCCTTCTTCAGCAGAAAAAAAAGGAGTCAGGGCATGACTTATGTTATTAATTTATTGTAATTTAGGATCTCTAAATTTAACTGCCTAGTTGAAAAACAAAACAAACCAAAAACAGGACAGAAAAGGCCTCACACCTCTCGCCAACAAAAACAAATACAACTTTAAACCAATTATCTCTTTTAATTGGATTTCTGAGCTAAAGCAGAACATTTGAAAAAGGCTTTGCAAAAACAATAGCCCAATTTTCCATGCTTGGAACGGTAAATGAATTTTGATTAGATTTAGTTTATCATTTGCAAAAGCACAAATCTGCTTTGTTTTTTGCATTCATTTTGGGATTTTGTGCAATTTGCAAATCCTTATAACTTGCATCTTCATTAAAGCGTGCTTTTTGAAAGCTTGCTTTTAAAAAGAAAAGGTTTTAAAGAGTTACTAAACAGACGTCAACTATAAAATGTGTTCTATAGTATGCTAAACATTCTATAAAGTGTCTGAGTTTATTAGTGAAGCAAGGGCTGAAGAAACAGCTCAATTTCACAAGTCCACTGTGAAAGTGGTTAAAAGCAGCTGAAGAATGCTACAGTACTGTGCAGAGGGTCTCCAATACTGTACCACAAACTGTTACACATCACTGTATACAGTATATTGCTGTAAAACAGTCTTTAAAATGACGGTAATAATTAGTTCCTCTTATTTTAAAAAGCATGTCTTATTTTGAAAAACACGTCAGTGTGTTAAGGATGCCTACAGTAGATAAGATAGCTTGCTTAGTTTCTAGTAGCTAATTAAGTCTCATCTTGAAAGAAACCAGGTATCAGCTTCAGCAACATGGCTGGGTATCTTGATCCAGATTGCCATAAACCTTTGTATAAAAAGTGCACCTAGTTCTCACTTTTTAACGCACTGCCCTGTTATTTCCACTTGAGTCCTCTAGTTTTCACACATTTTTCACTGTTGATTCTTAAGTCTGCTAGGTTGACTCTGGTTTGGATTGGGGTCGGCTAACTCTTTTCATGTTAGTATCATCTGTGAATATAACTAGTTTCTCAAATTATTTACAATACAGCTTATTGTATATCATATCAGTATACATTCTATATCCTATAAAACCTATATCATATGTAAACTAGGAAAAATAATGATTCAAATACAGATCTCTGTGATGCTAATTACATTTCCACAAAAGCAGTTCTAACATTTTTATCATTTTTATATTATGCTCGAAAGACTTGAGAAAGACTGTTCAGTCACTAACATTTTTGAATGTTACATTCATCATGCCACAAACCAGAAACACATCACGTCTAGGTATTTGTAAGCAACAGCCTTAAATCCTAATACTATCATGTTATTCTAACATTGTTGTGTATACCTGTACTGTATGTTTTCCCTACTCTGCAGTAGTCAGTACGTTTTTGTATATTCTGACTCTCATTTGTGTCCAGTGTTCAAAGCACTCATAGAGAAATATAAATAACAGGACAAAGAACCTTGAAAAATTACAGTATATGAATTTTGTACTCTGATTTCTGTACAGGATGGGTTAGAATGGGTCAATTTCTTCTGCTTTTCTGTCACCTGTGCTTGGTGGAGAGACACAAGCTCAAATTTTAAAGCTGTCAGTCCTTCTAGAACATTATTTCCATCACACTATTCATTACAAAAAAAGTGCAGATGGTAAGTAGACCTTGGAGGTAATAAGGAAAGCAACTGCCAACAATTTTTAATCATCATACAGTAGCTTACACTGACTGGTCCCATATGTGAATTCTCCTGGATTTTTATCTTATTTGTACAGTTCTTAACCTCAGGGTACCATTGTAAATGAGTTTTTTTTTTAAACCAGGTATATTCTCTGCTTCCCTTGAAGGATGAAACAGACTTTTTTATTTTGCCATCACCCGCGATCAAAACTGTGCTTATATGTATTACCTTCCCAGTGCTCATATTCCCAGACAAGCACACTATGCTCTTTCTGTTTCAACATACTTTGAGACTGTCAAGAGAATTCTGTCCAGGGTGACATTCCAAAAACATCAGGGATCATTGTTAAATTATATACAGTATATATACTGTACCTCTATGGCATTGTATTTCTCCAGTGTAGCAAGGGCTGAAGAAACAGCCAGATTTCACAAGTCTACTGCAGTAAATCATATGTAATTTTCTATTTCCTCCTAATAATTTGTTTAAGGGCCCACAAAGATCTTTATGGTTTAATTTTCACTGCTGTATTGTATTAAACATCAGCCTCAGATCGACAGGTGCCCGCATAGCAATAAAGAATCATTTTCAGAAGCACGCATAATGGGATAATAAACAAGTAAGAAACTAATATTATGCAAATGACATTTGTGTGATGTATACCTTAGAGGCAACTTGGCATGCTTCTCCATCGACACGTCTTCCATTTTCTTTCCAATATAATGAGAAAAAAATCTGCACAAAAACTATGGGGCTGCTGAAAGTACTCTCTTGTTGCGGCACAGAGTTCAAGTCTCTGGATATTCATTTAGCCCAAAAGCACAATGAGAAAAATAGTACTCAAGCTCATTTTCAGCACAGCAGGGCTCACTGCAGCTTACTGGCAGTCACTGTGCTGCAAATTGCCAGTGGCTCTGCCTCACTTTACTATAAGGATGTTGTCATGGTACAAAATTCATTGTGTTTTCTAAAAATGATTTTCTTGTAATGATGACCAGCAAGAGGTCAAAACTCAAGTGTAATTAATTATTTCATTTGAAATAAAAAAATCAAACAATAAAAGCTCATAAAAAACATTGCAGCCTTTTACCTTTATCAATGACTTTCAGCTTCAATGGGTGGCCACCAGCATTCAGAAGCCTGGCAACATATAAATCAAACCATATGGCTGCTGACAGCTTAACCAATGAGGCCTTCTGTTAAGCAAAACTGGGGAAGGTTGTCATTTCAAAATGGGTAAGACCCTGACTGAAAGCGGACTGACTACAGAGAGAAAGCAAAGCAGAATCAAACACATGGAAATATGAATGCATGATGATTGCAATCAATTGCATACTCTGTTTAGAATTATTCTGATGATTGCCAGTTGAGGACTGCCAAAAGAAGCCCACTTCATGCATTTTTTTTTCCTCAGACACAAACCATTTCATTAAGAGAAAAGGCTTGGGAGACTAAAACATTTTCATTGTTACCTTTGAAGAAAAGGATTGGCAATGAAAAGAGTCAGAATTAAATTTTAGTAAGAACAGGTATTGTTACTTTTAACATGAGGCTTAACATAAAACACCGGGGCGTACCAGGCAGAGGTCCAAATGAGAACAACCTACCTGTATATTTTTTAATTTATCCTCAGTAAATCACCATAAGCTACAATCGGGACAATCAGGAGACTGATTTTCAAATGATTGTCTCTTCAGTGGTTTCTCTCTTGCATAGTAACAACAGATACCACGTCCTCTGGTATGCGACCCTGGCTGCCTTATTGAATGCCCTGTGCTATTTCAGTTCAGTGGATGGTGTGGCATTGTAGTAGGACAGGGGGAAGTTGGCAGATCGTGCTCACACTACATTCCCCAGAAGCAATGCCTTTATCTGACTAGTCCAACAATAGTGTGGGCTGCCATGTTACACATGGTTTACAGAGTCACCTGACCCAGCTAAATTGCCAAAAGCTGCTGGTGATGTCATGCAGTAGGCTTTTAGGGAGTGAAGTCAGAACAAGATCCCCTGCTACAGCAGAGCTACAATGGTTTGTACTAAACAAAGCAGGTGGAAGGGGTTTGCCTCTCCAGAACATTAGGTCTCTTAAAGAACATGACTAACAGAAAGTTAAGGAATCAGGAATCAGTATAAGGTGTCTTTGATTTTGTGTGATCTTCTTCACACTTTCTTTCTTGAAAGCAGGACAATGCTCTGCCATTCTTACATATGTGACCACAGAATCCAGCACAGCAATACAAAGAAACAGTTACCAGATACTTCAATACTAAACTCTTTCTACAGACAAATTCTACAGATTCTTATTAAGTAGACACAGAGACACGGAGTTCTCCTGTGGTTTCTCCAAAAGTTATTAGAAGGTATGGAGTAAGACACAGGGGGAAAACACAAGTAATAATAAGATGTGGATTGCGTACTGTATTTACAAGGTTTAATTATCTTTCTAAGAAAAATAATTCCTTACTTGTGTCTTTCATACCATTATATACTTATGTATCACGCAGATAATATTGCCTTTCTACCTGACAATTTTACATGACATTTACTTAAGGAGATTAAATCAGGGTTTCAGACGCAGTTACATGCGTGCAGAGTGCTAAAATATTTTAACTTGCTGTTTTTCTTACTACAGCTTGTTTCAGGGTTTTGCCTTCACATAGTTCTTCTGAGAAATGCAGTTCATATTAATTTAAGACATGCAGCAGTTGTCCAATTCAATTCTACACTTGAGCTGGCTGACTGAATTCAGTGTGTTCAATGTACCTTGTCACTTCTAAATAAGCATTTATCAGCACATCTAATGTTATTTTGGTATTTGTTGTGCTCTCATATTATGCTGGATGTTAGGGTGGTTTGACTAGGAAACAGAGGGAGTTAGAACTAATGAAGTTAATTAATTTTACCTACGCAAATTTCCATATTTCCACACACCGCTAGCAAAGCCCTTGGTCATTGAAGTGTCTCCGGGGGGACAGAACATCTCGGGAGTTGGATCTTGATTATGACACAACACTTTGATATAGCAAAATAACTGAGCAATATGGCTGCGCAAGACAATATTCAGTACAAAAGAAATGAAAGAAGAATGGACAATTGAACACCATCAACTCTAAAGTGCCTGTTCTGCGTCTTCTACTTATCAAGTTAAGATGTAAAAAGCAAATACTGTATACTGTATCTGCATGCATTTTCTTTCACACATACACAATATTTACCATTTGAGCTGTGTGAGGTTTTATCATAAATGTGGTGGCATTCAGAGTGAAATTCCTCCTCTCAAATTGCAAGGTTGAGTATGGTAAAGATTAATTCATTGATCCATTTACTATCCTCTATACCATACTGGTTGCAGGGGAGCCAAGGCCTATCCTGGTAAGAAATGGGTGCAAGGCAGGATAATCCCTCGAAGGGCGCCAGTCCATCACAAGGCAGAAACACACACACCAGGGCCACTTTTTCTAGAAGCCAATCAACCTACAGTACCAGTATGTCTTGGGACTGTAGGTGGGAACCAGAGCACCCGGAGGAAACCCAAACAATCACTAGGAGAACACAGACAGCACCCCAGGGCCCCAGTCCTACAAGGCATCAATGCTAACCACTGCGCCACTGTCCCATCCAGTAAGGATTACTTCTCATCTAGAAAAACAAGCATTGGAAAATGTTAAAGCCTCAAGCTGTTACAATCAGGATGATCTTTCTTTGGGGCAAACAACTTCAGACCAAGTGATCAGAAGTTTCTTTTTTATGGGCACTAACATGCCCATAACCACACCTCAATTACTCAAACACAGCACACCAGGCAATGCTGTAAGTGACAGGGCTGCTATAGATACTGTAGGCAGGAAGAAATGCTGACACTGACACAGTGCTTGCCAAAGAATTATGCCTCTTGTTGTGACAGAAGAAAAATATCTGATCTGGGCTGGTTCAAGGCCAGAGTTACAAGAAAGCAAAAATGAACTACAGTAAACTGCCACAAAAGAAATCTGAAAATCAGGAAAAATCCAGAATGAATGAAAGCAATCCAATATCACATTAAATGGATATAATACAATAGAGCATTTATGCATTCTGGTTTCAGAATGCAGTTAATTTGTAAAACATTGTTGCTTGCTTTTTAAGGGATTTTTTGTGAACTAAATATATCCTTTATTGTGCTCCTACAAAAGACCATATCAGTCAAAGTACAATTCAGCTTGTTGAACAAGTGAGATTTTCAATACAATGTTCTCAGAGAGAATAAGGAGAAATCACAACGGTTTTTGTCCTCATTTTATGCAAGGTTTGGCTTTTTGTCAACTGTCTTAATAAAAAGGCTGTACTTCTGGTATAAGTCCTACTAACTCTATTTCACTGCCAACAAAAACAATCAATCTTTGTTGAGAGAAGTGTGACATCTATATACTGTGCACTGATGGGAAGAAAAAGGCAGGACAAACAACAATTTAGTTAAGAACGATTGTTGTTTTAAACAAGATTAAAATTAAACTTAACTGCTTATTTTTTATTTTGTAGTACCCTGCATTTAAATTGCAATACTCTTTCATCTCAAGGAATTCACAGGACTTTGTAAGTAAACTGCTTCACAGCTGAGGTATCTTCAGCCTATTGGAATATTCTCGTTTATCTAATGTAAATTGCCAGTATGAAAATGAAGAACACTCTTAAAAAAAACACACACACAAGCCACCTAACAATTCACTTAGAGTATTTTAGTGAAAACAAGAACAAAGTCCAAAATAATTTATATTTTGGATAAGGGCAATTTAAAGAACTTCACAGAGAAACTGTCCCTAAAGCTGGCCAGTCAGGAGAAGATTATGGTGACAGCTGGAACAAGAGAGCAAGTCCTGCTCATTATCAGTGAAACTGTACTCTCAGGGGGGTACAAACAAGCACACTAAAGAGGATTGAGTCTAACTTCCTCCGGGCATCTTCCACAGAGACACAGCCATGCCTGTCAAAAATGTCAGATGCCATTTGTTAGCTTTCCTCTGTGGTAATGTCAAAAGGTTGTCTACGCAGAGAAAAGGATTAAAGACTACCACAGCCAGGACGTCTGAATGGTTTTGTACTTTTTCAGCACAAAACTAAGCTACAGAAAAAGATGAAGGCCACAATCGTAGTTGAATCTTAAAGTATTCGAATCTGACCTCCATTCAAATGATAGACCTACAGCAAAATTATCAAACGTGAACTGATCTGCAAATTACAAAGATGCCAATAGTAATAAAAGTATTAAGAATACGTTTACGCAAAACATTAATGTAATTGCCTTTTTCTCGTTGCTTAAACCTTGAATCAGTGGGAAAAATAAAAGGGTAACCCTTGTTACAACTTGAAGAAACAGTTTTTTTTTTAATTAAGGAAAATACTTCAGAGAGTAAATGGTTTCTGACGGTTCTTGAAATGATGAAATACAGCCTTTACATACACACATTGCAAATGTGAAAAATAGCATTCGGATCATGCGAAAATCCAACTACAACTTTGAGGTCACTTGTGCAAAAAAAAACATAGTATTTTGAAGAAAGTCAGTATTGAAATATGGTTCACCTCTCTCACCTGCCTAATTCCCAGACGATAGGCAATGATGCGGTCCACTGCATTAGGGTTCATCTGAGTCCACTGGAGTTTGTAGGCGTACACGCGAGGTCGGTTTTGCCAGAGTGGGTTGTAGGTGTCGTAGTAAAACTCGGGAGGGTAGGCCTTGCCTGTAAAACAAACCAGCAGTGTTACTCTCACACAGTCCTCTCATAACAACTCAGCCCAGTTTGCAGTGCGATAATCCACCATCCAGTTCCTTCATCCACAGGAGTTTAACAACATCTTTGCTTAGCTAATAATTCAGTAGCATAATTAAAGAGCTCGTGATACCAAAAACCCCACCAGCACTGCATGGGAATGTGCAATATTTGACTAACCTTGGCATTAACATGGTGTACAGTACATGTGAAAGCTTTTCATTGCCTAGGGATTAATTTATAAAACATCTATCCACCTTCTGTTTTAAGTAAAATATTGTTTTTTTTTATATAAGAACACCTAAACTGAGTTCTGTAGTTGCAAAGCATTTTCTTAAATGCGGGTATCTAAATTTGTCAGCCCAAGACCTTCCCTGGTACTCTTTGCAAATGTACAGATGTCTTTTAGATACGCTCCTGGTAATTTCAATACACTACAACTGCAGCATACATACTGTAGTAATACTAAATGTATATTGTTTAGTATTTAAAACACCTAAATCAGGGAAATTTCAACCTTTTTATGAACGGTTAACCCCACTTCAGGAAAATCCCCCTGAATAAGAAACCCCCAATGTAAACAAAACATGAAACTGATCCGAATAATGCCTATCATTATTAAAAACACACCCGTTAAACTTAAAACATTAAAACAGACCTCAAGAGGTCCAAGGAACCAGGGTTCGAAAACTATAACACTAAAATAATGATGAAAGAAATCTGAAGAAAAATAAAAACAGCCAAGTCATTCCTATGAGTGAAAAACATCACTGTTCAATTAAAAGTCAATTGCTGCAAATAACTATGCTATACATGAAAAAGAAACAAGGTGTTTAACAGGCCAAATGTAAAATAACAACAATTACAGTATGTTCTACAGGAGTTCACGTCAGATTGAGATTGCAAAATTACAACAGAAGAGTCCTAAACAGTAACATTTTCTTTTTCTAAAAATGAAATATAACAGTCTATTTGTTTTAAATTCATGAGTTAAAATATACAATGTACAGAAGGTAGATTTCATTGCAATACTTTTGTGCCATGAACTGTACATGTAGTATCAAAATATCCTTTAACATTTGCAAATAATGTTTCAGGTAAAACAGTCTTTAGGTAGATTACCTGAACTTCCAGAATTATTACATACAGTATATGTGACTTTTTACATCATACAATACAGTGAAAAATAACACTGGCTGTGGAGTATACAGTACAGTATGTAATATATACAGTAGCATACAGTACATAGTTCAATCAAAAGTAAAGAATTCAAAATAATTCAAAATCAAAAGAATCTATGAAGCCAACAAAAAGACCGGGTGCATTATTTGCTGTCTTTTTAATATACTGCACATTCTTGGATAATGCAAATATGAGAAATGACTAGGACCACTTTAGAGATGAGACACTCTATAAGGAGTTTGCATATTCGTTTTGTGTTCATGCGGGTTTTCTCCACATATAGAACTCCAGTTTTCTACTGTCTCCCAAAGACATGCTAGCAGGTCGATTGGCTATCCTAAATTGCAGCAGGAGTTAGGCCCATTTTTCACTTAACAGCCCTGTCTGGGGTATTTAGAGCCCAATATATTTGAGATAAGACTCAAGTGGATAACAAAAAAAAAGAAAGAAAGAACTCAGTATAAAAACAACAAAAGAACAATAAAGGATGAAATATAGTGATTTAGAGATAATAATGGGAAACCTTTAGACAATGAAACAGAAATATATTAAATATTCATATGATAAATTAATATTTCATTCAGGTGCTTGCCCAGGAAAAAAATGTCAATATGCCTCAGGCTGTCAAAGACAAAATACTATAATAAATATTATTAGTATAGAAGAGGAGGAAGTTTTATAGGTATTAGAAGCATTTACTATAAACAAATTTCCAGGGCCTGATGGTATTCTATTAAATAAACTTAAAGGAAACAAACTATTCATAGTCCATTAAAAAAACTCTTCCAACAGTCAAGACAACGCAATATCCATTGACTGGAAAACTGAAAATGTAGCAGCCATCCATAGAGCAGTAATTATAGCTAATTCTATTTGCCAGTAATGTCCACAAAAGTGTCACTGCTATTGCTATTTATTTTGTTACTTCTATTACATGTAAGGTTCTCCGTATCAATAATTAGAACCACACTAAAAGGATCATCTGTATGGCAATAGGATTCCAGGTAACCGTCAACATAAATTTAGAAAAGGCACATCTGAACTAATTTGTTAATGGTTCTTTAACAAGCAGTTGAAGTAATGGATCAAAGCACATGTCATATTTACAATAGAGTTTCAGAAGAGTTTTGAAAGCCTGCTAAAAAATTTAAACTCTCAGACTGCAGGTGGTAAGCATTGAAGGCAATGCTTGCTTTTGGATTGAGAGTTGGTTAAGTGATAGAAATCATGAGCAGATATAAGGGGTGAATGCTCAAATTAGGGTGATGTACTGTACTTTAATGAACGGAGTACCACAGGGATCTGTATTAGGATAACTTCTGCTCTTAGTTAATAAATGATCCAGATTCTGGTAGAGTTAGTAATCTTGTTCCGTTTGCATAGCGTTACATGCTGGTTGAAAAAACAAGCTAAAAACAAGATGGAAAACACAGAGCTTCGAGAAGTTACTAGGAAAAAGCATTGTTTTTTTTTGCTGACACATCATTTACATCTTCCAGATACAATGTGAATATTGCAATTAGAAGATGCCTAGGAGCAATAATCACTGTAAAAAGAATGTTGCTCTAGACTCAGTCTAGAGAAGAGTGACTGGATACATTTTCAGGCTTAAAGGAATGTCCCACTCTGACAGCTGTTCCAGGCTACAAGAACTGCATGCTTTTAGTTGTGAATATGAAAGGGACCTGATTCAAGTATCCATAAACCTGAGACGTCAACAAAGTCAAACTAATGGACCTGTTCTGAATTATCATGGAAAGAAACCAGGGGGCACAGGTGGGAACTAAGGGGACATGCATTTAAATCTGAGAGCAGGAGGCACATTTTCACACTGAGGGCACCTCGCAACCCACCCATGCTGTCAAAGCTGATACTTTCTAGAAACAAATGGATGAAATTTTTGGATCAATTATCTATTAACAATCAATTGAGACAGATGGGCTGAAGGGTCTCCACTCCTATGTAAAATCTATTTCATTATTGTTTTCATAAAAAATGATTTGATTTTCAAATAAGATGCTATCAAGGGACAGGCAGAGTTACACTGGATGTTTTTGTTAATATCTTGCTGCGTTAAAGTTTTATCACTAATAATTTAAGAATGCCTGACACATTAGATACAAAACAAAAACCTGAAGCATTCACATTAACAAAATATATCACCTTTTTAAAAGCTACAGCTAAAACTGGAGATCTGAAAATCCTGATCTTTGCATGTACCTGTAATGTCCACAAAACTTTCAATGCTGTTTGAATTAATTTTGTTTTACGTTTATAAAGAGAACAAAGCACTGCAAAACACATTGGATGAGACCACACAATTTAGGCAGCAAAGCTGAAAATGAGTAATCCCAATCAAGGCAGATGTTTGCCTGGATGAAAGTCTCGATGGTCTGCTGCTCTTTCACAGGACATCCATCTGATGACTAGGCATGGTCACACATTCAGGAGTCAGTAGAATGCTAACTTTCTGTCATTATTGGCAAAGTGTACCAAATATGATACCGAAGATAAACCTACAGTACAACATGAATCTTTCTTTCCTGCTCCTTCTCCTCCATCCACCTGCATAGCAATGTAGTTCCTCTGGAGACCTACGGGTCTCAGCCCACCTCAAGGTAATTTTCCTCAGGGAACCCTACCCTCTTATCCTCAATCTTGAACACCAGTCACAATTACAGTCGGTGAGTACAATTTAAGTGAATGAACACATGAAAATAAACAAATGAAATGGGAGGGATTCATTAACAACCTGAGGGTGTGATTAATAGTTTTCTTCTATTGAACTGAAAATGTGTGTGTGGGGGGGGCTGTATCTACATATTGATGTGCTTTTGTGAAAAAGGCTTTACTAAACTTGGAAGAACGCCCAGCTAATTTATAATGCTGGTCTAACAGCCACTATGGGGAAAATACACCTTATGCTTTTCCTTCTTTTTTATTTTTCACAAGTTTCTAATTCTACTGGCAGGGCAGGTTTTCGGGTCATTAAATGAGTAGATAATAGACAGCAATGTACAGGATACAACAAATCACAGTTTCATCTGTGTTTAATTAAAGCTTAATAAAACACTGGTTGCAACAATTCAGTGCAATTTAATCTTATTTTGATCTCATTTTCTTCATGTGAATTTTAAATGTTCAGTGGTGTACATGTCATTCAATGTTTATCTACATTATAGTGTTTCTAGCTAATAACCATGGAAGTGGGATGCAGATGAATAAAAATGGATTATTTATATCCCACTATTCTTATTATGTACGTTTATCAAATGTGGTGTGCTACATGTAAAGACTATTGTGGGAAATCATTGGAGTGAGAGAGTAAAAAGCAATAAAAATATAAATCTCAATCTGATGACTGTACAGTATCCCTTTTCTGTTGGTTAAAAGAAAGTGGTTGGTACAGAGTATGAGAGTTGAAAATAACCAGACCACCCCTTTATATTGCAAAATGTTGTCCAAATTCCTCTCAATTAATGCTTTAATTTTTATGCACTCTGTGAGTTTCCCAGTTTCCCAGTTTGCATCGCAATGTTGCTTGTAAATTCCAATGGCATGATGGTGATACTCAGGTAATGTTTGATGTTAATATCTGATGATGGTCTAAGGTACCTCCAAAATATTTTACAATAATTACACACAGCATTTTTAACATACCATAGTTCTTTCAAACCTTTTACTGTGTTTTTAGATCACGCTGCACTTTAGCCGTACCTAGGCAGTGGGGATTGCCAATTAAGAAACTAAATAAAAATTATATGAAATATGTTTGTATTCAGAATGCAACTAGTGTTTCATTTTACTACCTGCAGAAGAGAACATTTCTGGACCAGGTTACACAGGTTCTAGCAACTTGAAAATGTGCATCACAAGTGGACAGTGCACAACACTTGTGAGATTCACCTGCTGGCTACACGCATTCCAGCTTTAAGTGCAACAGGTGACCAGCCTTGAGTGTCCACTCTCACACTCCAGTCACTCCCTAAGCCTGGTTAATATTCCAATGCCTCGGGTGTTTCTGCAGGCCAGTAAAACATTTGCAGCACACTCCACTACACATTATTCTCTTCCAAGTAAACCCATTAAAGACAATCGTTGGCTGCCAAAGCCCAGTTCCAGCCTCATATATAATTGATGAAAAATATGAAATTTTCAAGTTCATGGCCCCACGGATTCAATATTGCTTTTTCTTGTATTTCCATTAATCTTCCAGTTGCCTGAGCCAAATATATTGCAAATTATGGCTGCAATTCATTTATCTGCCAATCTTGGATGATGCTGAAAAGTGTTATTATCTCTTGATGGTGGGAGGAGGACGATCCCCAGATAATGATCTGTGGAGTGAGGGAGTTTCTCTCGCAGGGGGATTCATTCTCTGGAACCTCATTCCCCAGCAGTAGGAGGCAATTGCCAGAGCACAAACACATATAGAGCAGGTATATTTCTCATAGAAATCCCCTCTGATCTTTACAAACTAATTCATTCATTACTAGCTGTTTTGGCTGCTAAGGGGTTTTTACTCATATTTCATACCATACATCTTTCTGTATCTTGTTCCTTTACTGTAAATCCCTTCAGGGGTGGGGGATGAAACTCTATATTTTTTAAGATGACTGTTTTTCTTTCCTTTTTTCTCAAAGTATAAAGCAGGTGTAGAGAGGGGGGGAATTTAACTTTTTTTCTGTAAATATTTCTTAACACCAATGAATACATTTAACTTTTTAATGTTAACATACAGTAAGAGAGCATGCAAGTCAAAGAAATGAGATACACAGATCTGCCTTTGTAAAAATCACTTTGGATATTAAAACCATGGCTTAAAAGCAACTAAAAAACTTACACACAAAAAGACTTTGGTATCCGCTGATTATCTAAAAAGTCCATTGCCATTCAGTAGGAGAATAAGGGAGCATACATGACCCTGAACTTTTGTATAAAGTGCATTCAGTTCTACTGTATATCTGTGCCTGAATATACTGTACAGTATATTATCACATCCTTTACTCTGTGCTCCTCAGGAATAGTTTGAGACAGGATGTTGTCCATACTGTAGGTACAAGACTGGTAAGTTTCCCCTTTCCTGTGTTTGCCTGGCAGTGGTACACTGGCCGTGGGAGGAGGTTTCAAACTTCAGGCTCTGAAGTCAGACATTACCTCTCGTGATGAGGGACAACACACTTTTAGATACAGTATGCAGACTGGAATCACTCACACTGATCATTAAACAATTTCAGGATTTCAAACTTTAATTCTGAAAAGAATACAGTATACTGTACATACAGAATACTCACTTGCATTTTCATTAAATCTAAGAGGATGCAATATGCCTAATGCACAAAAAGTACCAACGTCATATAAGTTTGCACTAACCATTTATAAACACAGAAACATGACTACAGAAGTAAGAAGTATTCATTTAATTGACTATATATAAATGTGTTCTCTCCTTTACCCCCTTCTACTATAATGTGTGTATTATAATAATGGAACAGCACACCCCTACATTGCTAAATGCAGTATGTAGCTGCCCATGTTTTGGTCATTCTGGGCAGAATTAAAGAAAAATGTAAATGAACAGGACTGCTGTTATTTAACTGCTGATTAAATAACAAATGTAAATCAAGTCATTCTGAGCCTCTAATAGGGTGACCATATGACTCTGAGATGAAAATTGGTGCTTAATGCCCGTGCGCAGTAAGCATGTAACTCAGATCAGCTGTTCACTATAAAATCAGACCTGAAATGACTCTTTCAAAGAAATTAGTATGACTTTTCAGCTGTTCAGACAGTCTAATCATTGGCAGGGATAGTAAACAACATATTACAGTACATGTCTACAACACACAAGCATTAAGCCCCAATGTTTGTATCAGGAAAGGCATCATTTTTACAAAATAAGACTTTCGGGACAGCTTTGTTACTCTGATGAACAGTGCCATGTGGTCACCTAGCCTTTAAGCATCCCAGTCAATAATATTTAACATTCCTATGCAAGACACAATGTAAGGTACAAACAATACTGTAGTTCAGGTTAGAAAACACTTCTGATAATTCTGCCACAGAATTTTGCTGTGATCTATCTCCAAAGCTAAACCTGATGGAAGCCTGTATATAAATTCAAGTAAAATCTGACCAATCTGTTTATTTTGGGTTTGTTCATTGTGTAAAAACCTACGCTGTTAGAGCAGTAAAGCGTATTGTTAGATATAATCTAATTTCCCTGGTCAGGAATATAAGCCCCTCATTCACATCAGAAACAAGATAAAAAATATATTATTACTCCTTTTAAATTACACAGTAGTGCATTGTGCCTCTAACTGCACCACATAAGTTTTACAGTCTCCCCTGATATTGTCTTATCCCTGTATGCACTGTACTGCATGTGTACAGAGCTGTCAGAATTGTCTGTGTGCCTTCAGAGAAGCTCGCAAACAGTTTGTGTAAAAGCTTACATCATACTTTTAAATTTTTTACAGCAGTAAATAAAGCCTCAACATCTGTGAGCATTGAAAATGTGCCTTGCATGCTTAATTAACTTAATTCCTCCAGCAGGCTGAATGTGTTAATGTTTTGGGAGTTGTAAGCTCTGAAATGCATGAAGTAACTTTCTAATCAACCTGCATATTTACTACAGCCTATATGGTTTTATAATCTATGTTTAATGTAATCTCATAATTATAATGAATTAAAGATTCCATTGTTTTTTATATTCACTCAATTACTTCTTAATCATATGCAAGAATTTTTAAAACAATATAATTTTACTCCAGAGAAGACTATAATTTATGGAAGGGGAGCACCAGAAGGTCACTAAAGACCATGCAAACTTTTCCACCAATGGGCTAATTCATTGTATAGTACTATCTTTAATTAAGTATGCAACGCCACTGCCAGTTAGTCTCTCTGGAGGACATCAAGGTTGCCCTAGAGCAAACATGCATTTTGAATATTTCAAATAAACTTCCTCAATACAGTTGCACTAGAATTTTAAGGGACATTAACTACAGAAGTAAGGGCATTTAATCAGATACTGTATCATACCACCTTCCTCTCCATCGCAAGTATTGTCCTTGGCTCAATGATTTAGTCTTAAAGCATACCCTCACCCAAAGCAGCTCAGTGGCTTTACTATCTTTCAAGGGCAGCTACACACATCCAAAAGCTACATCAAGCTCTTAATATGGTATAAATAAAAACACGTAACTGATATAGGAATATGAGATCTGCCCATCTTAGAATTCTTTCACTCACCACATCTTTTAAACACACAAATAACTGTGCTCCCTAAAGTGAGCTTTCGAAGCCTAAATAGTGCATTGTTGATACTTTAAAAACCCTCACATTATCAATAGAAATAGCAGTATAGTTTTAATATTTACGTTTTTGTTTGCTTTTATTTCATTTTTGACTACATAATAGCAAATATGGAAAAACTCAGAGGTCTGCAGAAAAATCACTGTACAGTATGTAGTGTTTCATTTGTTATATTTAAATATGAACCAAACGTTTTTATCTGAAGCTTCAGGAAAAGAAGTGTACAAACCTGTGGCTTTCAGCTTGACTGGATGAGTCAGAGATGAGGACTGCCTATGAGTGACATACATTCCTACTTCATACTGTGTGATACAGAACATGAGAGTATTTTACAGTACATCTCTTTTTACAGTCTATATATCAGAAGACAAAATCCCATATCACTGTCTTCCTCATGAGCTTGATAATGCATTCGGGACTCATGAGAGTGTGAATGTATGAATATTAAAGGGATAGACTTTTCCTTTCTAAAATTATTATCTAGAGAGAATGGGTTAGTTACAAAGTGGAACAAAATCAAAGCAACAAATCATCCAGCTTCTATACACTCAACTAACTGCTCAGGACACAGTAGCTAAACTACTTATTTATGCCATTTTCTGGAGTGTGTGGATGATCCCAGTGTGTCCTGTCAAAACTGGAAATCTAGCTGACAAGAAATGCAATGCTGTCAATAGTACACTGTGTTATACAAGTGCTCTCTTTTTGCTTTGATGCACACACAAACTCAGAATAAAAATACCCAGAAAGGCAATTAGATTTGAATCGGGTCATCTTTTTTTTTTCTATCTAAATTTACAGCCTCTTGAAAAGGCTCATTTATAACTCCTCTTAAATAATTCATGAGCTGCACAAATAAGCATGTTTTTGTTATTTAATGACATAGGACTATACTTTGTTGATAAATGCTTTGGTCTATTGGTACTAACAAGCATTTTATTCATTATAAGTTTCACAAAACAGGCTAGCTGCCTGTTTTCCTTATTTTAAATTATATCCTCAGCATAAAACAACATGCATTTTATTTTGGAAATACTTGCACTTGAGAAAATTTGGGATAAATTAAATCCATAAATGCAAATTTAGTTCCAAATGGCTTTTGCTCTCAGCAAATAAAAATATAATAATTGTGCAATTAACCATCACGTATCTAGCACTTGAGAATTAACAGAATCATTTGAAAATCATGTTCCCAAGTGGGTTGTGTAATCAGGCCTATTATATGCAGATAAGAGTAAAAGTCCAAAATGTATTGATACATAGCCATGGAATAACATATACACACTCTCAGCAAGATATTCGAGTGTGCAAACACATCTCTTAAAACGATCACAACTGAGCAGTGTAATGACCCTCCTTACCTACCAGAACTAGAATATCTTCTCTTGAACTGCAGAAGATATGGAAGCTGATCTACAACCGTGAAAAGTTTTTCCATGAAATTCAACCACTTGACAAGAATGAGAGCGACACTCAGGAAAACCCGCGTAACTTAACCCACCTAACAAGAGCGGACTATCCGAATTCTGACTTGCCATTGCAGGATGCAAAACCTGAATAGAAATCAGAATCAGTCTGGAGAAAGAGCACCTTGGCGGACGGCAGAATGTTACCTGTGACCAGGAAGCTGCACCTCCCCGCACCGGCCTCGTTAATGATGTCACAGGTGTACTCCCCGTAGCTCTCCCGCTGCAGGTTCCTCAAGATGTACTCGGTGTCATCCCGCGAGTCAAACTGGCTTGAGGTCAGCAGCCGGGAGCCCAGCCTCCACTCGTACTTGAGAACCCGAGAAGGGTAAGCGCGCAGCACCCTGCAGTTCATCACAATGTTCCGGCTCAGGCCTTGACGGATCTCGGTGAACACCGGCTCCACGGTGGGGGGGTCTGAGGGGGGGGAAACCACAGTTTAGAACAGCCTGCTCTGCAGCCTCGACTGATAACAATGTATCACCCGACTCTCCCACTGCCTGTTCTTGAGCAAAGCTGATGAGCATTTCCCCCTATTTTTTACATTTCTGGAATAAGAAACATCTGCCCATCTGCCTAGATACCAATGATCATCAGGCATCTTCCACATTTAGAAAATCAGAATTAAACCCATTAAATACTGTAGATGAACTGAAAATCTTAAAAAGAAGCATTGCCCTCAATAGTATATTTAGTATAAGACCATGAGGAAGGTGTCAGTTGAGAGGAGGCCATTCTGTCTGTCTAGCCTCTTTGGTAGTTAGTAGTTAACTGACCCAAGAATCTCATCCAGCTATTTCTTGAAGCTTGTTCCATACTTTCACAACCCTCTGGGTAAAGAAGTACGCCCAATTCTCGCTTTTAGATGCACTTCCTGTATAAGTCGTTTCCTCTTGTGCTCTGTGCTTCATGTTTCACTGTTCATTTTTTCACTTTTTGTTCATTACAGATCCCATGCTTATGACACAATTTTTAAGATGCAGCTACAGTAGGATCGTGGAAAATATACTTTTGCAAAGCTTTCGTAAGAGCAGCCTGTATGAAAGATACACTAGAGTTTTAATGAAAGAAATGCTGAGAAATGAGAAGTTTCATTGCAGGCAATTTATAACTTCACATATCAGTGACTTTCATTTCATCTTCTGTCACACAGAGTGCACGTATTTAGTCTACCTCACAGTGTGTGTTAAATGCATCCCTGTGTGATGTTCTGTAAAACATTTATGAAAACTTTTTTAACTTTATAGACTAAGTGGGAAAAGTAGCCACTTTGTTATCCCGTATGACACGAGATCGTGTTGTGCAAAATAAATAAAGTAATTTCAAAGCCAAGTGTAAAAGCTTTGTGCCTCTCTTACTCAAGAACTCCAGGTTCATAGCTCTTCCAAGTGGCATTATGCCATATGAACTAACTGTAGAACAACAGAACACATACTGCTCTTTCAGAAGACAGGTGCAGAGTACACATTCTAAGCGTTGAAATCAAGCCATGATGCACTCTCAGACAAAAGGCACCACACAGCCTTGACACAGATCAACAACAAATCAGAAACAAGTTCCTGTGTGAGTTTCTATCAGGTTCAGAATGGCTCTTCACAGGCAAATTACCTGGACTTTGCACAATCACTTTAACTGTAAAACTACAGGTTCTTGTATTCACATTGTGTTTTCTATCCTTGGTTTTGAGAAAAAAACAGTATTTGAGCTCTGGATATTGGTATAACCTACATGCGGGTCTATAAATTATCATATTTTTGACATCTAGATATTTAAATAATACACAGTACTGTATATGCTGTATGTACTATATTTTTATGATTGTAAACCATAGTGTTAGCCAAATAAAATGAAAAATGAGTTGATATCAAACAGCATTAAACTTCTAAACACCTTCAATAAGTCTCTTTGACTCTCTTTACTATACTGTACTTCGCTGTTAGACTCTGGGATACCTTTTCAATTCTGTTTTTCTTTAACACAAATACTTTGATGAAAAGCAATGCAAGTCAGAATACAATAAGTAAGTAACTTGTGCATTTGCTTTGTGTTGACATTTTAGCTTTCTCCATTAGGGTAAAGGTATTATAAAAAAACCTGACAAAATATACCTGATTAGCAGCTTTAATGTTGTTTAAAAACCTGTGCCTTCTGAAGCATTAGCGCAGTTTAGCATTATAAAGCACTACTGCATCATAGCGATCCATATTTTAGCATTAAATGTTACACTGTTATTTTAAAACCACCCTTTATAGCCATTTTGCACCAAATTAAAATACAGTTGGTGCTTTTCAATACAAAAATGCATGAAATAATATGTGATTTGATCTTTTGCCAAGGATGTGTTCATGTGTCAGTTATTGCTTGCGGTACAAATTATACTCATGCAGCTTGCCTCGAGCTTTTGTTTACAGCAACTGGGTTGGTTGACCTTTCCAAAGCGTTCAACATGGTTGATCATTCAATACTGCTGTGTAAACTATTTATTACATTTGAGTCCAAAGTTACTACACTTGTACACTAGAGTAAGGGATGTATTCTGTTGGGTTGGAGGCACAATATGACACATGCCCGGGGGTGTTGATTTGGATGAAATGCTATTTTGTTAACGTGACAGTGATAAATGTGTTTAAAAAAACTATACAGAGCATACAGTTGCACCATCTATTATTCTGCAGCTGAGGTAGTTCTTTATGCTGATGCATTCCCAATCCAATATTTCTCCAAGCTAGAAACAGACACACATTGTTGGGAAAAAAAACAACAAAAAATCTGGACATCCAATCTTGAAATAAAGCTTGAGTGAGAAGCTGTTGATATGATGCAAGGTCCGAAGCAGCTCTCACCTAGAATGTAGTGTTATATGCAAGAGTTCAATTAGATAGGAGAAAATACACCATATTTAATAATGACAATAAGTGCCTTTGTACATTCTGTTTAATCCCAAAGGCTACAAAAAGCATTTAACCTATAAGAGGCAACCCATTTCATCTACCACCGAAGTGCAGGACCTGTTATTCACTAGCAAGCCCACTGCAAAGCAGATCAGGTATAAAAGTGAGAAATTACTTCACTAATTGAATTAAGGACGGACATTAAGGAGGACAGACTGTACAAGCCTAAAGCGTAATTTAGTCAGGTCATCAGGGTTAACACCGTTACTCTTAACAAATAGTGCCACAGGATCATTCATGTCTAGATAAGTCAGAACCTCAGTTTAATGTTTCATTCAAATGATGATACCTCCTAAAGCACTCCTCACCATACGGTGGCACTGGATTAGAACTACTGGGTCAGAGAGAAGAGCGCCACCTACTGGTCCACCACATTATGTACAGTAAGCCACTACTGACCAGGCTCAGCCTTGCTTAGTTTCTGGGACCTGAAGAGATTAGGATCAAACAAAGCTGCAAGATAAAAGAAGGGTTGTGAAAGTAAGGAAAAAATAGATAGGAAGAGAAAGGAATCTCCTAAAGTATAAGGGAAGAAAAAAATATGTTTTATAAGAATTATCAAATCTATTTCTAATGTTTGTCAAGCATCCATGAACAACAAACTGAAGAGGACATATTGTGGTGCCTGCATTCTCTCTCCTTGTTAATGTCAAAATCTACCGCCTTTAATTCAGAATCTTTTTTCATCAGGGTGAAGAATGTAAGAAGACTTACTTTTGAAAAATATGTAAAGAAATCTCTTTAGCTTGGGATAATTCATGTACACCAATTGTTCTCATGTATTTTTTCACATTGAGAGTTCCATTGGTAAGGTATAATGTATTTGATACATGTGGCAGGCAGAGACATGTGGCAGGAACCTTAAATAACCACAGCAAAAAATATCTTTAGCTTGGTTTCTGTTATACTGAGCATAGTTGCAGAAATAAGATTAAATGTGTAATATAACAGGATGGATGTAACATTTTCCAAATACTTCTATATGTTTATGGAACTTTATAAGCAGTGACATATGAAATGTCAGTGTTTTCCTCTTTAAATTCAAACAAAGATTGCTAGATGTCAATCATTAAGGCATAACTGAATAAAAAGCATTATTTTCAAAGGCTGTTCTGGAAGGTCAGAATTTCTCAGAGTGCAGTCAGTGGCCCAAAACCAGTTTCTAAAATGATTTCATGAAAGGAAATGAGATTGGGAATTGTGTTGGTGCTACAGAGATGGTATATATTACTTGTTTACTGTAATACAGTACTGTATATATAGTTTTATAATATAACTGTTTTTTTTTAATCTAAGGTTTATTTTAACTTTTTAATTTAACTGGTTAAATATAAAGCACATTTGACTGCATGAAAAAATACAATGGTGTCACATAACCCTCGTATAAGTGTAAAAAAGCATATAAGTTATACTGTAGGTTTCTCTCTAACATATCTCTCTAACACTTACACTGAATAGTTAATAGTGATCATTATGTAAGGCCATAATAGTTTTAGTGTTAAAACCTTTAATCAGAAAAAAATGCAAATTATTTTTAAATTATCACTTTAGACAGATAAGCTACTTGATCTCTGAACAGACTGATAATGTAATTAACAGGTGTCAGAGAGAGCTTAAATGAAAAGCATGAACTTTAAAAGACAAGCATTTTGCCCCAGTCATTTCAGTGTCTCTAAAAATTAAACATTTATATATTACTTATTCTACATGATTAACTGTTGCCTGCTGTCATAATTATAGTTCGATATACAGCATAGTTCAATACTGTCAAAGTTCCACAGAAATTATACAAACTCCTGCTCCTCATCTGCTTGACTTACAGTGAGTAGAGAAAATAGAAGCTGTCCTTACCTCCCACCACCTCACCTTCACCGGTTCAGACACAAGCATGCAATCTCACACCCCTCACAAATCTGCTCCCTAACACTGACGGCACCATGGTCACAGATCTCTTCTGATGGGAAACCTTGGGAATATCCAATCGCATGGTGTCAGTAGTCAACCACTGCCAGCCTAGATGCCCTAATAAACGTGTTTCAAACCTTGGAACCACTTTGAAATGCTTGGCTCCCTGACTCATGCTGAGTCCTTGTAACATACACCTTCATCTAACGACGTTACCTTTAATCAAACCACATTCGGAGACATGTGTCAACTACCAGGCATGCTGTGTTGACTAGCTTATCATACCAGTGTTGTCCTGTAATTTCTAGTCTCCAATCAGTTTTCAAAACTGCATCTTTAAAAACACAAAAGCCCAACTGATAACATCACAACAGTTGGCATGAAACAGACCTTTATTTCCTAAATAAGTGAATAACTGAGCTTAAATCCTCTTTAGAAGACCTAAAGTACAGTACCTAAGAAAAGAATAAGTCAAGCATGCTGTTCTCATTTTTAGTTTTCTTGTGTTTTTAGCTTATCTTACAAAATGAAGGAGTGCCAACAAACGCATTCTGAAGTATAGACTACAGCAGGACCGAAAGTATCAATTACAATACTGTACCCCTTGGACTATACAGTATATCTGAGGGCATTACAATACATATTTGAAAGCTCTATGAATGAAACTGTACTGTATACAGTATACACCATAAAAGGGTATTCTAAACAACTAGACATACAGTCAGTAGCCTAAGCACAATATTTGAGCAATCTCGTCAACTCCCTGCTTTCCTTCACTCTCTTTCCACATTGTGGCATTTACAGAAGGCCAATGGCAAAAAACGCTCTTAAAAGAGAGCACATCTGTTCTCTAATATTGGACTGATATACCTGGTCATGAAAAATCACAGCCGTGAACCCCAGTGTCCTTGTTAAACTCCACTCTAGGCTTGTACAATGGCCTGCTTAAAGTCCCACCTTAAATCACATAGTAAAGAAATTTCTGACGTCCTCACCTTATCAGCCATTGTGGTCAGGCAGGTAGTGTACAGTTGTTTTTGTGCATTATCCAGGTGTGTACTGCACTTCTGTGATGGATAGAATGGTGACTGTACTACATGTAAAGCACTCAAGTATTCTTAAGAGGAAAAATGCTAAATACTGTAAATGCAAGGAATTATTATTGTTATAATGAAAATAGCAGAGTTGTGTTTATGTGGAAAATATTAATTTTACTTTTACTACCCACAATAGTTTTATCTCCAGCTTCATTACAAAATCTTTGTACTTTCATAATTACTTTCAGCAAATTAAACCAAAATTTTGCTCTGGAGGAAAAGGCTTAACGTTGGTTTTCTTACAACAAATTATAACTGTAACAAAAGTATCCCAAATACATGTGTACATTTTCAGAAAGTTTGACTCATCAATTTCAACTCTACAAAAATTTAATTATCTTGAAAAGTGAAAAATATCAGATCGCCTTGTTCTAATTTTCTGCTCTGGGATGATACTCCTTACATACTAGTGTTCAGATGAGTTCTTGTGAGTCCCAGGAGTAGTAAACATCTTATGCTTCCTTCTTTTTAATCTGCCATCTTCAAAAAAGGCTTAACTTCAAAGAGAATCACAGGAATCAGCTTCTTCAACAGTGTTACTTATGTACACAGAAGGTAAGCCTGTGAATTCTTAATCCAAAAGCTGTGTACCTGCTAACGAAATCCCCCCACAAGAAACATAAGCATCTTGTTAGATAAATCTGCTACACAGCAAGAAAGGAAGAGGTTCAAGACTTAATCTAGGCATAGTACTGTACTGCACATGCAATCATGTCCACTGCCTAACAAGATCACTTTATATTTTGCTTATAAGACAAAAGATCCATAAGAGTTCCAGAGGTTAAAAGTGCAAATAATTCCAGGAAGTTGAACAGTGTATTTATATTAGCAGAGGCGCAGAAGTTAGTAAAACTGCTAAAAAAGCCCAATGTTGGAACAAATAAATGTTAATTCCCTGCTGGAAAACAGAAAATCCCATTTCCTGTTCGGGAGTGAGGGAGAATGAGGAAGGAAGCAGGAATATGAGGTTTAGTAGTGGTTATGGAGGGCAAAAAAAGAGAATGTGATAATGTATACAAGAGATGGGAAAGAGTGACCTGAAAAGTGGAATTCTCTGAGGTGTGTTCCAAAGGAAGTTTGAAAGTCTGAAATCTGTCAATAGAGAGACTTAGGAAGCAATTAGTTGATTACTGAGAGCTGAAGGAGGATGTGAGCATAGTTTAAGGATAGATTTTGGCTTCTAAAGTGTTTCTGGATTAAGAGTCCTAGAATCCCTGTGAAAGGATGCAGACAAAAAGGTTAATCATGGCTGCCAAATTATTGGCCATTTCACCATGACAGTGTGGTTGTCAGAAACCTGGACAAATCGAACCTTAGGACACCACAAAGCAGGCTCATTAATTTTGAACTGTACATTATGTCACGCCGCTTTTCAATGAAGAAAGAAAGATCACTTATGATCTTAGAAAACACTGGTATTATATTCCACAAAGTAGAATGGCTGAGAGTTTCACCACTGTCTGTTTCATCCAAATGATGTACAGTATCTCAGCAATCATTTAGAATTAGTGCCAGTACGATTCAGGGGTGTCTAAGGGTAAAGGGAATACATAATTATCAATCAGTTCAGCCGCAGTCCTGCTCCTAGACCAATTCAAGCTTCCAATATAAACTAATATAAACACTGGAATGGATTTTTTGTGCTTTTCCCAGAATCAAGATTAAAGTACCATCAACCATCTGGGACCTGATATCCCCGGGACATCATTGATAATTAGACAAAAGCATTTCAAAGCCCACCCCAAACACTATCTGAGCCTGACTGGAACTTCATCAGAACACGAAATGCCATTCCTTGTGCCTAGATTTGAGCTCTGATTAAAGCAATAAGGCATCAGCAACAAGGTATTTGCTATAAGGGGATGAAACACCTGGTCATGAATCAGTGATTTTTTTCTGCTTGATCTTGCATAAACAAGACTGGGTGTACTAATGATTTTGATCTTAATTTGATTAAATTTTGATAAAATATCTTACATTTTAATGTAAATGTGAATTAAACTGCTTGAAAGTGACAGCAGTTTTGTTACAGTATGTGCCACGTGTAGAGTTTCTTTCCTGGAGAGTAGACAATGAGGCACAGTTTGTATAAACAGAAGTTCACAGGTTGCAAATAATGTAAAGATATCCACATTGTGTATTCAAGAGACTCTTTGGCATTTGACTGTAGTGTACAATTTCATTTGGCTACCTTTGAAGCAAACCTACAGATGTAGACATGTGGATTACAGTTAAATAATATAAGTACATGGTATTCACAGGTTAAAACATACTTGTTATATGAGCCCCCCATCCAGGAAATCATTGTTTGGTTACACCACTGGACCCCTATAGCTACAGCACTTTGAATTATCTTTGTAATATTTCTAATTTACTTTTCTTTGTAGATTAAGCCAGAGCTCTTTTTTCTGTAGCAATTGTGCCTGCTGTATTCCAGCAGCTAAAATAATGGGAAAAGCTGTTTCTGCTCAGGTGGGTTAAACAAATGTTTCCCATCTGAGTTGATAGTGGTGGTGGATGGGGGAGGGAGGGGGTGAGAGAGAACATCAGTGTTTCTAAGCACAGGTGCAGAAATGAGGGATCTGCTGTACCAAGACAACACAATACAACACATTATACTACTGTCGAGTGTCTTAGAGCTGTAGTCTTCTAGACACAGTCCTTACTTTTCTTTTTAGTGGAAAGAGAACAAGACTGAGGTCTAGCCAGAGAAGAGAAAATGTGCTGTATTTAAAGAGTCTTAATTAAACATACAGTAAGATATTTTAATAACTGTATAAAGTGCCTTTCCAAGCCCAAAGCACTGTACAAAGTGATAAAGAAAAAACATAAAGTACAATAAACAGTAAAAGAAAAAGCACACAAAAAAAGAAAAAGCACACAAAAAAGCTTATTCTGATAGAATAGACGGCCAATGTAAAAAGGCCCTGGCAGAAGTGTGAGTTTTGAGTTTGGATTTGAAGATAAAGTCAAGTCCAAATTCAAATCAAGATTTGGGTCCTGGGTACAGTGAGCAAAGGACCAGCCTCAACTGAACAGAGTCTACAGGAGGTAGTGTGAACATTGATATGTGTATTGATACAGTATGTACTGTATAGTACTTACACAGTATACAGTATGTGCAATTTTTTCATTTCCACTTAATTCCTTGTTTCATACAAGAGGATCATCACACTTTATAACTGCACAGCTCAACCATAAAATCATCAAAGCTTTTGAAATTATTCATGAAACAGATTTTCAACAGCAACTTCCAGTGTTCATGCACTACAGTATCCTTTTATTCACTTAAACAACTTCCTTCTTGTATAGTTTTGAACAAACTGAACTACCTCTAAACAGTGGTACTACACTGACTAGAGCAATGCTAACATTTAGTTTGGCAATTTGTTTTTGAAAAATAAGAATTCTCATTCCAGGGAAAGTATGAGAGAAGTACTTTGAATTCCAGCATTTTTAAGAACTGTTCTTGTCAAATCTACATAAATGAATCTCTAATGAATACTAGTGGGGATAAATTAGCTCTATACTAATTACAAGGGGAACTGGCTTTGAATGAAATGCTTAACTAACAGCAGCATTTAAATACACATTCCTGACAGAACTTGATACTTAAGACAAGCATTCTTGTCATCAGAAGCATATGCTGCTTCATTCTGACTAATCACAAAGAGGATAATTATTGGTTTGTTATTTTTACTTTTGTATTGCAAAATGAGGTTACTTATCATCCATGGCACAGAAGGTTAAAAAGATTTTGTATTTGATGTAATTTCTTCCTGCTCATATACATTTTTGCTTTTATTTTCTTTCAAGCACCATGCTGCAGTGCTCATTAAACTGTGTAGTGACACTGCCGAAGTGCTTAAATCAGTGCGCTCCAAAAGCCTTTTAATTACTTATTAATTTAGAAATTCTTTGTACAGGACAAGCTGCTGAACCTAATTGCTCCCTTTCAAAGAAGTCATCTCTCTGCTGGGCTGAGTTCCCCCTCCCCTCCTGGGAGGAGTTAGGCAGGAAAAAACACTCTACCGCTGTAAGTGGTGTGCCAGCATGCGCATTTGATCTGAGGGCTTTTATGAAATGTCACAGTAGGATTACAATTATGTCTTTATTAAAATTTAATAGCAGATTCATATCTGTTATCAATTTACCGTGCATCAAAAATAAGCATAATGAATCGGTCATCAACCTAACATATGGATGTGCGAACATTCCATGAAATCCAGGATAAATCTAAACTCCACAAATACAACCTAACATTATTCTACCATTAAGACCACCCAGATGCGCAAACACACACAACATGACTTAACTGCGAATTTTAGGGTGTTTTTTTAACCTCATTTCCCCTTTCATCAACCGTGATCGTCGTTGCATTTCTCCTGAAGTAGAGGACTGATGACGGCGTTCAAAGATGGTTGCTTGCTTGAACGCCGTCATCAACCGTAAAGCGGTTCTTCATCCTTTGACTTGCAACAAGAAGAGATATCCTAGGAGGTTTTTCACCATGAATGACAAAACTGTCCGCTGCAGAGCTCAGCAGGTCAAGACGCTCAACCAGACGCAGGTTAAGTTAAAAAACACAGGTTCGAGCCCGGGTCCCGTTACTAGCCACTAGACTGAGCACCGCTGCTAGGAGAATCACAGTCCCGGTTCGGGGGGTAGTGTGGGATTGTCATCCACGGCATTCTTGGCTCTGTCAGTGGACGTGCTTCTATTCCAATTGTTGTGCCTCTTTTGCTGCCTTTGACATGTTAAAAGACTTCTGTTTACTTACAATATGCAAAAACGTTTAAACCCACCACGTGAAATAATAATAACATTTTGACTGCCCTGTGTGTGTAATTTATTAACAGTATCTGGCCAACGATTGAGAGGCAAAGAAAAATGGCAAACTGAGCGATGTTTAATATAAAAAAAGCATCTGCATAGGTTTACAGATTCTTCCAATATGTTATTGGACTGAGGTTTCTGAGAATATTGCTTGATCCTGCACCTGAGCCACCTCAGGTTTAAAGGGCTCACCATGCTTATTAGCTTTTAAATTTAGGAAAGGAGAAGAACACACGTTTTCATATCCCTTTGCAAATAAAGATTTGCTCTAGAAGCCACACGTGAATCAGTGTGCTTTAGCTGAGTGAATGGTACTAGACACCAATGCTCGTTTCTGCCTTCCAAAATGCTTGTTTCGCTCTGTCTCCCACTGTAGACAGGAACAGGCTTTCTTGTTATTTATAACATAGGCTTTTCAAAGAGAGAATGTCAAAATGATTAAATGTGCTGAATTAAGGTATTAAAATCTTTGTGTTTTTAAATGGGTAACTTTGTGCTAGAACTAAAGAACACACCTGTGAATTGAACAAGTTTCTAAGCATTTCTTGTTCCAGTATGCTATTTTCTATTGAACGCAGTGTCTTTGTGTTAATGATAATTGCATGTTGCTTGATTTTTGCACTCAACAATGACTGACACATCAAACTACTAAAGAAGCAACAGCAGACAATCTGAATTTATTTAGCCCTAGGTGGAACAGCGACCCTTGTCTTTCAGGAGGAACTCATTTAATTGATCTACATTTTCCCCCACTATTACAGGATAACGTACAGTATTCAACACTGACACTGAACCAGGACTTATAAGTCCATGAAACACCAGTCTGCAAGCAGAAAGTTCTTTTTTTATAGATATCACCACAACACAAGCAATTTCATCACGGGATCATATAACTACAGAGAATACCCTGAGCTTTAGCAAAGCATTGATCTTTTTCCAATATTGCTTTCCTGACTTAGTCATGTTCGCACACTTGTCAGCAGCAGCAGGTGTGAATGACATGTATAGCACTTGACCTTTCTAAATGTCATTAAGTCTCTCATCAACCTCTGCATCTGATTAGGTTGTGATCTTTTGACAAATCCTGCAGCTTCCTGTAATCCTTCACTGCCTCTCATGCAGACTGTTGATCCAGCTGAATCACAGTCTACATAATTGAATATCCTGTGGTTTTTGGAGTGACTTACGGTGCCAATAAATGTTATTAACCCTTCCACCTGTCGAGTGTGTTACTCAACACGTTTCAACCTACAGTAGATAAAATAAATGCAGTGAAACTGCATAAATTGGGTACAGTTTCCAAATAGCTTATAGTCACACAGAGTATGTTTTAAGTACTCTGCCATTAACATTTTTTGTATCTGTGTCTTTTCATTCATGTAAGCTGTAGTTTATTTTCTTTTTTTCTAAATCACAATGCATTCTCCATTCACACACATTAATAAATGCAACTTAATTGATCTTAAGAACACAGAGATCCATGTTTTAGGAGGCTGGTCTCATTCCAAGTGAGCAGCTTTCAGGATTGTCTTTTTTATCGCTTTTTTTATAAGAATTCACTTGCTAAAATAGCTACACAACAATGAGAAATATATCTTTGTTTTAGTTCATTCCGGACATGCATTCTTTTTTGAGATCAGTACCAATAAATCCAAACGTAAATGTCTCCCAACATTGCATACTACAAAGTTTCATGTGCATATTTTATATATTCATACATGTATTTATTTTCTCTCTCATATTATTTGGAATATAATATCCACAATGAAGAGACACACAAGAAAAGGGAAAACCAGTAAGTAAGGACTAGAATTTAAATTTTAGTCTTTAAGAAAGCCAGAGGCAAAAATCTTAAAATAGTCTACAACTTACCAATGACACAGGGGGCTGGAGATGAAGAAATGATCAATTATACCTTAAATATTGTACTAAAAAGGAGGGGGAATTTTTGTTTTAAGCAGAGACAAAGCAATGTATCAGCTTACTTATAGTCTTCCTTCAAGGTTTACAGGTTCAGGGATCAATTAACTGAAAAAATCTGTAAATTAACTGTAAATATGAACTGTAAATATCCAATGATTGTTAAAAGAGAGGGAAACCAGATATATCCTGTGAATAAACAAATATGATCCACAAAATGCTTGTTGCATAAACAGCTGGTTACAGAGTGCACTGTACACAATCTTAATCAATTCAACATATACTTGTAATTGACATATGCCTACAATTAATAGCCTATTTACAATTCAGTCAAAAATCAAGAGAAGGAAAAGGTTGCATTTATTAAGTGAGAAGAGTCACCATTTTAAATCATCTTTAGACTCTCAGTTGGTAATATCCAAAAATAACAGTACCTCTAAATTGTCAAAATAAGTTTTCACTATAAAAATCTGTCTCTTGGCCTGCACGTACAAGCTGGATAACAAATAATAAATTAGTATGTATCTATAAATGAATTACAAGCCTCATTATATGAAATTAGCCATTGGCCAGTTAATGCCTGAGTAGCTAATTGATGGTATTTAATGAATTCTTAGATGATGCATTTTGCACTTTTGTTTAATACTGTACATGATTCTGTGTATTTGAAAATTGATTTTCCAACATTTAATCGTAATGACTTTACTCACTAGAAAAACTATTTTTTTACTCAATATAACAGATTAATTTTTATTGCACCTGTATGTCTATGTCTGTTCTGGAAAAGGCACTATCAAAGAGTATTTAAGAAAATTATTTCTCCTGTTGAGCTCTACTTAAAAAAAAACAAATCTACCAGACTGAAATTAAATATATGCAAGCAACTGCAACACATTTAGTTACAGTTGTGTGAATTTAAAGTGGCTGGTTTATTAACATATTATGCTATTTTCTGTACTGTTGGAGAAAAGAACCCATGCTAATGAAATGGTGAAATACAAAAATGATTAAAGTGCATATATGGAAAAAAAGCAATGGAAAAGAGTTAACAGATGGTGCTTAAGAATTAGTACTGCTACTGAGTAGGAGACGCTCTGAAAAGTGCTTTTTCATTTCCCCGCCAATCTAACAGGGTAGTGTTGATTCAGGGTATGACATAGGGAAGACCCACATGCAATCTCTCCTCTCTCTGAGCCTGTGTCCTTTTCTGTTAATAGAGGCAGCAGAGGTCAGCAGTCATAGAAATAAGCACAGGCATTATCCTTCAGTATGCATACTGAGGATCTCCAGATCTCCTATGAAAGTTAATGATTTTAGAGCAGGATTATGCCATACCTCACGCCACAACAAACTATTTCCTTTAAAAGGACACGATAAAAAAAAAGAAAGCCTTCAATGGTCAACCGTGATTCCCAATCAGTTTATGCCTTCTAGCCTCTCTCTTCTACTAGAAAAAAGTAAAGCGTAGTATTCAAACAATACTTTTCTAGAATATTTGAATCTTGATGTGAAATAAACGTACATGATATCCAAGTAAGGACAGTAAAGAATATCCGAGTAAAGAAATATCATTCCATAACTACAGCAGCAAGAGGAATTAATGTTTTGACCTTAAAACAAATGTTTAATAACCATGGGATAATCTTTTTGTTCTTACAGAAGTAATCCATAGTTATTCACTTTTATTTGAAATAATATGATAAATTTAAAAGAGGAAGCTGAGCTCTCTAAAGAGTTACACGTTCATCATTTGTCCTGTCTTCTCTAGGACACTCTGAGATTTTGTCTTAGGTTGAAGGAAACTGCTACTCTCTTCATTCTTCACTATGTTAAAAGCCCACCATCACTTCAAAAACAAAATGCTTTGGATGTTGCATTTGGAGTGAGAAGAAGCTTTCCAAGAAAAGACATTCAATCTACATTTCACATTTTATTTGGGACGTTCTGCCATTCCTAACAGAAGTGTGAGAGAATTTAGTTTGTGTGTCCACACAAGAGTATGTAGCTTTATATTCATCACTCTTTTGGCCCTCAGAATGTACACTATTGTCTTCTAGCGGCATCTGTTGCTTTTGCTCATGCCTGAGACTACTGACACACAGCCTCTTTACCACACTGGACTGATGTTTTAACACTAAGCAGCAGAACAAGGTCTTCACACCAATATTTCACAGCCCTGGTGTTTCACAACACACAGCTCCTTCAGTGGAAATACCACAAGGAACATCAAGCTCCTACTTGTTCACATAAAAGCATGACCTCCTCTACTAAACCCCATTCTGAAGTTCCCAGCTATCAGCCAAAGGTCTCCACAATAGGGGTTCTGTCAGACCGTTTAATTAAAACATGGTATGTAGATTTGAGAGTAGGAGAGGGAACACTTATATCAAGCTTTGGAATAAATACCAGGCTGTGGCTTATGAAAGCTAGACCTAATCAATACCCACTCCGTATTTAATACAAGACGTGGATGAAAGCTCCATTACTCAACCCTGTGGGAATTCTCCTCTCTAAGTTCCCAATTAAAATTACAAAAGATGTCATTAGTTCACTGGACTGCATCTACCTCTGTGATACATAATAGCCCCTTCATAAATCCAGCTATTCATAAACTTTATTTCTTGTTGCGGGTTGCTGTTTAAAACAAAAACAACAACATCATCAAAACAAGCAAAGCAAAATCTCTGAGAATTCCAAATGTCAACAGACAACGGCAAGTGAGTCCACGGGATACTTCCTTACTCACTGTGACTTTTGCTCACTGTGCTGTCTCTTGTGTTCATAGTCACATGCTAGAACAGGTCTATAGCACGAACAAAGACTCCTGACCTGCTTCATTTTAATTAGTGTTCTATAAAACACAATTACTGGAACAAATCTATGAACTCTCATTTTTTATGCTGAATCTTTTATGGCATCTGCAGAGTAGGCATGAGTGCTGGAGGACGTGAGGGTATTAGAAGTGGGTTTCTTTCTGATAAATTACTAAGTCAAATTCAAATATAAATACATAAGGACATGAAACTCTGGACAACAGACTGGAAGACTACAGGCCCATGGATATGGATGCTACTGTTGTATTCTTGAGCAAACATAACTCAGATTGCTACAGTATATACAGTATGTGTTTTATAAATGGGTCTCTAAGTTGTCATTGTAAAGGAATAAAGAAAAAACAAGCTACAGGCTGGACAATGACAGTGTAATACCTATTGAAGCAAAACATACAGGGTAACTTCAAAGAAGTCAGTACATCTTTATATTCATGTCAAATTCAAATATATAATCTTGATTAACTAATTTGAGATTCCCTTTAACATATAAAGCAAAAAACACATTAAGATAAATCTAACTAAATCTAACTTTTTAAGCACCGAAACAAACTGTTTTCTAAACGTAACAGTTTAGGAAAACACATAAATCATATTACTTGGGACATAACATTTAGCCCAATTTAGACAAGTATGAGTATACTGTATATTAAACACGGTTTTTAGTGCTAGTTCTTATGTACTGGCAACATACCATTAAAAATTGCAAAATAGAATTTAAGGTGATGTGAATAACATAGGAGATTTACTTGAGCAGGGAAGCAATCAAAGACTAAGCCAAGTCCAGATGATCCTCAGACATGATCAGTCTAGAGACATTTTCTGCTGTGGACAACATGGTAGTGTCTGATCTCTGATTCAAAATTTCAGAAGCAGCAAAATTGTTAAGCATTTTCATTAGAAGCAATGAATGTTATCAACAGACATCTGAAAAATTCCACCACACTGGCAATCTGAAACCTTGTGAATCAACACAATCAGAGAGTGTAGTCATTAGAGAACTGCAAGAGCTACTTATGTAACATGGGTTAACGATTGAGACATCAAGAATACCAACCCCAATGAAAATTGATAGCATGGCCTAAGCTGGAAAGATAAAGGCTCATCCCATCTTCAGGAATTTAAAAGTGGTACAGTATCTCTATGTGATTGCAAACTAAACACCACTAAAAGCACTGTCCAACATTAGGCTATCTAGCTAGGCTAGATTCACTGGCCTAGCTGTTAAGACCATCTGAAAAAAATAAATGTATGCAATCTTGATACAATACAGTACATGCACTTTTCTGTGGAATAGTTTTCTAGGTCATAAGGTCAGAATTGCAGAGGCCACTGGATAGCGTAGCAAGGGAGTGTGGGACTGAACTGCTGAGTCGCTCACCCAACAACTCAGACTTAGCTCCAAGTGACAATTATTTGTTCTAACATCCAAAATCCATGCTGCATGTTACCCAGTTTCATAGATGGTCTTTCCCCTGAAATCGTCTGCTAATGAGTAGTGAAAGGAGATTTCTATTATTTGGGAACTGCTAATCTGAAGGATAAATGTGCTGAGTGTGTTCATATGCAATTAAATAAAATGAGAACAGTGCAATTAGAAAGTTTTTTAGATACACAAAGATAAAACGCACTCACACTGAACAATGAGTTCCACTATGGCTTCCCTAGGCTTGACGTTAAATCCATTGTACTGGCTGGTTTGACAGCGATAAGAGCCCGTCATCTCCCTGGACACGTTGACGATGCGCAGGATCCCATCATAGCTCTCCATCTGCATGGTGCCATCAGGCATGGGCACCTCCTTGTCCGCCCTGGACCAGAGGATGATGGGCTTGGGTTTCCCTGAAACAAGGCACTGAAGCTCCACTGTCTCTCCTTCCTGGGCCACCAAAGGTGACTTTCCTCTGGGGACTGTCAGGTTCGGAGGAACTAAGAAAGAGAAAAACAGAGGAGGAACTGATATGGGGTTCTAGCAATTCATAACAAGGGGTAGTTTCAATGGGTTTTTTCCACCCCTTCTGTGGGAATGCGTGAAAGGTTTTGCTACAAAACAGAAAAAAACCCCAACCCATCTCATCATCCATCACTGATGTTGAGAATCTGTTGGTCATAATATGTACTCAAGCGTCACCAGAAAGAAACTTAATTTATGTACTGTATTTAACTGAAAATGTTATTTCCTGACTAACAGTGGCATGCACTCTATGAATATTTCAGAACACTGCAATAAGAAACTGGTAAATTCCATCTTACTAAAGCAGTAATCCAAAAGTCTTCTAATGGTACTGTAAATAATATCTTTAAAAAATTGGGGAAATAATTTTGCATTCACTTGGATACTGAAAGTACAAAATCTCAAAGCAGTAGAGTTTAAGGCAAGAATAGCTCTAGCACCACTGCCTGATCCAATCATGAATTTTTCATTTGCAATAACACTATCACTTGGCTGTGTCTCTAAGGCGTGATTTTAAAATCTGTGTTTATTTAAAAATAAGATAATGGTCTGTTTGTAACTAACTGTGGCAAAATCTTTACAAACCCAAAGATGACCAACAAAAATTAAAAGGAGAATTAAATCAAATTAAAATACATTAATACATTCAGAAACCCATCATGAAGAAATGTAATGGCTTAGGGTAAAGAGTCAGGCTCCTGGCACAGAAGATGTTCTTGCTGTGCAACTTGTCTCCTGATTTTGAGGCTCCCTGCTGCTCCACACCACTGTGCTCTCAGCCTGGGCCTGAAGGCCAAACACTATCACTGCTTCCCTTCCACAAAATTCATATATCACAGCTTTAAGTTTTATGAAATATAGATTTTAGATCTTGTAGTTATACAGTATACAGAATAAATACAATTTCTCAAACAGAGACGTCTTTAAAAAAACATGGATCTACAACTTTGGCTACTGGATTACCTTGAGTCAAAGAGAATCACATAAAAGCATACCAATAAATAAATGTTTAACAAGGAATAACAGGCTGTGGTCTGACATGGCAAATCAGCAAATCAGACCCCCAAAAGTTCATACTTTATCTAGCAACACAAACTCTGATTCCCTTCTGTCACACACTTCAACAACCCTTTTAGAAAGACCATGTCAGCTGGTCTTTCTACCTAAAGACATGGCACATTCTCTAATACTGGTTGGTATAAACAGTGAGCTTCAAGTTGGCCGCTGTGCACCCTGGGATGCCTACACCAGTCCCCCACTCCAACAGCAGAGAATGTTTCTGTGAATCACATACAGATGTCTTTGGCAAAGCATGGATCCTCCTGTTGCCCAAAGGCTGCCGAGGAGCAGCACTCTTGACTCGCAGAGCTATTGGCAAACAGAGTCAGTGAAGAACCTTCAAGCACCCTCATCCTTCCCCCCCTGGGAGCACAGTAATCTCCTCACACTGGAGGAGAGTGACCTGAGCTGGACCCTGCTGAGATACAGGGACTCTGAGGACTGAATACAGATTACCCCCTGACAGCCACTGCTGAAATCAACACACTCCAGTCGGCATCACACTGATCCTGTCTTCAGCTCTGCAAAACAGGAAAGGCTTTTGCTCATTTTGTTTTCTTGTTCCCTTTTCTTTATTAGGAAGGGAGGATGGGGTTTGAAAATCCCCCTTAAATCTGACAGCATTACATACAGTAGGCTACATAGTACAAGATAAGACAAAGACACCCATCATTGCTGCACATCACTATTTTGTGTACCCTTTAATTACAATACATTCGAGATTTATGCATGCTACATAACATGCTACAGGGGACAGTGCCCCCCCTCAAAACATGACAATTTTTAACCTTTTATTTCAAACATCTCTGCCTACCTCGCTGTTTATTGGGGCTGCTCTACATCACCAAGGTAGTGTTAAAGTACAGTACTACTCTTTTCAAGAAACACCCTGGGATTTTTAATGAACACAGAGAGTCAGGACCTCAGTTTTACGTCTCATCTAAAGGACAACACCTTTTTTACAGTATAGTGTTCCAATACAGGGGATATGGATCCACCTAGACCATGAGGTGAGCGCCACCTACTGGCCCCACTAACACCTCTTCCAGCAGCAACCTTTCCGAGAAGGTCTCCCATCCAGGTACTGACTGGGCTCACACCTGCTGAGCTTCAGTGGGTTAGCAGTGAGTTGCAGGGTGATTTAGCTGCTGGTATAATATTTGCACATTGGAGAAATATTGTACAGTGAAAGTAATGGGTTAAGTCTGTTCTGATGTGGAGTGTCCAAAGAAGTGTAAAAATACTCAGGGCAGTAAAGAACAAACCTGTTTATACCCTGGGATCATTTCATTGTCAAGTCCAAGACTCACCCCAGCCTATTATTTTCAGGGAATCTAAATTCAGTTAATTACATGACAATCTTACAGCAGCACTATGCAGTGGGAACAGCAATGTGGATTTCACCCATGCCCTAGAGAGCTGTAGTAAGAAGGTGTGCCTTATGGAATTCAATTAAATTGACATGTAGACTCTAAGATTATCAGTATTTTAAGGATATTCACTTTTAATTAAGAAAGCATTACATTAATAATAATTCCACAAGCAGGAGATGCAGATAAGATAATTACTTTTAAATATATCACTGCATAAATGAATCTTTTAATGAATAATTAGAATTCAAATCCTGACATAAGAATTCATTACAATTCAATGTATGCTCTATTAATTCAGCTCAATGCAATGGAGTCAGAACTCGGCAAACTTTCAAAGGAGCAATTTTTAAGTCTGTAAAGGAGACGTATTCACAAAACTTTGGAATTTATTCATTGTGGACTGCCTCTCATTTAATTTAATTGAAATTACTACAGCGCACACCGAAAATATGTAAGTACATTACATTCGGTTCTTATGATATAATTTACTATATAGTTTACTGCATGTAAACCTAAAAAAAGGCTTTATGCACACACTGTATACAGTGAGAATGAAAATTCCTTTTCATTCTTTCACGTCGACAAATCTCAAATATTACTTAGAGCTCAATGCCATTAACAAAATGTCATTCTCATTCGAATTTCTCATAAAGAGATTTTTAAATCCAAAAGACATTCTAGAAGCACCGGTAAGGCAGATACATACAGTATACAGTACTGTTCAAGTATCTCTGTCACGAAACATAACACATGATGTGCTGCTGCAGTAATTTCCAGTGAAATACAAGGGTTATCTATAATCTTGGTGAGACGGGGGTAACTGCAGACAAAACACGGAGCCTAGAACTTCAGAGCTCTGTTAATCAATGCTTCACACACTCAGCTACCCTACATACTCCTGAATTAATTCCTGACAGATGAACAAATACCCAGCAACTCCTCCTTGGCAAAACTCGATTATACATTCTCTTTCTTTGATAAATTACATCTTGTTATATATTAATTAAATGTTATCTGTGACACAGTAGCTATCTCTGACAGCGTCTCTGCTTTTGTGCAATCAGCAATTTGGGAATCCTTATATCCGTTGCCACATTTAACATGGTGCCTAATATGAAGATTAATTGCGTTTTTACCCAGTAGCACAAAAACAGCCTTGCTATGAATTCCATGGTAGAATGTCTTGTACACTATTTAATCCTGTTAGTATCATGTAGCATATCATTGCACACATCCTAATATTGATGATGAATAAAACATCAAGTGCGCAATATAAACATTTCAACCTACTTTTGTTAATTAAAACACTGAAATGCTGCAATAGAGATGTTTTTATCTGTTTTGGTTGGATTAAGTAAGAAATGAACAAAATGCTATAATATAACATGATGTTATATACAGTAATACGTCATTTGTCAGTTACTGTATCTCTCAAGACCATGTATGCTTAAAAGAAATCTTACTCAGATTTTATTTTTTTACGTTAGAAGAAATGGATTTGGTCTAAAAATCTGACTGTGGTAGAAGATAATATATGGTAGCCACTAAAACGTGATTAAAATTTGAAGTCAATAAAATATTATTGGGTATACTTCAGGAATATTTCTATTTTGGAACAGAATGTCTCTAATTTCATTACAATAATGTATAATGCATAATAAATGCATGCACTGATACAAGAGCAAGCTAGTTATTTCAAGCTCCAGAAGTACAGTAGGCCTAATCTAAAAGTTTTTGCCCTGTAGCTTTGCCCTTTATATTATTTTATTATTTTAAGTAAACAGCATTGCAAAATGCTATTCCCCGCTATTCAGAAAAGAGCAGTTACGCACTGTAATATTTTAATTGTAACATTAAGTCCATAGCAAATAATATTGACTTGCAACCTACTCATGAATGGTTCTGCCAAAAAAACTGACATTGCAGAAAGGTGGATCTTTATTATCAGTGTCTTATTAATACTACTAATTACCATTCCAGTGATCCTTGACAAGAAATGTAGCATGCTGTGATTTAAAATAAAGTCTTAAAAGGATGGAGGACAACCTAGAGTAAAACATTTTTACATGGAAAAGAAAAGGTGAGGTGCTAATAAGATTTTACCACAGTACGACAAAGAATTTAATTAAGCCTACTGTATAATAACACTACATTGATGGCTTGATTACTCTTTATGTAAAAGAAAACTGACATAAATATAGAAATATTACCTATTGTAGTTTTCACAATAGTGGGTGCAGTACTGCAACTGTGATTTTTCAATACTGTTACAGCCATAGTCTGTAGCTTCTTTTGTTTCTCCTTAGGTTTATCATTAATGTCCCAGAATTGAAATCAATACTACAATGAAATAGTTATAGTTAAACGAACTATACTGGTTAGGTTGTAACACCATGTTAAGGAATTAGTTCCAAACGTGTTAAAGGTTGAGGATATTTACATAACTAAACGTCTCCCCAAATCGTACGCATCAGCAAAAATGGGTCATACTGTACATTGCTCACACAAGATGATAATGCTGGGTGAAATCCAAATGTGACATTTTTTTTATTTTTTATAGGCTGTTGCTCCAAGATCCAAGGCTTTTGCACCAGAGAAAAAAAACACGTTCTTGTTTTTATTCTGACTCAAATATAAACATGAAACCCCAAAGACTTCTTCAGGTGAACAGCAGGAAATAAAAATAAACGTATCGCTGAACTACAGACTTGCAAGGAAAGAGGCTACCACTACCCCTCCTGCTCACTCTATCACTACCACTGTGGGACATTACCTTTACTACAAACAAAGATGTGAGCATCCTACATTCCAACTCGATGAGCAATTACATCATTCGTAAACAAGTTAAACTCTTTTGTGGTCATCTCGATTTTTGTTGTTAATAGTTCACCAGTGAACTCCACTGCTGCACTTAAACAAACAATTATAGAGTAAAAACAATATTTTTTAATTATGTCCCTTATATAACTTGAGAAAAACTGTGATAAAAAACAAAAGAGAATCAGTAAATCAAATGTTCACATTTGCTGCCTTATTCACATAGTCATTTCAAAGGCTCTTTAGCTGCTGAAAGACCATAATAAAAGATGGGAGTAAAAAGGCACAGAAAATTTTCACTGCATACAAATATACTAACATGAATTAATTAACCTTTGGGTCTTGTCTATGAAATGAAAATAGGCAGAATAGCCAGCATGTTCAAGCGCAAAGCATTTTTAACTTTTCCTGAAGTGGGCAGGCAAGCTAGCCACTAGGCAGCCAAGGTATCTGGATGTAGCTTGAAGATGACTGAAAATATGTAGGCTCTACCCAAGAGACCTCAGCAACACTGTGAGAAAGAACTGAACTCTTCAGGTGGGGCAGCAGAGGCATGGTTGTGAACCACAGCTAAAGGAGTAAGCTATAGCAGCATCCTGACAAAAAATGACACTAATGTAACTAAGGACCACCCCACAGCAAACCAAAATTTACAACTCTGACCTGTACTTAGATTAGAGAAACACAGTTCATAGTGAGATTTATGAAGCACATTAGTGCATTCAGAGAAACCCTAAAGTTATAGAAACAATACCTTATTTAATTAGAAACGACATGGACAATGCATAGCTTACATTTGCTGTCATACTGAGAACACACAAAATGAGCCTAAATCAGCCAATTTTTTTCCCATTATTATTTTTGGGAGTGAATGCAGTTACACCAAGGATTTTATCCCATAGTGCAATTCAGTACATACTGTACAGTAACTGACAGACGAAAATAAAATCCGGAGAACAGAATTTGAATATTCCACTGAAGGCATGAAATAGGGATTCATTGGTTAACTAATAATATTTCATAGCATCAAATGAAAAATCAATCAGCAGGCTACAGATTAAAGCCAATTCTGTAACCGTGCTAGCCTTTTCAAATCACATTCTCTCACAAGGTCCTTCTCCTCTGCAACTCTCCTTCTCTCTCTTCTACACTTGAAAGTCTTTCCTCTTTCTTTCTGTTTCTGCCTACTCCAATCACCTGTCTGGGAAATCTCTGTATTTGAATGACCCATCGTCTTTTCATTCCAAACGGCAGTTTTTTTCACCTACCTTTCTAATCTGTTAGACTGCACAGACTCCAATTACTCATTTTTGTCTATCTGCCCTTTCAAACCCACAGTAAAATACAGTAAATTAGAGCGATCCCACTGGCAGTCAAAGGTTCATGGGCCTGTGGGGATTTTGTCTTTATGTAACATAAATATGATGCCTACAGTACATTCCCCTTACAAACCGTAGAAAGAATGAATTCTTTTCAGAGCCCAAATTGGAGAAAATTGTATTAAGAAAGCAAACCCTATGGGAGAATTCTCAGTTCCAGGTTTGTGAATATATAGTAGGCAAAGGTGAAAATCTACTCAAAGCAAAGGAGAGGACTGCATTACTACTGGAGCAAAGAATGTCTGTTTATTATTTGTCTTGGTGTGTTAAGATATCAAAGCATTCATAATATGTCCATTTCAATTAAATGCTAAGTAGTAATGTATGCAGAGGTGAGTATTAAGGTAATATATTATTTGAATTGTTTACTCCTCTCTAAAAAGCTTGACACTTCAGTAATTCTTATTTTCACTTTGCCTTGTGAACTTTTTTAAAGGAAGAGAAAAGGTGAATTCTTGGCCCACACCAATAAAATATTTGTAAAACGTAATTTTATTTCTTGTACTCTTTATTTTTAAATCTTATAAATAATCCCATTGAAACACGCACTGAAAACAGGTTCCAGAATACTGCAATCCCAATCCAATTAATGACGTTAGTTCAGCTGCTCTCAAGACTTGAATGCTTCAGTTGAGTGCACCCGGCCAAGAGAAAGAAATATAGACATTGAATCACTTTTCTCCAGCAGGTGCACCAACATTTCATTGAGCAGACCTGACATAGGCAAATTCATTATGCTGATTAACATTTGTCATCAGCAGGGTTAATCAACAGGGGTCTACTGCGAAATTCACAGGCTAATAATGTGTGTG